>NC_139552.1:20354844-20775786 GCF_965153285.1 Podarcis tiliguerta
CAGCGCGGTGCTGAGAGGCTATCGCTACCTTCTCAGAGCGACGTTGCATTGCCGGACCGGAGAGCGCTCAACCTCTTCTTGATACAATTTGGATTACAAAACAGAATAATCGTGAGTAAACTGCAGTAAATTTGAAGGACCTTAATTTGGAAAAAATTGGACTGAAAGAAAATCGGGACTTTAAATTTCGTTATGAAAGATCTGATCTGAAGCGGAAAGGTCTAAACAGGAAGTCAGCCTTCCGCTCTGTAAATAGTAAAAAGTAAAAACTGTGTTACTAGTATTTTAAAATAAGAGACTGTAAAAACTATCCTGAAGTCTTAAAGAGGATTAGAATCCCCCCCCCAAGGATTGAGAGAGGGGGGGAGATCTGGAAAAACCTTAACCTCCGGGTGGCAAGAGGCTGCAGCAAGAGAAGCACCGCTCAGACCCCTAGGTCCTGAGCTGTCAAAATTGAAAGTACAAGCCTCAGAAAGGGGAGTGTGGACGACGCTTGTAAAGAGAAACATTTATGAGAGCAGAAATTGCTACAAAAGAACTGGAACTTTAAAATATATATACAATATTGCCTTGATAGTAAACTAAAGGACACTTTATTTCTTCCAACTCTGGGATCCTGGGGTCCCCCTAGTGGGCATGGACATTCTTACAAAGTTTTCTGGTAACTTTCCACTGTAACGTTTTATTGTAACCTCTCAACTGTCTGACTGATAACGTAACAAGTCCAGCTGCAGTCTGATCGTGGGAAAGTTTATCTTATGGCTGAGAAAGAAGGATTTTATCAGGAAAAAACGACAAGGTCAGGCAAATCTTTTCTGCCAGGAAGAAGAGGATCTCTAGACCCTACAGGAGGTACCACCTCACAACAGAAAGGGAAAGGAATGTCTAACACAGATGAACTGATCAGCTCTGGCTTTGCAAGGCTGCAAGGAGCCATTGACAAACTGACAGTGGAAATGGCAGAAACGAAAAGAGAGGTGGCAGAAACAAAAAAACAAGTGGCAGAAACGAATAAGGGGATTGCAGAAGCATCTTCTAAAATAGACCAAAATACGATTAGCATAAGGCAAAATACAGATTCAATTCAAAGATTATTGGACGATTCTGCTAAAACAAGAAAGATTGCCGAGGAAGCCAGACAGGCTGTAGCTGCCACAGAGGAGAAACTACCACCTATGAACAGACAGCTTGAGGATTACAAAGCAAAGTTCTCTCTAATTGAATTAAAGGACAGACAGGCAAATCTGAGGATCAGAGGCTTGCCAGAAATTGAGAAAGAGAAAGAGAGCCTACGGGACTACCTGACACAAGAATTTGAGAAATTTTGGGGATTGGACTCGGAAAAAGAAGAATTCAAAATACTGAGTGCCTTTTGACTGGGAAAAACAAGTAAAAGGATCCAAATCAGAGAATGTTTGGTTGCACTAAGATCCAAAGAGGAAAGGGATAAGATCCTGGGGTTACACTTTCAAAAACCCCTGGAGATCTCTCAGTCAAGAGCTGAAATTTTCAAGGACATCCCCAAACATCTTCTTGACCTTAGAGCTAGATATAAAGATCTGGTCACCTTGCTGAGGAGAAATAGTATCATCTTCAGGTGGGAGTTTCCAGAAGGACTTTCTTTCAACTTTAAAGGACGGAAGATAAAAATAAGATCAGTGGAAGACAGAAACAGCTTCTTGGAGGCCTACGGGGAAGATTTACAGAAAGGAACGGTGGACCTACTAGAGGAAAGAAGAAAAAAGATAGCAGAGGCAATACGGAATTTGAATCCAGAGGAAAAGACACCACCGGGCGCGGAAGAGGACAAATTATCGGAAGCAGCTGGAGGAACAGAATAGTAACAATACAACATGTCTCTGCAACTTTTGAGCTGGAATTGTAACGGTTTGAACTCGGGTCAAAGGAGGAAATCTATCTTTCATATATTAAAAAGAGAGCAATTGGATTCGATCTGCTTGCAAGAAACACATGTGACTAGGCTCCATAGAAAAATCCTAATTAATAAAAAGTTGGGACAAGAATTTATTTCATCGGACAAAGTTAAAAAAAGAGGAGTTGTAATTTATGCAAAAGAAGGCCTGTCACCAAAATTTCTTTTTAAAGATGAGCAAGGAAGATATTTGGCTATTGAAATTCAATACCATGGACAGAAATATTTGATGGTGGGCGTGTATGCGCCTAATGAAGGAAAATCAGAATTCTTTAAAAGACTGCATGAGGCACTGTTGGATTATATGGAGTACAATGTGATTTTAATGGGAGATATGAATGGAGTAGTTTCAACGAACATGGACAAGGCACAAAGACAGGTAGTCACCAAAGATGGGAGACTACCGAAAACCTTTTTTGAAATGACTGATAACCTGGATTTGATTGATATCTGGAGAACGAAGCATCCCTTAGAAAGAGAGGGAACCTTCTTTTCTGAAGCCAAAAAGACTTGGACTAGAATTGACCAAATTTGGACCACTAGAGAGCTGGCACCAAAGATAAAAAAAGTGGAAATCTGCCCAAAGACTTGCTCCGACCATAATGCTGTTAAGATGATAATGAACCTACAACCAATTGGATCCTTCAGATGGAGGATGAATGACTCTCTGTTTAGAGATGAGGAATTTGTTAAGAAAGCCCAGAAAACTTTGAAAGACTACTTTGAAATAAATCTGAATACCACGGTTGAGAAAAGAATCATTTGGGACGCAAGTAAAGCGGTTATGAGAGGCTTTTTGATCCAACAAAATGCACTCAAGGAAAGATCACAACAGGAAAAAAGAGAAAAGGTTTTGGACAAGATCAAGGAAGGTGAAAAGAGATTGAGAACAAATCCGAAGTCACAAGAAATATTAAGAGAGATAAAGTTGTACCAAGTACAGTATATGTGTCAGAGCTGGCTCCGGGTCCCAGCTCACCAAGGACCAACGCTAGCCGGTAGTACAGTATCAAAGTCTTTATTGAAGAATAGTCTCCATTTCCAAGTCTCAGCGTCCCAGCTCTACGTCTGGACTTTAGACCGGCGAAGCTCTGTCTGAGTCTCCACCCCCTGTGCACCAGTTTAAGACTCTAATCTTACTCCACCTCTTCCTTCTCTCTCTCTTCCTCTGGGTCTTACTACCCCCCGGGGTCTCTTCTCTCCTGGACTCTTCTGACGCAGACGTTGACCCCTCTGACTCCTCCCCCTCTCTTCGGCGGGCTTTAGGACCTGGCTCCCTACCCGGGCTGCCCACCTTGCCGCCCTCCTGTACATTTGAACTTGGCGCGCGCGCGCGTTTAACTTTCCTGATGACCGTTTCCTCGCTCCCTGACGAGGGTGTGGTCACTCCTGCCTCACGTTCTCCCTCTGCCTGCGCGCTCCCTGATCCCGATGCCTTGGACTCCTCCCCCCTACTGCACTCTGGGGGGGACGCTGGTCCGTATTTCCAGCTGCTACTCTCTGAGTCCCCTCTGTCCCCTTCTTCCCGAGGTCTCCCCCTGGGCACTCCCCTTGCCCTGACCATGGGGGCCCCTTTCTGTGAATCCTCCGAGTCACTGGAGAGACTCAGAGACCTCGGACTACTGTCGTCGCTGACATTTCCTTCAGACTCCTCCCCCTCGCTCTCCGTTTCCTCCCTCTCCTGTGACTCTTCTCCTGAACCCCTGACAATATGCAATTGATAAACCAAGAGATTGAATGGAAAATTAGACAGATGAGACAAAGAACATTTGAATCGGCAAACAAGTGTGGAAAGCTACTGGCATGGCAAATAAAGAAGAGGCAAAAAATGAACACTATCACAAATCTGGAAGTTGAAGGAAGAATGTTACAATATCCCACTGAGATCAGGAGTGCTTTCCAAAAATATTTTAAAAAGCTCTACTCTCAACAACCACAGAAGGAAACAGAGATAGAAGAATTTTTGAAAGTGAATGGGCTACCAAAAATATCTCAAGAAAATAAACTTAAACTGAGTAGCAGGATAACAGAACAAGAGGTCGAGAGTGCCATTCAAAAGATGCAACTAGGCAAATCTCCGAGACCTGATGGGCTGACTGCAAGATATTACAAATCACTGAAAGACTGGTTAATTCAACCCTTAAAGGAAATATGTAATGAAATACTTCAGGGGGAAAAGGCTCCAGAAACGTGGAAAGAAGCTTTTGTGACTCTTATACCAAAGACAGATTCTGAAAAACATCAACTTAGGAACTACCGACCTATATCATTGCTAAATGTGGATTACAAAATATTTGCAGATATCTTGGCTAGAAGACTGAAGAAGGTATTAATAGAGGAGATTCATAAAGATCAAGCAGGCTTCCTCCCAGGAAGGCACCTATCAGAGAATGTAAGAAATATAATTGACATTTTGGAACTTCTACAGGAAAATATAAATACAAAAGCGGCGCTGATATTTGTGGACGCGGAGAAAGCCTTTGATAATATCTCTTGGAGTTTTATGAAGAAGAATCTTCAGGGCATGGGGGTAGGCCAAGAATTTGAAAATGGTATAGGGGCAATCTATTCTGAACAAAAAGCTAAATTAATCGTAAATAACGTTCTGACAGAGGAGTTCAGAATAGAAAAAGGAACACGACAAGGTTGCCCAATTTCCCCTTTCTTTTTATATCGGTCCTGGAGGTGTTGCTGAATATGATCAGAAAGGACCAATTGGTTAAAGGGATACAGGTCGGAGCCAAACAATATAAACTAAGAGCTTTTGCAGACGACCTGGTTTTGACGTTGCAGGAGCCAGAATCTAGTGGAAAAAAAGTTTTAGAACTGATTCAAGAATTTGGCCAATTGGCAGGTTTTAAATTAAATAAAACAAAAACCAAGGTTTTGACAAAAAATCTGACAGAAATTGAAAATGAAAGGTTTCAGAAAGAAACAGGTTTAACAGTGGTGAAAAAAGTAAAATATTTGGGAATTACTATGACAGCAAAAAATGGGAATTTATATAAAGACAATTATGAGAAATGTTGGACGGAGATAAAAAAGGATCTAGATATATGGTCTAACTTGAAACTCTCACTACTAGGACGCATTGCTGTGATTAAGATGAATGTATTGCCAAGAATGTTATTTTTATTCCAGACATTGCAGATTATTGATAAAATTGAATGTTTCAAGAAGTGGCAAAAAGACATATCCAGATTTGTCTGGCAGGGCAAAAAGCCAAGGATAAAATTTAAAATATTAACAGATGTAAAAGAAAGAGGGGGCTTTGCCCTGCCAGACTTAAAACTCTATTATGAAGCAGCAGCTTTCTGCTGGTTGAAAGAATGGCTACTTCTCGAAAATACAGACATACTGGATTTAGAAGGTTTCAATAATGCATTTGGCTGGCATGCATATTTATGGTACGACAAGGTTAAAGTGCATGGAATGTTTAAAATTCACATTGTCAGAAAAGCATTGTTTAATGTGTGGACTAGATATAAAGATCTTTTGGAAAATAAAACTCCAAGGTGATTGTCTCCAATGGAAGCTAAAGCTGTAAAGAGACTCAATATGGAGGCCAATTGGCCAAAGTATTGGGAGATCTTAGAACAGGACGGAGACAAATTGAAACTGCAGAGTTTTGACAAATTAAAAAGCAAAGTCCGAGATTGGCTTAACTATTACCAAATAATGGAGGCATTTAAAATGGATAGAAAAATTGGCTTCCAGGTGGAAAAATCAAAACTGGAAACGGAATTGTTAGAACCCAAAACAAAAACACTGTCTAGAATGTATAAGTTGCTGCTGAAATGGAATACACAGGATGAGGAAGTGAAATCAGCTACGATTAAATGGGCACAAGATGTTGGTCATAACATAATGTTTGCTGACTGGGAAAGGTTGTGGACCACTGGAATAAAGTTTACGGCATGTAATGCCTTAAGAGAGAATATAATGAAAATGATTTACAGATGGTACATGACACCAGTCAAGCTAGCAAAAATGTATCATATGCCTGATAATAAATGTTGGAAATGTAAAGAATCTGAAGGTACTTTCTTTCACCTTTGGTGGACGTGCCCAAGGATTAAGGCCTTCTGGGAGATGATTTATAATGAACTGAAAAAAGTGTTTAAATACACATTTAGAAAGAACCCAGAAGCCTTTCTCCTGGGTATGGTAAACCAACAGGTTCAGGTGAAGGACAGAACTTTTTTTATGTACGCTACAACAGCAGCAAGAATACTCATCGCACAACACTAGAAGACGCAAGATCTACCCACGCTGGAAGAATGGCAGATGAAGGTTATCGACTACATGGAATTAGCAGAAATGACTGGCAGAATCAGAGACCAGGGAGAAGAGACGGTGAAGGAAGATTGGAGGAAGTTTAAAGATTGCTTACAGAAGCATTATAAAATGATGAATGTTTAAGGACATCAGATTGAATTTAAAGGAATGTTAGTATAAAAATTTATTGATAAAGAAAGAATAATTTTGAAGTCATTTGGAAATGTAATTATGTTAAGATAGTAAGATTAAGTTGAACCAAAGATACGCCAGAGGGAAAGAATTTACTGTCAGAATATAAGAGCTAGAATACAGAGTGGGAAGGTATGGGGAAGTCGCAGACACAAGTTAATGCTGGAAAATATAAAGACACAATAATTGTTTTTAACTTTTTTATTTTATTTTCTTTACCGGTTTTTTGTATGTATTGTTGTTTTTTTCCTTTTCCTTTTGTTTTTTGTCTTGTATTTGTTTATATTTTTTGTTTATTGATTGTGAAAAATAAAATATCATGATAAAAAAAAAAAAAAGAAAGGAGCTAAGGGGAGCTCTGCAAAGCCTGAGGCGTCAGGCAAAAGTCGTACCAAGTCGAGATGAAAGCTGCAAAAGCACTGCTGTCAACAAAAGCCGAATTTTCAACGAAGAACGCTTTTGTTATTGACACGGGTTGCACGCAACACATGACGTCGCGCCGAGGACTGTTTTCAACGTTTAAGAAGCAAAGCTTCACTGTGAAACAGGCCAATGGCCAGGAGCTCGAAGCGATCGGGTTTGGAACTGTGTATCTTGAAAGTCTGAACTTGACTATTAACAATGTGTATTTGGTTCCTGATTTAAAGTACAATCTGCTGAGTGTTTCGCAGATCACAAAGAAAGGACTGATTTTGTCCTATGATGAAGAAAGCTGCAAAATCTTCAAAGATGGAGAGCTGTATCTTTCTGCCAGAGAGAAAGATGGACTGTATTTGTTGACTTTTGATCAAAGTGATTGCATAAATTGTAATGCATCTGAATCTAACATGATTTCTCTTGCAGGTACGACAAAAAACGTCCAGAAGACTACGAATGTAACCAAAGCTTTTCAGCGAGTGTATGCTGATGTGATTGGTCCTCTAGCACCATCTAGAGGCAATGCAAGATATTATCTTGTGTGTGTGGATTATTTCTCTCATTATGTGTGGATTTACATGTTACACAAACCACAAGAAGCCTTAGAAAGGTTTAAAGAGTTTTGTGACAAGGTTAAGAATATTCATGATGCTAACATTGATTGTCTTTTCACAGATGAAAAGCCAGTTTTTCTTTTACAGGATTTTCAGGATTTCCTGGATAAGAAAGGGATAAGGCACAAAATTGCTGTTTCAGCAGATGCATGGAACAAAAGTGTCTGTGTGCAAGTGAACAAAGAGTTGCAAAATGGCATGAAGGCGCAATTGCTGAGTTCACATTTGCCACATGAGTTTTGGGCTGAATCTTTATCATGTTTTTGTTATTCTTGGGTGAGAAAGGTTTCAAAAGGTATGGAATGTTTTCCTTTTGAGAAGCTGTTCCACAGAAAACCTTCTGTCGCACATTTTAAGGTTTTTGGATCTCAAATCAGGACTGAAACTCCAGATGGGGTGAAGAATGCCAGAGGCATTTTTGTGGGTTATGAAAAAGGTCTCTACAGAGTAATTTTGTCTGAATCTGGTCAGGTGATTCTCACAAAATTTCTAGAGAGTGCTCCTGAACAGGAGAGAGTAATTGTTCACACATTTCCCACTGAGGACAGTTCTGATGATGATGATGATTTTACTGATTACTGTGGTACTGAGAGTGATAGTGCTGGCTCGAAGAGCTCAGTTGACACAGTCATTGAGAGGAAATCTCACACAATGGCTAGACCTTCACAAGTGAAGGGTGAACCACTGTTTACTATTGGAACTGGTTCTCCAAAGAGTCCTGAGACTGAACCAGTGAGCAGAGAGGATCAGCAACTTAAAGGCAGGTCCGAGAGAGTTACAAAGGGTGTACCACCCAAGAGGTACTCAAAAGAGTTTGCTAACTCAGCTGTAGCGTGTGTTACTATTGTTGACAACTCAAGACAGGTTAAAGCTGTGTCTAAGTCAGAGACAGAGACACAACAGGGAGTTGCTAAGCGTAACACTACATTCCCTAGCCAAGGAAATGCAGATGCACTCATTCCTTAGAAGTCAGACAACCAGAGAGGTACACTGGGGAAACCAGTGGCGGGTGGTTCCAAGGGTGGAACTGAAACAATAGGGGAGTGTTATATGTATAACAACTGTTTGTTTTCTTCTCTGGATCAAGCTTTGCTCGCAGCACACATTGATTCATATGGGGGAGTATGTTACGATATAGAAGCAATGCTGCTGCGAGCTGATTGCTTGAAAACAAGGTCACATGATGTTGGGAGTGTCCGTGGGAAACAGAGGGCACCGGAATTAGCTCAGAGTGTAATATGAGCTGCACAGGAAGTGTTTTCTTTCAGTCGACTGCTGGAGTTTGATGAGAGCAGTCATGTTTTTTTTGTAACGCTGCAAAGACAGAAATAAAGCCATGTAAATACGTTTCTGTCTATCTCTTTCCCCTGCTGGGGGGGGGGCAGGAAAGAGGGGGTGTGTTCTTCTCACGCTGAGAAGGATCGCCTATCGCGACCTCTGCCTGGATCCTGCCAGGAAAGCAGACCGGGAGGTCAACAGGAGACCAAGCCGGGTGCCTGGGAGAGTTGCCAGTTTCTCCTGATAAAGGCTTGGAATCCAACAGGACCAATGGTACCAAATAGTATGGGAAACAGCCCTACTAGAAAAATTAACTAATAAACTGAAACTGACACGGGGACAAAGGGAAGAAGACGCCTTCACCCCGGTATGGCTCCCCTTTATCACATACACAGCCCAACAGGACAATGACAATAATAATATTATATATATAATAATATAACCTGTGCCCGTATGGCGTATATTTCACCATACGGGCGCAGGTTATATTAAAAGAGGCCACGTATGGTGTCAGCAGATCCACGGACAAGGGTGGGCGTTTACGCACTTGGTTACCCCAATTATGATAACCTGAGTAGCCAAGAGTGCGCAGAGAGTCATTTTGAGGTAGGGTCGAATAAAACCAGGTGTCATTTTGCATATCAGAAGGATCATGACAAACAGGGATAAGGCAAGAACCGAGGATTTCACCTACTGATACCTGCTGTGTTAAACAAAAGGAAGAAACATTGAGGGTTTTTGCAAAAGATTCCCACACATTTGTTGTAGTGGAGCCACCACTAACAGGAGCAGAGATGGGCAGAAACAAAATGCTGAAAATGAGAATTATCATGGAATTCATGTTAAGGCAGGAAATAAGACACAGAAGCAAGTTATCAGGGGTTGCCTCTAGCTGTCTGTCCTTCCTAAGTTGTTCAGCTTGAGAGGAGAGTGATTTTATTTGGCCCCACGTCACTGGTCCATTACGATTTCCGTGCTTGCGATTCCTGGGGGGGGGGGGGGGGGGTTGGTTGGCGCATCCTGGGCGATCTGGAGTTGATGGTTGAACTGCGGTATCGGACTCTCCAGGGTTTGATGCCAAGCCATGGTACAGGCGAATGCAGCGTGATGGCACCCAGCGAGGGCCCTGTGGTGTTTGTACTGCTGCGTAACCTTTTCCCCAGGTAATCAGCTTAACTGGTTCACTCCACTCGTTGGAGGGTAATATCTTACAGCGGACCAGGGGGGCTGGAAGTATCTCTTTTTGCTGGAAATGCTTCTGAAGTCGCGTATACGATTGATGATCCTGTATGGAAATATTCAAATGATTGAGAGTAAATAGAACACTAGCCAGCCAGCCTTCCTTTTCGGAAAGGGAGGCTGGGACTCCGGCCTTCTTTTCCTGCCGAATTAAGGCAGTTTTCAAGGTGCGATTGGCACGTTCCACAATAGCTTGGCCTTGAGAATTGTAGGGGATGCCGAATAAATGGTGGATATTCCAAGTTTCACAAAACTGAGCAAAAGTTTTAGCACAGTATGCAGGGGCATTGTCAGTTTTTAATGAATGAGGCTTGCCCATGACTGACATGGCACGAACAAGATGATTGCAAACATGTTTGACCTGTTCTCCCCTTTGAGGGGTGGCCCAAATGAAGCCAGAGAACGTATCAATGCAAACATGTATGAACTTCCAAGGTGAGAAAGGGGCAAATTGAGTGACATCCATCTGCCACAAAGAATTGGATTTCAGCCCGCGCTGATTAACGCCAGGGCTGGGGTGGCCAATCTGGTTAGAGCACTGAGGGCATTGTTGTATGATTGCGCGAGCTGCCTCCAACGGAATTTGGAACTGGCGACTGAGAGCCTTTGCATTCTGATGATGAAAAGCATGGCTCTCAATGGGAGAGACAGGCAAAGCCCTAAGCAAAGAATCTGCCTTTGCATTACCATCAGTGATAAAGCCTGGAAAGGGCTGGTGGGAACGAATGTGCACCACAAATAAAGGGTGAGAGTGTTTGGAGAGCAGCAATTGTAAAGACAGAAAGAGACTCAAAAGATTGTCATCCAATAAGGGGCTTACGTAGCTGCCCTGTAAACGGGTTATGACATTGGCAACGTAAAGGCTATCCACAACCAAATTAATCGGCTGAGAGGAAAAATGATGCAACGCCTTTACAGCAGCAGCCAGCTCAGAACGCTGGGCCGACTTCTGTGGGAGAGTGTAGAGGCTGTGCCATTCCCCATTCTGTTGCCAAGCAACCACCCCCCCTTGAGGGGGCTCCGTCTGTGAAAACAGTTTGGGCTTCTAATGGCACATGAGAGAGAATGGAAGAGAAGGATAAGGAAAATTGTCTGCTCATTTGCAAGCGGGGATCCGCCGAGACGTGGCAGTCCACTGAACCCACAAAATCAGCCAGGGCGCATTGGAGGTCCATGCTAGTGGAGAAAACACTTTCCCATTGCTCTAGAGGTATGGGCACAATAATTTTCTGGCAATCAGTACCAAAGAGGCTTTTACAGCGGCGCCGTCCCTTGCTGATGATTTGAGCAAGGAGATCCACCAAGGGAGTCACTGTGTTTTTTGGTGTATGATGTAAATACAACCATTCTATAATATGAACTTTTTGGGGGTCTGATTGAGTAAGGGCTGTGAAAGGTTGGACAGAATCTGTCATTATGACTACATCGGGCAAGACATTAGGAATTGCTCTATCAACCCAGTGAATCCGCATGATTTCCTTCAACTGGGCAACAGTTTTCTGTTGAAGGGGGGTCAAGGTGATCTGTTCTCCAGGAGATTGATGGCCTTTTAAAGCTGAGAACAGCGGACGTAAAACCTCCAGTGGGATTTTAAAGTATGGTCTTATCCAATTGATATTGCCCAGCAATTGTTGCAGCTGGACATATTTTAATGTTTTTGGAACTTTAAGCTCAGGGACTATTGGAATAGAATAGCTAGCTATCATTTTGTGCCCCAAATAGTGAAAAGGAGAGGTTTCTTGCACCTTTTCAGGGGCAATTTTTAAACCATAATTTGACAAACAAGCTGTTATATCATGTTTCCGTTGAGGGGGGAGATGGGGCCCCGAAATTAAAAGGTCATCCTTTTAAAAGGCGAAAGGGCTGGAGAGCTTGATTAACATAATATTGGCACATGGTGGGGGAATTCAACATTCCTTGTGGTAGGACTTTCCATTGATACCGTTCCGTGGGCTGGCTATTATTTAACACTGGAACAGTAAAGGCAAAGAATTTACGATCCTTCTCCTGTAAAGGGATGGAGAAGAAACAATATTGCAAATCTATGATAGCCAGTTGATAGGAATGTGGGATCATATTTGGATTGGGCAGACCCCATAGTTTCAAGGATTTCATTAATTTTCCTTAAATCCTGCAGAAATCTCCATTTCCCACTCTTCTTTTTTATAACGAAGACGGGGGAGTTATAGGGGCTAGTTGAAAATTCTATATGGTCGGCCAATAATTGTTCATTCACCAATTGCTTTAAAGCAAGCAGCTTTTCTCCGGTAACAGGCCATTGTTCCACCCACACGGGGGCGGTAGACTTCCAGTTAAGGGGAAGTGCAGACTTACTCATTTAATTGAATGGTAGCGTCTAGTTGTTGCAATAGGTCTCTGCCCCACAGATTTAGGTGGATTTTTAGCACACAGGGCTGGATGTATGCAATGGTTTCAGAGCTATTAGGCAGAGAAACAGGCAGCCACTGTACACTTTTTGCGGAGGTTTGAGAGCCTCCCACACCCCAAACTGCGGAAGCAGACTCAAGGGGCCGCGTAGGGTCCCAGCAACTGCTAGAAATTACAGAAATGTCTGCTCCTGTGTCAATCAAGCCTTCCAGAATTTTACCATTCGTTTTATACTTACGAAGAAGCTTCTGTTCACCAATCCTCTGGATTACAGCTAAAAGCTGTGGAGGGAAAGAAGAGAGCTAGTGCACATTACTATCCATAATTGAAGCAGAAGGATGGGAAGGGAGCATTACGAAACGTGCCCAAGTGTCACCCTTTTTTAACTGCATGGGCATATGGCTCCAAAGTTGAACCATGACTGTGCCTACATAATCTGGGTCTAGGACTGCTGGGATAACCATTATGCCTTCTTTGGCCGCGGAAAGCTTGGGTAAAATTAAACCTGCGACCTTAGATGGCAGTGGACCCGCCAATTGGGTGGGCATAAGCACAATTTCACCAGGTAAAACAGCGTCTTTGTTTTCCTGATTGATTAACTCAATGATGAAATCAGAGGATGTTTCTTTAGAAAATTTCGCAATAGTGGAATCAGAGGGTGTGCCTTTAGAAAAATTTTCGGTAGTGGAAACTAAAGGCAGAGGGCTCTCTAATTGTCCTGGCCCGAGAGCTGGGCCTCCTTGGAGTTTCCCAAACTCCTGCACTGATTTGCCCAATGGTAGCCTTTTCCGCATTTCGGGCATTTTTTGGAAGGCCTAGTCTTGTTGGTATCAGCATTCTTGTTTGCTCCGCCGCCAGGGGCTCTGCATTGCTTGGCAAAATGGCCTGGGTGTTTGCAATTAAAGCAATTGCCTGTTGGCTTATTGTTAGATTGAATTGCGCTTGCAAGCAAAGACATCGCATGGCTCTGGCTGCCGACCTCTGCACAGGCTTGGATCATATCAGCCAGGTCATATTTAGGGCGATGTATGATAGACTGCAGAGCTTTTTTGCAATCTGTGTTTGCATTTTCAAAAGCCATTTTTTTTGTCAATTCAGTTTGAGCTGTAGTGTTATCAATCTGCCTGCTGATTGCTTCTTTCAATCTATCTATGAATTGATGGTAAGGCTCAGAATGTTGCTGTTTAATATTAACAAAGGAGCTCATTGGTTGCCCTGAAACAGGGACCTTCTGAAAGGCGCGTTGTACACAGGTCACGGTGCGACTGAAATGTGTAGGTGTCAACGTTGCCTGTGCTGTTATGTTGTCATATGGACCAGCGCCAAAAAGTTGGTTGGCTGTATGCTGAGGGTCAGCCAGGGCTACTGCGCTATGCTTAAATTCACTTTCAAAAACCACATACTGAGCAGGAGATAAAAGCATGCGCATCAGATCTTTCCAATCCTGAGGTAGCATTGTATAACCATTTGCTATTCCCTCCAACATTCCTGTCACATAGGAAGATCTCAACCCAGAATCAGCAATCGCCCTCCTTAATTCTCTCATTACAGAATAGGGCAGATTTTCATACATGATGCCGCCATTTGATTGGGTAATCGGAAATGCCGATGGCATTTCCCCCGGCCAGTCTGCCTGGTCCTCTAAAGAGAGGTGTCCCTGCTGCCTTGCTTGAGACAGCGTGGAGCGTACAGCTCCTATGGACGCAGGGACTTTCGCAGGCGAAAAAGGGATAGAAGGAGGAGGGGGAGGAGCCAGCACAAAGGATGGGGTGGATTCATGCTGAGGCGTAAGGGGGGGTTGCAATTGAGTTGGGTCGAGTGGAGGCGAAGGAGGTAAGGGAGGTAAAAAGGTCGAGTAAGGGGGGGATTGTCTGCTGCGGCTAAAATGGCAGGGGCTGTCAGAGATGCCTGACATGCCTGACCCAGATCGAGACCCAGGTCGGCGACAGCCTCTACACACTTCTTCCAAGTGAGCAGACAATGAATCGGAGCCCTCGGTTCTGTAAAGAGGGCTGTACCGATCTTCTGCCATGCCTCAGTTCCCAGAGTTCCTGCCTCCGGATAGCAAGGGCATCTGCAGGCAATCTCACACAATAAAAATTCAACATCTTTTAAAGAAATATGAGCACCAACCACCCGCTGCTTAACTAAATAGAGCAGCTCCTTGGCATGCTCTCTCTGCAACTTTGTCAAGTTCTTCCCCATACTCACGAATTAGCGCGCTGAGACTTTTCCAGTCGAGTGAAATATGGAGGTGGCTGGATCACGTCGGGGTCACCAGATGTTGGGTTGAAATAACCGGCAGACGAGTCGTGGGTGTTCATGTGGGAGGCATCTCCTCGACACAGTCTCAGAGAGTCCCTTTTATTGTATATTCCCCAATTGCTGCATATGTGCTTGGTGCTGATTGGTTACACGTGGGGTGCGTACAGGCATTACATATTACATACGAGGGTTACATGCAGATATTACACATCACTAGATAGAGAGAGTACAGGAACATGGTAATCTATGATTGATAGGCTGGTACTCAGAGATTATACAGAGTTCACTTAACATTCCTCTAGTCTGCGGTGATAAACAGGGGATGTATATAGTTAGATAGGAAGGTCATGACATCACTTAGAGACTTGGAGCTATCCGTACCAGGGTGTTTGGAACAACCCTTTGCAAGAACACCATCTACGCAGGACTCTAAGAATTCAAGAGGAAAGCAACACAGGAAGAGAATACAGGAAGGCCATATTCTAGTCACACAGGAAAGGAAACAGGAAAGGAATACTCTACACACCAACAGCATACAAATCAATATGGCTAACCTGATCCAAAACACCCACCCACCTCACTCACACACGTAAACAAAGATCACCACAGCCAATCACAAGCAAACAATCACACCCTAGGCCAACCCCAACCTCTCTCACCACCAAAGGAACACAAGTGAACAACACAAACAACGCTGACCCCAAACTCTACATACATTAAACATAATAGAAACACCGCCACCCGACCCCACCCCCATCCATCTTCCCTCTCTCCACCCCCCTTTCTTTTTCTTTTTTTTTCTTTTCTTCTACCCCTAATGCCTCAACAAATGAAATGGATTTGTAAAAATGCCACATGGAAAAAAACAACAACGAGGCATTACACTTACTTCTGTAAAACAAGAAAATCCTTAATAATAAAAATAAATAAATAAATAAAACAACATATAAGATAACTTTGAGATAACTAAAGGTACTAGGCAGGGATGTCCTTTGTCTCCCTTGCTATTTATTACAGTCCTAGAGGTCTTGAACAAGAAGCTAAGAGAATCATCAGAAGTCAGAGGCATTAAGGTGGGACGAAAAGAATTTAAATTAAAAGCCTTCGCAGATGATCTAGTCTTAACGTTGGAAGAACCAAGACAAAGTGTGAAAGAGGCAATAAAAAGAATGGAAGAGTTTGGGAAGGTATCAGGGTTTAAACTCAACAAAAACAAGACGAAAATGCTAGCAAAAAATCTGAAGAAAGAAGAGATGGAAGAATTACAAGTAGACCCAGGAATCGCGATAGCTAAAAAAATAAAATATTTAGGAATTTGGTTGACAACAAACAATATAAACCTGTACAAGGACAACTATGAGGTGGTATGGAAAGAAATTAAGAAAGATATGGATATATGGAGCAGACGAAAGTGTCAGAATTCCAGCTCCATGATTGCAGTCATGGGATTGTTGTCTATGTTTTGACTCCACAGAGTGGGAAGTGACGGCGACAGGATGTTTGTGTTCCTGTGTTCCGTGAAGTGGGACTGTTGTCCTTAGTTCTTTTTCTCTTTGCTGTCTGATGCTCGAGAGAGAGGGAGCCATGTTGCAGTGCTCCGTGTGTGTATTTACATGTAAATCAAGTCGATTAGCCAAAATGCTGAGTTGCTGAGGTCTGTCACGCAGGATGCACAAACTCTGCGGATCCCTAAGTGTGCCGGTGTCGCTTGGCATTAGTCGCTGTGATGTTCGGGCTGAAGAAAGCTTATGAAGCTCCCAAACGATCAACCAGGAGGGAGGGAACATGCCAGTCGGGCACGTGTCTCTGCCAGGGTGCTACTCGAGTGTAGGCTGAACTCCTGACAGAAACTACGGAAGGGGAGGTTTTAGTCATGGGGATTTCACCATGCTCTGAAAAGGAAAACATTGATTTCAACAGCAGGCCTGCACAGCAGCAATCTACTCGCCTGCGAGTCTCATCATGATCAGTGGGACTTCTTCCCGAGCCGGCCGTGCATAAGATGGGCTGCACCCCTTGCACCCAACTTGGACCTAAAACTCTGCACAAGCCTGCACCAGAGAAGAGTGGAGCTGGAAGGGACCCCTGAGGGTCATCAAGCCAACCCCCTGGGGCAATGCAGGAATCTCAAGTAGACTATCCCTGACCGATGGCCCCCCGTCTTCTGTTTTTCCTCTCAGCCAGGACCCACAACAACGGAGACTGGAGGTGGGGGGAAAGATAAATTTTGAGGAGGGAAAGGCAATGGGGCCGATTTGTCAGGCGCACACAGGCACAGCTTGAGGACTTTACGCAGAGAGGAACCCCACACGGGAGACACAGATACACAAGCACACAGAAGTCAATAACCCAAGAGTGGCTTCTAAGTGGGGGGTTGGCTGAGGACAGGGTGGGGCGGAAACATGTGGAGCTTTGCAGAGGGGAGGCAGAAAGCGTTTGTCAGAGGGAAACTCACTTTCCCTTTTGAGAAACCGGCCAAGATCCCTTCTGCCTTTGCAGCGCTGCCCCCAAAGTGACCCTTTCTATCCACTTGGTAGTCCAGCTGTAGGCGCTGGTCTTCCAGGCAGAATGAAAGGCGCACCCACCCATCCCGCTTCCTTCCTCTCCCCTTCCTGCCCCCCTCCGTTCTTTGCTCACCTGCCTCCTTCCCGTCCTCTCCCCTGCCTGCCTCCTCCAGCCGGGAGCACCCACCCACGACCCCCAGCTTCCCAAGCCTACAGTGAATGTGTCCCCCCCCCCAGGATGACAACCAGTGCGGACCGCCCCCACCCTGCTCCGCCACTGCTCTGGAAGAAGCTGTTCTGCTGAGAGCAGGACATCTCTGAAGACTCGGCTGGGGTTCTGTAATCTCTGGTGATACATCCCACTGGCTGAGGTGTGGTGAGCTGCAGACTGACTCCCACAAGTCACCAGCTGAGAGGTCCATGGTCCAGATGCCACTACACCCCTAGGTGCTGAAAAGTACCAACTTGAATGGCTCTGAAAGGAAATCAGACAAATTCAACCTTGAGATTTCTATGCTGTCCATCGGACTGGGTTGCCCCAGCCATTCTGGGCGCTGCCAGCAAATTGAAACTTCCAAAACAGTAAAACACCCCCAAATCTTTCCTGTACCGAAGCCAATTGGATTGACTGTTGAATCTTCTTCCAAGTACTTTGGAAAGGACAGGAGCTTTCCCTGCACTTGAGAGCAGTCAGCTAGCGTAGGGGTACAGGCCAGGCCACAGGCCACTCCCAGCTCCATCCCCTCACCTCAGCATCGGCCGCCTGAGGCAGCTGCCTCACTCTGGCTCATCAGAGGTCCGGCCCTGCTTGGGAATATGAGTGGGAGAGGGCCATTGCACTCAGGTCCTGCTTATGGGCTTGTTGTGAGCCTCTGCTGGGCAACTATGGGGAACAAGGTGCTGGACTAGATCATCCATTGGTCTAATCCAGAAGGACTGTTCTGACATCCGGGGTGGACTGGAGGCAACTCCAACTTGCAAAAAGCCCTGGAACACCAAGAATTGCAGACTCCCACACTCGCAAGCAAATGAGCTATTGCTTCGCTCCTTAAACCAAAAGAAAAAAACAAACCCACGTCCAGTAGCAAACAGACCAATGAAAGTTGCATTTTTGCGTGGGTAGGAAGGGTGTCATTTTCCTTTGGCTGATTTAGGTCCTCGGCTTTTAGACTCCAGAACTGGCACAAACAGGGATGGAACTCTGCTTCAGTTCAAAGGGAGGTATGATTGGCAGGCAAGGTGACACAGCCAGTTATGTGGAAGGGAGGAGGAGGAGGGTGGGGAGGTCACAAGGGAGGAAAGAGCTCTGCACCTCAGCTCGGAATTCTTTGGAAGAGTGGAGGGGAACAGAGGAAACCTTTCTTCCCTATCAGTCTTTTCTCCACCCCCCCTCCTTTTTCCTTTTCTTTTTTCTTTCTTTTCTAAGAATATGCTATACGGAATTTCCGAGGGGGAAATTCGCTAGGGATCTCGCCTTCCCCAGAAACCCCTCCACATAGTAATAATAATAATAATAATAATAATAATAATAATAATAATAATAAATTTTATTTATATCATGACTTCCGGGTTGAGCGCCATCGGTTATGGCGGCTTCCCTCTGAACAGCAGAGGGGAGAGCTCTGAGAAAGAACGGGTTTTACCGCTGCGGCGACGCGGTGAACCCTTAAATTCATAGGCGGAGGAAGCCTACGACCGTGGGACTCGGCGGGCACCATCAGTGCTCCCCCAAAACGTCTCTGAAGCCCAGCAAGGGTCCCGGAGTGTGGCGGGGGCTGGCGCGGTGATGGGAGTCGATCGCTACTTCCTCGGAGCGACGCCGCACAGCTGTAATCGGAGAGCACTCAGCTTCTCCTTGGGACAATTTGGATTATTAAAAGAAGTACCCATGAGTAGGGGAAATTTAGACATTTTAAAGGACATAAGCATATGAATCTGGGAAAAGAATTGGGACTTAAAGTAAAGATCGCTAATCTGGAACCGAAGCGGTAAGGCATAAACAGGAAGTCAGCCTTCTGCCTGTAAATAGAAGAAAGCAAAGAATCTGTGTGCTAAAACCTGAAAAGGGATTTGAAGGACTAAAATTTGACGTCTGGGGAAGGATCTCTCCCCCCTCGGGAGGCAGGGAAAGAGGGGGGAAGTTCTTTGAAACTTTTATTACCTGCGTGGAAAAGAGGCTTTTGATATCGGAGCCGCCACTCGGACCCCTGGTCCTGAGCTGTCAAATTGGAAGTAAGCCTCGGAAAGAGATCGCGGAAATTGACTAAGGGAATTTTACTGCTGCAATTGGACTAATTTTGTTGTTGAAGGCTCTGGATAATTAAGAAGGGACAATATTGCTGTCAAGTTATTGCGAGGGAGAAGACGGGAGACATTTTAACTTTTTCCTCCTTGCGACTACTGTGTCCCCCTGGTGGGCTTTGAGACTGTTACAAAGCAAACAAAGTAACTGAGGAATTTTCCACTGTTTCTCTTTCGAAGCTGATAATAAGTTGCAGCTGCAAAGTGGCCTTGAGACAATCTGGTATGTTATGGCAGAGGGAAAAGGGAAAATAGACCAGATTCAAGAGAAAACCACAAGATCTGGCAAATCTTTTCACACGGGAAGGAGAGGATCCTTTCCTGACTCAACAGGAGGTGCCTCTGCACAACCCAAATCAAAAGGGATGTCTTCAACAGAAGAACTTATAAGTGCAGGATTTGCAAAACTTCAAGGATCAATAGATAAATTGACAGAAGAGGTTGCGGAAACAAATAAAAGGGTGGCAGAAGCATCAACTAAAATAGACCAGAACACTGTAAGCATTAAGCAAAATACAGATTCAATTTAACAATTGTTGGAGGAATCTGCCAAAACAAGAAAGATAGCAGAGGAAGCAAGGGAGGCCGTAGCTGCTACACAGGAAAGAATACCACCGATTAACAGACAACTGGAGGACCATAGAGCAAGATTTTCTATGATCGAGCTGAAAGACAAGCAGATTAATCTCAGAATCAGAGGAGTGCCGGAAATTGAAAAAGAGGGTCTAAGTGATTTCCTTACACAAGAATTTGCAAAATTCTGGGAATTGGACTTGGAAAAAGAAGAATTTAAGATAGTAAGTGCCTTTCGACTTGGCAAAACAAGCAGAAGAATAAAAATAAGAGACTGTTTGATAACGTTCAGATCCAAAGAGGAAAGGGATAAGATTTTGGGACTGCACTTCCAAAAACCGCTGGAATTTAATGAATTAAGAGCTGAAATCTTCAAAGATATTCCGAAACATCTTCTGGACCTTAGGTCCAATTACAGAGACCTGGCCACTCAGTTGAGAAAGAACAGTATTATCTTCAGGTGGGAATTCCCTGAAGGACTCTCTTTCAGCATTAAAGGAAGGAAAATAAAGATAAGATCAGTGGAAGACAAAGACAAATTTTTGAAAGACTACGAGGAGGACCTACAGAAAGAAGCTTTAGAAGGACAAGACCCGTCGGACCTTTTAGAGAGGAGAAAGAAGGACGTTGCAAAAGCAATATTGAAACTGAATTTGGATAAGAAGACACCACCGGGATCGGAAGATAATGAGGACACTTTGGGAGCATCTGGAGGGACATAACAGAACAAACGCATCATGTCTCTGCAACTACTAAGCTGGAATTGTAACGGTTTGAACTCAGTTAAGAAAAGGAAATTGATCTTTCATATTTTAAAAAAAGAACAACTGGACTTGATTTGTCTACAGGAAACACATGTGACTAGGCTCCATAGGAGAATTTTAATCAATAAGAGATTGGGCCAAGAATTTATCTCATCGGACAAAGTTAAAAAAAGAGGAGTTGTAATTTATGCAAAAGAGAGCCTGTCACCAAAGTTCATTTTCAAGGATGAACAAGGAAGATATTTGGCAATTGAAATTCAATATCATGGACAGAAATATCTGATAGTAGGCGTATATGCTCCAAACGAAGGAAAATCCGAGTTTTTCAAGAGGTTGCATGAGACATTGATGGACTACCTGGATTACAATGTGACTTTGATGGGAGATATGAATGGAGCAGTTTCTACAAACATGGACAAAGCACAATGGCAGGTAGTCACCAAAGATGGGAGACTACTGAAAACTTTTTTTGAATTAACTGACAATTTGGACTTGGTTGATATCTGGAGAACTAAAAACCCTTTAGGAAGAGAGGGAACCTTCTTCTCTGAAGCCAAAATGACTTGGACACGAATTGACCAAATTTGGATTACTAGAGGACTGGCACCGAAGACAAAAAAAGTGGAAATCTGCCCAAAGACTTGCTCCGACCACAACGCAGTAAAGATGGTGATGAACTTATTACCAACTGGTTCCTTTAGATGGAGGATGAATGACACTCTGTTTAGAGGTGAGGAAATAACTAAGAAGGCCCAGAAAACTCTGAAAGATTACTTTGAGATAAACTTGAACACTACTGTGGAGAAAAGAACAGTTTGGGACGCTAGCAAAGCTGTTATGTCACCAATGGAAGCAAAAGCTTTAAAAAGACCCAATATGGAGGCCAATTGGCCAAAATATTGGGAGATTTTAGAACAAGATGGAGATAAATTGAAACTGCAGAGTTTTGACAAACTAAAAAATAGAGTCCGGGATTGGCTCCATTACCACCAGATAATGGAGGCTTATAAATTGGATAGAAAGATCGGCTTCCAGGTGGAAAAATCAAAATTGGAAACAGAGTTGCTAGAACCCAAAACTAAGATCTTGTCAAGAATGTATAACTTGCTGTTGAAATGGAATACACATGATGAGGAAGTGAAATCCGCAATGATTAAATGGGCACAGGATGTTGGCCATAATATCTTTTATTAATTAGAATTTTTCTATGGAGCCTAGTTACATGTGTTTCCTGTAAACAAATCAAGTCCAATTGTTCTTTTTTTAAAATGTGAAAAATTGATTTTCTCTTAGAAACCACGTTTAGACCGTTGCAGTTCCAGCTTAATAGTTGCAGAGACATCTTGAAATTAGTCTGCTATATTCCTCCAGTAGCTCCCAATGTGTCTTCTTTCTCTTCTGGTCCCGGTGGTGTCGTCTTGTCCAAATCCAAGATTGCTTTAGCTATATCTCTCCTTCTTCTCTCTTGTGTATCGGACGGGTCTTGGTCTTTAAAGAATTCCTTCTGTAAGTCCTCCTCGTAGTCCTTTAAAAATCTGTCTTTATCTTCCACTGATTTTATTTTTATTTTCCTTCCTTTTATACTAAACGAAAGCCCTTCAGGGAACTCCCACCTAAAGATGATGTTGTTCTTTCTCAGCTGTGTGACCAAGTCTCTGTAGCTAGATCTGAGGTCTAAGAGATGTTTGGGGATGTCCCTGAACAATTCCACTCTTGATTCACCAACTTCCAAAGGCCTTTGGAAATGTAGTCCCAAAATTTTATCTCTCTCCTCTTTAGATCCAAAGGTGACCAATTAGATCCAATCGGTGGTATTTTTTATTCTGTGGCCTCTGCAGCTGCTTTAGCTTCTTCTGCAATTTTCCTTGTTTTTGATGATTCCTGCAATAATTGCTGAATTAAATTCGTATTTTGTTTAATACAAGCTGTATTTTGATCTATTTTAGAAGATGTCTCTGACACCTTTTTGTTTGTTTCTACAACCTCCTCTGTCAATTTATTTAATGATTCTTGAATTTTTGCAAATCCTGTATTAAAAAGGTCCTCAGTTGAAGACATAGCTTTTGGTTTAGGTTGTACAGATGCACCTCCAATTGGGTCTGGTATAGAGGCTCTTCTTCCTGAGTAAAAGGTTTTCCAGAACTTGTAGTCTTCTCCTGCAGCTGGTCTAGTTTTCCCTTATCACTTGCCATACCACAGCAACTTATTTCAAGGTCACTCTCAGCTGAGGCTAGCTGTCAGACTTGAAGTCAAAACAGTGGAAAGTCCCCAGTCACTTTCCCAGCTGCAGCAAGCTGTCAGATTTTAAAACCAAACAGTGGAAAATTCCCAGTTGCTTTCTGTTTCTTTGTATCAGTCTTTGTAACAGTCCTTATGTCCACCAGGGGGATACAATAGCCCCTGGGAACAATGTCTCCCGTCTTCTCCTTCTCCTTCTCAGCAACTTTGCAGCTAATTCCTCCCAGTAACAAGACTTAAACAGTCTCAGCTTTTAACAGTATAATCCAGTTTGCAGAGCTTAAAATCTCAGAGTCTCTCTCCGCAGTCCCTCCTTTACCCTGTGTTTTCAGATTGACGGATCAGAGCCGGGCGCGCCGGGCGGTGGTTCCGGGTGCGCCGGGCGCGCCGGGCGGTGGTTCCCCCACAGTCAGCTCTTTCTTACGCAGGCAATATAGTTTCCAGTCCTTCCCCCCCTTTTCCCTGCCACTTAGGGGGGGAAAAGATCCTTATCAAAACGCCAGATTCCGTTTCTTCAAAAGCACTTTTAAAGGTTTGGCACGCAAAAGTCTTTGTTTCCAGCTATATACAGAGCGGAAGGCTGACTTCCTGGTTAAACCTTACCGCTTCGGTTCTAATTTAGCTTGCTTTTTTAACTTGCCAAATCCAAAAGTTCCTTAATTTGTTTCTTTCCCTTTTAAAATTTGTAATTCTCCTACTCACGGAAAGTTCTTTTATAATCCAATTTGTCCCAAGAAGAAGTTGAGCGCTCCTCCGATCATGGCTGTGCGACGTCTCTCCGAAAAAGAAGCGATTGACTCTCAGCACCGCGTTACCCCCTCCACACTCCGGAGCTCTTCCTGAGCCGCAGAAACGTTTTAGGGGATCGCTGTTGGTGCCCGCCGAGTCCCACGGACGTAGGCTTCCTCCGCCTACGTTTTCAGGGGTTCACCACGTCGCCGTAGCAGTAGAACCCTGTTTTTTTTCGGAGCTCCCCCTCCGGTGCTCAGCAGGGGGCCGCCATGATCGCTGGCGCTCAACTCGGACTAGGTCAAGAGTTTATTTCATCGGACAAAGTTAAAAAAAGAGGAGTGGTGGTATATGCAAAAGAGAGCCTAGCACCAAAATTAATTTTTAAAGATGAACAAGGAAGATATTTGGCAACTGAAATTCAACACCATGGACAGAAATATCTGATTGTTGGCGTATACGCACCGAACGAAGGAAAATCAGAATTTTTCAAAAAGTTACATGAGACATTGATGGACTATCTGGAGTACAATGTGATCTTGATGGGAGATATGAATGGAGTTGTTTCTACAAATATGGACAAGGCACAACGGCAGGTAGTCACCAAAGATGGGAGACTACCGAAAACCTTTTTTGAACTGACTGATAACCTGGACTTGGTGGATATCTGGAGAACCAAAAATCCTTTAGAAAGAGAAGGAACCTTCTTTTCTGAAGCCAAAAAGACATGGACAAGAATTGACCAAATCTGGATCACAAGAGGACTGGCACCAAAGACAAAAAAAGTAGAAATCTGCCCAAAGACTTACTCCGACCATAATGCTGTAAAGATGGTAATGAACTTACAACCAACTGGTTCTTTCAGATGGAGGATGAATGACTCCCTGTTTAGAGATGAGGAAATAACCAAGAAGGCCCAGAAAACTCTGAAAGACTATTTTGAGATAAATTTAAACACTACGGTGGAAAAAAGAACTGTATGGGACGCAAGTAAAGCTGTTATGAGAGGATTTTTGATACAACAGAACGCACTCAAGAAGAGATTACAACAGGAAAAAAGAGAAAAGATATTGGAAAAGATTAAGGAAGGTGAAAAAAGACTGAGATCAAATCCAAAATCACAACAAATCTTGAGAGAGATAAAGTTATATCAAGTACAATACATGCAAATGATAAATCAAGAGATTGAATGGAAGGTCAGACAAATGAGACAAAGAACTTTCGAATCAGCAAACAAATGTGGAAAGTTATTGGCATGGCAAATAAAGAAGAGACAGAAAATGAATACAATAACAAATTTAGAAGAGGAAGGAAGAATTATTCAGAACCCAGTGGAAATTAGGAGTGCCTTTCAAAGATACTTTAAACAGCTTTATTCACAACAACCACAGAAGGAAGCAGATATGGAGGAATTCTTGAAAGAAAATGGGCTACCGGAAATATCTCAAGAAAGTAAATTTAAATTGAGCTGCAGGATAACAGAACAAGAGGTAGAGAGCGCCATCCAAAATATGAAACTTGGCAAGTCCCCAGGACCTGATGGGTTGACGGCAAGATATTGTAAATCAATGAAAGACTGGCTAATTCAACCCTTGAAGGATATATGTAATGACATATTACAGGGGAAAAGGACACCAGAAACGTGGAAAGAAGCTTTTGTGACTCTCATACCAAAGACAGAATCGGAAAAACACCAACTTAAGAACTATCGGCCTATATCATTACTTAATGTGGATTATAAAATTTTTGCTGACATTTTGGCTAGAAGATTAAAGAGGGTTTTAGCGGAGGAGATTCACAAGGACCAAGCAGGCTTTCTCCCAGGAAGGCACCTATCTGATAATGTAAGGAATATAATTGACATTTTGGAACTTTTACAGGAAAGAATAAACACAAAAGCAGCTTTAGTATTTGTGGACGCGGAGAAAGCCTTTGATAACATTTCTTGGGGTTTTATGAAAAAGAATCTCCATAGTATGGGGGTAGGCCAAGAGTTCGAAAATGGTATAGGTGCAATCTATTCTGAACAAAAAGCAAAATTAATTGTTAACAATGTTTTGACTGAAGAGTTCAGAATAGAAAAAGGAACACGACAAGGTTGTCCTATTTCCCCTCTGCTTTTTATATCGGTCCTGGAGGTGTTGCTGAATATGATTAGAAAGGACCAGATGGTAAGAGGGATACAGGTCGGACTTAAACAATTTAAATTAAGAGCATTTGCAGATGACTTGGTTTTGACATTGCAGGAGCCAGAGTCCAGTGTGAAGAGGGTTTTAGAACTGATTCAAGAGTTTGGTCGATTAGCAGGTTTTAAACTCAACAAAACAAAAACTAAGGTTTTGACAAAGAAGCTAACAGAAAAAGAGAAAGAAAGGTTTCAGAATGAGACAGGTTTGACAGTGGTGAAAAAAGTGAAATATCTGGGAATTATTATGACTTCAAAAAATGGGAACTTATATAAGGATAACTACGAAAAATGTTGGATGGAGATAAAAAAAGATCTAGATATATGGTCTAATCTAAAACTCTCACTGTTAGGTCGTATTGCTGTGATAAAGATGAATGTATTGCCAAAAATGTTATTTTTGTTCCAGACACTGCAGATTATTGATAAAATGGACTGTTTCAAGAAGTGGCAGAAAGATATATCCAGATTTGTCTGGCAGGGCAAAAAGCCAAGAATAAAATTTAAAATATTAACAGATGCAAAGGAAAGAGGAGGCTTTGCCCTGCCAGACTTGAAACTTTACTATGAAGCAGCAGCCTTTTGCTGGCTGAAAGAATGGCTACTTCTTGAAAATACAGATATACTGGATTTAGAAGGATTCAATAATGCGTTTGGGTGGCATGCTTACTTATGGTATGACAAGGTTAAAGTTCACAGAATGTTTAAGATTCACATTGTCAGGAAAGCATTGTTTAATGTATGGATTAGATATAAGGATTTCTTTGAAAACAAGACTCCAAGGTGGTTATCTCCGATGGAAGCAAAAGCAGTCAAAAAACTCAATATGGAGGCCAATTGGCCAAAATATTGGGAGATACTAGAACAAGATGGAGATAAATTGAAACTGCAGAGTTTTGACAAATTAAAAAGTAAAGTCCGTGATTGGCTCCACTATCATCAGATAATGGAGGCATATAAATTGGATAGAAAAATTGGCTTCCAGGTGGAAAAATCAAAATTGGAAACAGAATTGCTAGAACCCAAAACTAAGATATTGTCAAGAATGTATAATCTGCTGCTGAAATGGAATACACAGGATGAGGAAGTGAAATCAGTAATGATTAAATGGGCACAAGATGTGGGTCACAACATAATGCTAGCCGACTGGGAACGGTTATGGACCACTGGGCTAAAGTTTACGGCATGTAATGCCCTAAGAGAAAATATTATGAAAATGATATACAGATGGTACATAACACCAGTCAAACTAGCAAAAATTTATCATATGCCCGATAACAAATGTTGGAAATGTAAAGAAACTGAAGGTACCTTTTTTCATCTCTGGTGGACATGCCCAAGGATTAGGACCTTTTGGGAGATGATCTATAATGAACTGAAGAAAGTATTTAAATACACATTCCCGAAGAAACCGGAGGCCTTTCTCCTGGGCATGGTCAACCAAGAGGTACGTATGAAAGACAGGATATTTTTTATGTACGCCACAACAGCAGCAAGAATACTTATTGCAAAGTATTGGAAGACACAAGAATTACCCACGCTGGAGGAATGGCAGATGAAAGTCATGGACTATATGGAATCCGCAGAAATGACTGGCAGAATCAGAGACCAGGGTGAAGAGACGGTGGAGGAAGATTGGAAGAAATTTAAAGACTATTTACAGAAACACTACAAGATTAATGAATTTTAAAATAACATCAGATTGAATGTATAAGGTTATTGGAGTAAAATTTTAAGGATCAGAAGACCCAACATTCTAAGTTCTAAGCATTGAATAAGCTATATTAAGACATTCAAATCAGAAAGGAGGTTAAATATGACAGAGGGAAGGGATTTGTTGTTTAATTGTATGAATTGGAATACAGGGAAGGGAGACTCGGGGAAGTCAGAGAAACAAGTTAATGCAAGATCAATATGAAGATAAGATTGTTTTTATTTCTGTTGTTTGTAGTATGTTATGTTTGTGTAATTCTGTATGTTTTTGGTGTATTGTTTGTTGCTTTTGTTTTGCTTTGTTGTCTTTTATGCAAAAACGAATAAAATACTTATAAAAAAAAAAAAAGGATGTTGGCCATAATATAATGCTGGCTGACTAGGAACGGTTATGGACCACTGGTATGAAATTTACGGCATGTAATGCCCTCAAAGAGAACATTATGAAAATGATATACAGATGGTACATGACCCCAGTCAGGTTAGCAAAAATGTATCACTTGCCTGATAATAAATGTTGGAAATGTAAAGAAACTGAAGGTACTTTTTTCCACCTTTGGTGGACGTGCCCGAGGATTAAGACCTTTTGGGAAATGATTTATAATGAAATGAAAAAAGTGTTTAAGTACACATTTGTGAAGAAACCAGAGGCCTTTCTCCTGGGCATGGTCAGCCAACAGGTACAAAAGAAGGATAGGACTTTCTTTATGTACGCTACAACAGCAGCAAGAATACTCATCGCACAGTATTGGAAGACACAAGAGCTACCCACCCTGGAAGAATGGCAGATGAAGGTAATGGACTACATGGAACTGGCTGAAATGACTGGCAGAATCAGAGACCAGGGAGAAGAGACGGTGAAAGAAGATTGGAGGAAGTTTAAAGACTATTTACAGAAGTATTATAAGATTAATGAATGTTAGAATGACATCAGATTGAATATAAAAGGTTATTAGCAAAAAGCTCTAAAATCAAAAGATCTAATATTTTAAGATACAAGAGGATTAAATTATATTAAGATATTTAAATTAAGATAAAAATCAATTAAGAAAGAGGGAAGGGATTTGCTGTCTGAATATATGACATGGAATACAGGGAAGGGAGGTCTGGAGAAGTTGGAGAAATAAGTTAAAGCAAGAAACAGTATTAGAATAGAATCATAGAATCATAGAATCATAGAGTTGGAAGAGACCACAAGGGTCATCGAGTCCAACCCCCTGCCAAGCAGGAAACACCATCAGAGCACTCCTGACATATGGTTGTCAAGCCTCTGCTTAAAGACCTCCAAAGAAGGAGACTCCACCACACTCCTTGGCAGCAAATTCCACTGTCGAACAGCTCTTACTGTCAGGAAGTTCTGATATTTATTAAGATAAAACCGTTTTTATTTCTGTTGTTTTTTCTTTGTCCTTTCTCTTTGATACTTTTTGTTGTATGGAGTTTGTGTAACTGTGTATTTTTTCCTGTTTTGATTTGTTCATTATATGTTGTTTTATCTTTTTTTGTAAAACTCAATAAAATATTTATTAAAAAAAAAAAATTATATCCCGCCCTCCCCAGCTGAAGCCGGGCTCAGGGCGGCTAACAACAATAAAACAGTACAAAAGTACAGCACAAACAACACTCTAAAATCATTCATTATAAAATTAATTAATTCAAGCCACTGGCAACCATTGGGCCAGAGCTCTGCGAAGATTGCCGAGGGAGGGAGTCAGGCTGTGCCCTGGCCAAAGGCCTGGTGGAACAGTTCTGTCTTGCAGGCCCTGCGGAAAGATGTCAAGTCCCGCAGGGCCCTGGTCTCTTGTGACAGAGTGTTCCACCAGATCGGAGCCACGGCCGAAAAAGCCCTGGCTCTAGTTGAGGCCAGCCTAACTTCTCTGTGGCCTGGGACCTTCAAGATGTTTTTATTTGAAGACCGTAAGTTTCTCTGTGGGGCATACCAGGAGAGGCGGTCCAGTAGGTACGAGGGTCCTAGGCCGTATAGGGCTTTAAAGGTTAAAACCAGCACCTTAAACCTGATCCTGTACTCCACCGGGAGCCAGTGCAGCTGGTATAGCACCGGGTGAATGTGATCTCGCAGCGAAGACCCTGTAAGGAGTCTCGCTGCAGCATTCTGCACCCGCTGGAGTTTCTGGGTAAGTCTCAAGGGCAGCCCCACGTAGAGCGAGTTACAATTATCCAGTCTGGAGGTGACCGTCGCGTGGATCACAGTGGCTAGGTCAGGGCGAGAGAGGTAAGGAGCCAACTGCTTAGCTTGGCGGAGATGGAAAAATGCCACCTTTGTTGTAGCTGCAATCTGCGCCTCCATGGAAAGGGAGGTGTCGAAGATTACACCCAAACTCTTAACGGACGGTGCTGGCACTAATTGCGCCCCCGTAAGAGATGGGAGTTGCCCCCCCAATCCCATATCGTCCCGTCCCAGCCACAGGACCTCTGTCTTTGAAGGATTTAGCTTCAACCGGCTCCCACGTAACCATCCAGCCACAGCTTCCAAACATCTGGTCAGTGTGTCTGGGGACGAGTCACGATGGCCATCCATCAACAGATAGAGTTGGGTGTCATCAGCATACTGATGGCAGCCCAGCCCAAAACTCCGGACAAGCTCGGCGAGGGGGCGCATAAAGATGTTGAAAAGCATCAGGGAGAGTATCGCACCCTGAGGTACTCCACACACCAAGGAGTGGCGCGATGACAATTCCCCCCCCCCAAGCGCCACCCTCTGTCCCCAACCAGAGAGAAACGAGCGCAGGCATTGAAGGACTGTGCCCTGGATCCCCACGTCGGCAAGGCGGTGGTCCAGAAGTTTGTGATCGACCATGTTGAAAGCTGCTGACAGATCTAGAAGAATCAGCAGCCCCGACCCACCTCGATCCAGCTGTCTACGAAGATCATCTGTTAGGGCAACCAGAGCCGTCTCGGTCCCATGACCAGCGCGGAAGCCGGACTGGAATGGATCGAGAGCCGATGTTTCATCCAGAAACCCACCAAGCTGTTCAGCAACCGCTCTCTCAATCACCTTACCCAGGAACGGAAGATTCGAAACCGGGCGGTAATTGGATAGATCTAAAGGATCTAAAGGGTGGTAATTGGACAGATCTAAAGGGACGTGGGTGGCGCTGTGGGTTAAAGCCTCAGCGCCTAGGACTTGCCGATCGAAAGGTCGGCGGTTCGAATCCCCGTGGCGGGGTGCGCTCCCGTCGTTCGGTCCCAGCGCCTGCCAACCTAGCAGTTCGAAAGCACCTTCGGGTGCAAGTAGATAAATAGGGACCGCTTACCAGCGGGAAGGTAAACGGCGTTCCGTGTGCTGCGCTGGCTCGCCAGATGCAGCTTGTCACGCTGGCCATGTGACCCGGAAGTGTCTTCGGACAACGCTGGCCCCCGGCCTCTTAAGTGAGATGGGCGCACAACCCTAGAGTCTGGCAAGACTGGCCCGTATGGGCAGGGGTACCTTTACCTTTACTTTAAAGGATCTAATGATGTTTTCTTTAAGAGCGGGTGCACCACTGCCTCCTTCAATTCCCCTGGGAATGTCCCCGTGCCAAGGGAAAAATTGATGATATCCCCCAGGAGGGCCCGCACCTCGGCTGGACACGCTCTAATCAGCCAAGACGGGCACAGGTCAAGAGGACAGGTGGTGGGCTTTCCAGCTTGGAGGAGTCTGTCCACATCGACTGGGGATATCCGGTTGAAATGGTCCAATACTGGACCCAAGGACAGTCGAGGGGCCTCCAGTTCCTTTATTGTATCCAAATTGGCAGGGAGGTCATGGCGGAGCAACAAGATCTTCTCCGCAAAAAAGCTCGCAAATGCCTCACAGCTGTGTGTCAAATTGTTATTTAAATTTGGCTGTCCCTCAAAGGACGTTAAAAACCTGATTATACTAAATAATTGCGCCGGGCAAGAGCTAGCGGATGCAATGGAGGCCGAGAAGTAAGACTTCTTAGCAGCCTTCACCGCCATCTCGTAGGTTTTCATAAAAGCCCTATAAGATGTTCTTGAGGCTCCGTCACGGGCACCCCGCCATACTCGCTCTAGCCGTCTGAGGTCCCGCTTCATTTTCCGGAGCTCCTCGGTAAACCAGGGAGCCCGGTTTCTGCGGGGTCGCAGAGGGCGCTTAGGTGCGATCTCATCGATGGCTGCCAGGAGCTGGATATTCCAGCCCTCAACAAGCTCAGTCAATGAGTCGCCAGGGGGAGCAAGGTCCCGCAAGGCTTGGCGGAATCTATCAGGGTCCATCAGCCTCTGCGGGCGAGCCCAAATCGGCTCGCCACCTAAGCAGGGTGGGGGTGGAAAGTCAATCCTGGCTTTCAGAGCGTAGTGATCAGACCATGGTACCTTCATCGAAGGAGACATGATCACATCTATACCTACGCCAAAGATCAAATCCAGCGTGTGGCCTGCTTGATGCGTGGGGCCCGAAACAAACTGGGAGAGCCCTAGTGTCGCCATGGAAGACACCAGGTCCAGAGCCTGTGAGGAGGGAGTGGCATCAGCATGGATGTTGACGTCCCCAATACCAATAGGCTAGGGAACTCCAAGGCCCAGCCGGCCACCGCCTCCAATAGGCCTGACAGGGTGGCTGCTGGTGCGCTAGGTGGCCGGTACACCAGCCAGACAGCCAAGCTCACCTCGGAGCCCCACACTAGGCCAACACATTCAATGCCGGGGATCGATGGCGATGGTAGAGCCCTGAAAGGACAATCTTCCCGGCCCACAGTCCGCGACTGGTGGAGGACGGAGAAACCTGGGGGCGCCATCTCTCTTAAGGTAACAGTATCCCCTTCGCGCACCCAGGTCTCCGTCACACAAGCCAGGTCGACCCCCTGCGAGATAAAGAAATCTCGCAGGGTGGCGGTTTTGTTGCCTATAGACCTGGCATTGCACAACACCAGTGACGGAGGTGAGTAATCCTTGCTCACCCTACCCTCGTCCCTCGGGATGGGGCGCAGATTGGAAGGGGTACGAGCATATCCATATCTCGATCCCCTTCGCCTATAACATCTGCCCCCACCGCCATACCTCCCTCACCCCTCCACGGTAGCAATCCCAAGCCTCGTAGTAGCCTCCATTGATGGCAATTAATGTTATTCTTCCGCAGCCTAAAACAAAAAGACCTTAAAACAATAAAAACAAAAAACAAAAACAGCCCAGAAAACAACAAAACAATACAAATAAAAACTGCCAAAATTACAAATTCATCAAAATCTAACAAATTCCCAAGCCCACCCAAACATCCATCCCACCCCCATATATAAAAAATCTAAAGGGAAAGGGAGATTTTAAAACATGTTAAAATGTCGCGCTAGGGCGCGAGACAATGAGCTCGAGAAAGCCCTTTCCTTCCCCTGTCGCACCAAGCACCACATCTTTTTTTATGAAGAAAAGACCCTGCTTCCCTCCTTCTGGTATGAAACCGTATCAATATGAACGGGGACTTGGGCATGAACTCTGTATTTACATACTGCTGCGTATAGCCCAATCAAAAGCATCGGATTTGGACAGCTAGCCAATAGCGCTTAGCGGATAGCGGCCTCTAGTGGACAGAATCTGTCTTGTACCGCTGCCTGTTTCAGTTCTGCGGAGCAGCGGAGCTTCGCCAGCTTGACTGAGCTCCTGAGTGGCCGCCTGCTGAGAGAACAATGGACTCAGTCCATCAAAAGCCCATTAACTGGATTCTATTGCCCAAAGTGATCCTTTGTTGCAAGAAATCTGTCAAGCCACTTCCCTTATGGACTGCTGGCTTAGGAAAAGCCCCTCACTTCAGAAAATCCACCCCCTGCATCAATTTCCTCCATTCCAACGCCATTCTTGCCCTTAAGGAAAGGACTCTTTCCCCCTCTATCTCCCGCCATAATCCCTCAAGCGTGAGGACAGGTGTACACCCAGGGAAGTGCCCAAAGGTGACAATTACTGAGCAGTTAGTTGGCCAAAGAAACCAAGAGCCCATCCCCAGACTTGCCCCAGGGTATGTGCAGGAGGGACGCGGGTGGCGCTGCGGTCTAAACCACAGAGCCTAGGGCTTGCCGATGAGAAGGTTGGCGGTTCGAATCCCCGCGACAGGCTGAGCTCCCGTTGCTCGGTCCCTGCTCCTGCCAACCTAGCAGTTCGAAAGCACGTCCAAGTGCAAGTAGATCAATAGGTGCCGCTCCGGCGGGAAGGTAAACGGCGTTTCCGTGCGCAGCTCTGGTTCGCCAGAAGCGGCTTAGTCATGCTGGCCACATGACCCGGAAGCTGCACGCCGGCTCCCTCGGCGGCCAATAAGGTGAGATGAGCGCTGCAACCCCGAGTCGGTCACGACTGGACCTAATGGTCAGGGCTCCCTTTACCTTTAGCTTTACTTAAGAGGTGCCTGGACATGTTTGCCTGTGTTAAGCTTGTACTGAGTGAGAAGTCTGGACATGTTTGCCTATGGCCTGTCCACCGTCCCTCAGACCTGTGGGAATGTTCAGGGATGCAGGAGAGGATATATTGTCTGATTATATCCTTATCCAACTTGTGTTCCACAATTTAGCAGAGTAACATTCCCCTCTTCTAAAATTGGCAGCGGATGCGTTTGCTCAGGCTCGTTAAAGCCTCTATAATAACTGTTCTGGTATTTCCCCCTTTTTCCCTCATAAAAGATAAGACACAACACAGTTTTCCATCTGGAGGTCAAGACGGCATCTTTGGCTAAGCAGATGTTGCTTCTTCGATGCATGTGGTGAAAAAGAGAGAGAGATGTCTGCCCTGCCCTGTGCTTTTGTCGTTACCTGCACAGGTGAGGTAACACCTTTAGTCACATGTAAAGGAAGTTTGTCCCAGCCCAGATTCCCATGCCCCACAAATAACCCAGAGATGCATTTTGAGTAAGAGGATACATTCTACTCATGTTAAAACACGCTGATTCCTGGACCATCCGCGGGCTGGATTGAGAAGGCGATTGGGTCTGTATGCAATGTATTCTGGGAGACCGTGGGAAGTTTTAAAAGTCAATGTCACCCCATGTTCAGGGTTCTTACTCCTGTGGGAACCTGTTGCACAACAAAAAAAGATCTTGGTCTACTGACCGCTGTTTTGCTCCAATTTGTGGCTGGAATCTCCTTCATTTCTGACCACAAGTACCCGCGGGCTCTGCCCGACGAGCTGGCCTGTTGAGTAGCCTCACACCCCGGATTTTTCCTCATCAATGCCAACTCACACATAGAGGCAGAATAGGAAGCCAGCCCTCCAGGACTTGCTCCTCTGCTGTAAACATAGTTAAAGTTGAGCTGCCGCTAGTAAGACCAAGCTCTGGGCACCTCTCACAGAATCAAAGGCTAAAATTGGGTCGAGTGCTTCTCTCCAGAATCTCTTTCCAGGATTATGGCTTCACATGCCTCCTTCTAATAGCAAATTCATCTGGGGAGACCCGGCAGACGGCGGCCAAACACATGGAAAGCACATTTGGTGGTGGGGAATAAGAGGGTGCTGCTCCACAAACCTTAAAAAGCACCCTCTCCAATGGCATGGCACTTGGATGACCCTGTGGTTCTACCCCTGGGGCTGAGGGTGATGAAACAATTCCTGAGACAGCTAAAGTGCTGGTGGTGAGAAACCCACTTCAAATGAGACCAAACACGGGTTAGAGCTCAACGCCGAGCCTACCAAGTGGCGATAGCGACGGTGAGGAGGACCATTGTTGCTGGACCTGTTGGTGAAAACAGTACCAGGAGACTCTTACCAGGAGATCCATTACAACCTGTTGCCTCTGAGGATGTGGACAGACTTGAACGAGTGAAACCTACCACCTGAAGAAGTGATTGTTCAACTGCTTATTAAAAAGACATATTTGGACCTGGCCATTATGTCCAATTATTGTCCAGTCTCAAGCTTTCCATTCCTGGGCAAGGTGATTGAACAGATGGTCACTGAACAACTCCAGGCCTGTCTGGAGAATAATGCAAAATATAGATGTCTTGGTAAAAATCTCAGGATATACTATAAATAGCTCCAAATCAGAGTTGATGTTATTAGGAAATATGTTTTTTTGTTCAACTGTTTAAACAATACCAATTTCATACTTGTACAGAAAATGTTAATTATCTAGGCACATTACTAGCATGAGGTTTATCAGCAAAGTATTCCCCTCAGCTCTTCCTCCTGACTAGGCGGCTTCTGTGGGAGAGAGAGCTGTCACGTCCCTTGCCCGCTACCTTTCTAACAACCCAGCCGACCTCAGTGCATTTTGTCCTTTCCCTCAGGCAGCAAAATGTCTGAGGCTTGCCTTGGGCATAAGTACTTGCCAAGTTGCAACGATTTGTTTCAGAACCCACTTGCATAAATTAAAAAAGGAAAAGAAGGGAACGCTTTTTTAAAAAAATGATGTGCCCGGAACTCCTTTCTCTGATTCATGGTCAACATGTCAAAGTAAGTGCCACTGAAGTGTAAAAGCGGGTGCAGGCATATATTTTTTTAAGGACCACATTGTTTGGGGCTTGGTGGAGTCACGAAAAGCTTTGGACCTCACAGAATAACAGCAAGGGATCCTCAGGAGAGGTCAGTTATAACAGTATTATTTTCCCCATATGTGGGGTGGAGTGGGGGGGGGCAGGGCTTATAAAGTGAAGTTGATCCTCCACTGTGGGTTAAAAAGGTAAAGGTAAAGGTACCCCTGCCCGTATGGGCCAGTCTTGACAGACTCTAGGGTTGTGCGCTCATCTCACTCTAGAGGCCAGGAGCCAGCGCTGTCCGCAGACACTTCCGGGTCACATGGCCAGCGTGACAAAGCTGCTCTGGCGAGCTGGCACCAGAGCAGCACACAGAATGCCGTTTACCTTCCCGCTATAAAGCGGTACCTATTTATCTACTTGCACTTATGGGTGCTTTCGAACTGCTAGGTGGGCAGGAGCTGGGACCGAACGACGGGAGCTCACCCCGCCGTGGGGATTTGAACCGCCGACCATGCGATTGGCAAGTCCTAGGCGCAGAGGTTTTACCCACAGCGCCACCCGCGTCCCGTTCCACTGTGGGTTACTTTTGTTGAAAGCAAGATTCCTCTGGAGGGAGAGGATGTTGCAAAGTAAGTCAGAGGCAAAGCAGCCCAAAGCCAGGTTCTGTGTTTGCACACATGATTTGCAGTGAGCCAAGGGCTGAATTGCTGCTGTTGTTTCATAGCCCAGAACAGCAGGTGTAGGCGAAAGGTCTAAAGTAAGACAACCAGGTCTTGGTCAAGGCATCCGCTGACCAGCAGGCCATAGAGAAGAGGAACGTCAGCATTTCAACTCTGAGCCAAAAGTTTGGCTTTTGCTATTTTTGGACACCCTTGGTCATGAGCCAAGTGTGATTCTCGAACTGTGAATGCTGACTTTGCCAAATCCATACAGGCCCTTTTCATCTCTCATGCTCAGGAAGTAGCAGCCACAGCTCAGGAGAGGATTTTTCATTTGCTCCTTTCCCATGGGGTGGGGAAAACTCAACACTTTTAATCTTGTCTTATTTTTATGCAAATTGGGTGGTCCAAAAGAAGGAGACTTATATCTGCACCCTCTCTTTAGCACAGATGGCCTGCAGGAGAATTTCCTGTCCTTAAAAGTAAAACGGAACTTTTTTGGCAGTGCAACTGCAGGGAAGGCAACTGCAGGGAAGAGCAGCCCACTCCCGAGCCACCTGAGCCCGAAACCCCAACAACTCCCCCTCAACCTGGACATTTCCTTTAAAATGTAAGGCATGTTGGTCCCCCAAAAGAGGACATGTCCGGGGTTTCCCCAGACATATGGCAACCCTAAATTGTGGTGGAAGATGACCCTGAAAATACTGGCAAAGCCTTGTATGGTACGGCATGGAAAGGGGAACTAGAATAAAGGACTGAAGGGGCTGCATTAGTGAGGTTGTTAGAGCAAGTTTCCTTGGAATGAGGCTCAGCGGAGACTGTGGTGTCTTTATGATATATGGTTTATTCACACACATATACAACCGGAGCCGAAGATGGAGAGGCTCACAGCATTAACGCCCCAGAAGGTCTTGCTTCTTCCAGTTACAAGAAGAAATCAGGCATGGCTCTCTTTGTGACTTCTGCCAACTTCCAGCCCAGCTCTCTCACACAACTCTGACCTTTTCCTTTCTCATTCCCAGCCAGGCGAGGGAGGAGGCCCACCCTCATTTGCCCTCTGGCACAGAGCAACCACAAGGTACATAGGTGGCAACTATGACCCTTGCTTGGTTAATTCAACAATGGAATCCTCCATGAGATTTTCACCCTTGCAGACTAGCTCCTAAACTCACAAGGCTGAGGGACTAGGCAAGACCAAGGCTATTTCAAAACCAGTTTTTAGGTGCATTTAGCTTTGTGTTCTATAGCTTTTAGCCCAATATTGATTGATGGGGAATGGAGGCTTATTTTGGGATGGTTTGTGGTGCACAGCCCTGTCTTGTCTTGTCCTCGTGTGTGTGTGTGTGTGTGTGTGTTTTCAAGGGCTTTTTGCTTGTTCTCCGGGATCCTTCAGAAGGAAGAGACAAAAGAGTGTTGGGAGCAGTAATGAGGTAAACTGCTATGCCTCGGCTCTAAAGGGGAGGGATTTCCTGGGACGTCTGCCAGGAAATGACGTGAGCAGACTGGAATGTTCTTTGTGTGCTGTGAAAGCGAAAGTGTCAGTGTGTGTCAGCAGCTCGCTCGGTGAGAGGAGCTGGCAGAGATGGAGCTGAACTCTGATGGATTTTTGCCAATGTTATCGGAGCAATAAAAGACTTTAAGGAAAGAATCTGCCTTCATTTAATTTAAGCCTTTATCACACGTATGCTGCGCTTATTCTGCTAAGGTGTTTTACAACAGAGTTTCACGCGGCGGAAGCGTGCCGGACTTCAAAGGGGGCCAATAAATCTGTCTGGGAAGATTTATTGGCAGCACCGGACTAATTATCCTAACAAGGTTATGGACTTCAGCACGTGTGGAAAAAGGCTTTGAAGCTGCGGAGGGCTGAGATCGCGTGTCAGATCTTCAAAGGCACAGCGGAAAGACTCAGACGCAAGGAGCCAACAGCCACACAGACTCCCGGTTTGGCTGAGTGAGTATAAGCCTACAGAAGGGAAGGGCCATGGCTCAGGCAGCTTCAGAAAACTTTACTATCCCCCTTTGAGAGACTGAGTGAGTAGCAAGGGGCTGAGAAGGGCAGAAGATGGCTCTGAAACACAGTTTTGGCTGTGAGCCTTTGCCATGTCAGAAGCTTACCCCCAGCACGTGGCTGGCGTGGAGCTTTCATGTGGAGCTTTCCCTAGTGGGGGCAGGTTTGTGGGGTGTTGTGCAGAAACCCCTGAAGGCAGCTGAGAGCACAGAGGTGCAGAAAGAAGCAGAGCAGCGTGTGCTAGCGTTTCTAGCAGAAAACGTGGACGTACACCTGTTACCCCTGGTACAAGAGGCTAGAAGGCCTAGTGCAGCGTGGCGAGCACTCCAAGAGGCTTGTGAAGCTGGAGTGGGAGGCCTAAGCCGAGACGTGGCCGCTGCGACGCCAGAAGGGGCAGAGAGCCAAGATGGCGCTGAGAGCCCAGCTGAGAGCGGCTGGGAGAAGCTCCCAAGAGAGGGGGGCAGTAGAGCTGCTGTGGTTGCTGCAGAGAGCTGCTTTGATGCTGAGATGAGTCTGTCTGAGAAGCCTGGAGAGGGGCCAAGCTTGGAGAACCCCAGACCCACCAGACCCACCAGAGGGGGTGCAGGTTATCGACCTGGGAGCCCCAGTACGGAGAGTGGGGGGGAAGAAAGCAACAGCGCAGAGAAGCCTCTTTCTCCAAAGGCTACTACTAGCTGTTTACGTGAAGGAGCACAGAAATCTTCCCGTGGGAAGCCGTCTACAGTGGAAGCCTTCAAGGTCAACCATCTGGCGAAAGGACAGATAAGGGCCGAGGACTGGCGTGAGAGAAGTCCAGTCTCCATGGCAACTGAGAGAGTTGCAACAAAGGCTACAGTGAAGAAAGTCAACACAGGCCCCAGCCAAGGGGGCAGTGAGAGGGGGGTTGTTGCTATGGCGACCCAGGAATGTCAACAACACAACTCTATGACTGTTGTGATTGACAGTGGAGCTTCAAGCACTTTAGTGCCCTCTCCTGGTCTGCTGAGAGATTGCAGGAGAGTAGAAACTGAAAAGTATGTGGCTTTTGCGGATGGAAGCCGAAAGAGACTGACTGCGACTGGATTGTTTTACTGTCCTTTTCTTAAGCATGAAGTTAAGGCTTTTGCAGTGCCTGGTTTGACCAATTGTCTGTTAAGTGTACATGATTTGCTAACAGAGGGCTTTCAAGTTTCTTTTGCAGGTGACAAGTGCGAATTCTACAAGGATGGCAAACATGTCTATACAGTGCATGCCAAAGACAATTTGTTTACTGTTAACCTGTCTTTGTCCACAGGAGAAGAAGACGCAGAGGACGCCAAGGGGCAATGTGTGAATGTAGCGCCCCACAATGGTTGTGAAGCCTGGGTGCTTATTCCAAAGGCTCTACGCAGAAAAGGCGAGCCAAGGGCAAAGAAAATGATCTTTGTAGGGTATGAACCTGGCTCAAAGGCCTGGAGGTTTGCGTACCCTAGTGGTGATCAGTCAAGACTGGTTGTGAGTAATAGTGCAGAGTTTTGTGAGCAAGCAGGCTGGGAGCGTCTGCACGCAAACCCAGAGGTGGTTATGCAACAGTCCTATGACTCAGACGCTGAAGAGGAGGATGATGAAGTGGTTGCAAGGGACCAAGGTCCAGAGCAACAAAGTCCAAGACAGGGACAACTTAGACTCCCTCAGAGGGGGGAACCTAGAACACCTCCTCTGACAAGAGTCAAGCTTGAACCAAAGAGTGAGCCTTCTTCACCCGTTGAGCCAGCTGTGAAGCCCAAAAGGCGCAGCAGGTCAGAGGGGGAAGATGCTGAGGTTGAGGAAGAAAAAGCAGTGTCACCAAGAGTCACACTGAGGAGATCAGCGAGGACAAGGAGACCTCCTGATCGGTATGAGGCTTCAGGTGTCTGGGTAGGTTCAGCTAGATGTGAACCTGAGTCCTTTGAGGATATTCAGAGTTTACCTGAGGAAGAAGCAGCTGAGTGGCACAAGGCAATGGACAAAGAGTTGAAGTCCATGAAGGATCTAGGTGTGTTTTCACTCACTGAACTGCCACCAGGCAAACAGGCAGTAGGTTGCAGGTGGGTTTACCGTTTGAAACCCACAGAGACTGGACAGCCGCAGTATAGAGCGAGATTAGTTGCACGTGGATTTTCTCAGAAGAAGGGAATACACTTCACGGAAGTGTATTCGCCGACATCACGTGCAGAGACTCTGAGAACGCTTTTAGCTTGTGCGGCACAGAGAGGCTGGAAGGTAAACCACTTTGATGTGGATGTTGCCTACCTAAACTCAGATCTCCAGGAGGAGCTGTACATGAAGCCTCCTCCAGGGTTTGAGACCAAGAGGCAGGATGTTGTGTGGAGGTTGCACAAATCTATCTACGGTTTGCGTCAATCTGCCAGAAACTGGAACATGTGCCTGAATGAAGCCTTGGAAGAGTTAGGTTTCAGAAAAAGTGTTGCTGATAGTTGTCTTTACCTGAAAGGGTCTGGTGAGAAACAGGAACAGGTGTTAGTTTTCGTTGACGACCTTTTGTTTTTTGCGGAGACGGATGAACAGGCAGAAAAGTTTGCCAAAGACCTAGGGAAACGTTTCAAGTTGAAACAGCTCGGTGCTGTCAAAACTTATCTTGGTGTCAATGTTGAACGGACACAAGATGGAAGTTTCTTGCTCAGTCAGAGAGGTAAAATTGAGCAATTGCTGCAGAAAATGAGAATGAGTGATTGTGCAGGAGTCAGGAGTCCAATGGAGACTAATTTTGTGAAAGACAGCCAGCAAGGAGACAGTGCTGTGTTTGAAAATACTGAAGTGTTTCAGTCAGCCCTAGGGAGTTTGTTGTACTTGTCCCAGTGGAGCAGGCCTGATATTGCTTTTGCTGTCAATCTGCTCAGCAGGGAAGCATCAAACCCTAGTGTGCATGCCTGGAATGGCATCAAGAGAGTTCTGAGATATCTGCAGGAAACAAAAGACCTTTGTCTTAGGTTGCCAGCACAGGGAGAAGCCAAGCTGGTCGGCTATGTGGATGCAGATTGGGCTTCCATGAAGGACCGCAAATCTGTGTCTGGTCTAGTGGTTAAGTTTGGAAACTCAGTAGTTGGATGGAGATCCAAGAAGCAGAGTCTTATAGTGCTCTCATCCACTGAGGCTGAGTTCAGTGCTCTTTCAGAGATATGCACAGAGCTGGAGTTCTATGTTTGCTTAGTGCAGGAAATCTGTGGGGTAGATTGTCAACCAATACGTGTGTTTGAAGACAATCAACCATGCCTACGTTTGGCAGAGTCTGGACAGTTCAAAGCGAGGACGAAACATTTAGATATTCGCTTTCGGAATGTGTGTCAAAGCGTTCAAGAGGGATTAGTAGCACTGAAATATTGTCCCTCTGCGAAGAACCTAGCTGATGGCTTAACGAAGCCACTCTCCTTCCAGAGACATGGAGAGTTTTGCGTAGGTTTAGGTTTGGAACGACCAAGTGTCGATTCTACCCTCCGATCCGAGGCAAGAGGGGGTGTTGGGAGCAGTAATGAGGTAAACTGCTATGCCTCGGCTCTAAAGGGGAGGGATTTCCTGGGACGTCTGCCAGGAAATGACGTGAGCAGACTGGAATGTTCTTTGTGTGCTGTGAAAGCGAAAGTGTCAGTGTGTGTCAGCAGCTCGCTCGGTGAGAGGAGCTGGCAGAGATGGAGCTGAACTCTGATGGATTTTTGCCAATGTTATCGGAGCAATAAAAGACTTTAAGGAAACAATCTGCCTTCATTTAATTTAAGCCTTTATCACACGTATGCTGCGCTTATTCTGCTAAGGTGTTTTACAACAGAGTTTCACACGGCGGAAGCGTGCCGGACTTCAAAGGGGGCCAATAAATCTGTCTGGGAAGATTTATTGGCAGCACCGGACTAATTATCCTAACAAAGAGTAGTGGCATTTTAGGACAACATAACAAAAACTTATGCAGGCATAGCCTATTTCATCAGAAGCATATAGGAGACTGAGGAGGTTGATTGATAGTTCGAGGTATTGGTTGAGGCTAAGGCACCTGAAAAATCATATCACCCCTTATATACCCAATGGACGGCTCTGCTCTGCAGATGACGGCTTCCTGCAGGTACCATCTTATCGGGGGTCCCTTCTCTGCTATCTTTTCAATGCCTACTTTCTCTTCCTCTTTCAAGAAGCCTTCTAAGGAGAGATTTTTCTTAGAGATGAGCAGTAAGGTGGACTCTTTCTTCAGAGAGACAAAACCCGACAGAGAAACTCCACAGGCAGGACTAGCCCCAGTTGCCAGAACGGAGGATCTTTTTTTTAAAAAATCATATTTTATTCAGTTTTACAATAAGCATAAGGCAACAAAAGGTAAAACACAATACAACAACAACCAAAATAGAAAAATACAATCACATACAAACACAAAACAACAAAAAAATGAAAATGAAAAATAGAAAATAAAAAATAAAAAATAAAAACAGTTTTTATCCTCAGTATATTCTTTGCATTAACTTGTTTCCCCGACCTCCCCAGACCTCCCATCTCTGTATTCCAGATCATATATTCTATCAGCAAATTCCTTCCCTCTGTCTTAATATAATTTTGTCATACTTATAATATCTTAATATAATTACATTTCCTTATGTCTTAAAATATTAGATCTTTTTAATCTTTAAACTTTTTTACTAATAACCTTTTACATTCAATCTGGTGTCATTCATTATCTTGTAGTGTTTCTGTAGATTGTCTTTAAACTTCCTCCAATCTTCCTTCACCGTCTCTTCTCCCTGGTCTCTGATTCTGCCAGTCATTACTGCCAGTTCCATATAGACCATGACTTTCATCTGCCATTCTTCCAGCATGGGTAGCTCCTGTGTCTTCCAATACTGTGCGATGAGTATTCTTGCTGCTGTTGTAGCATACATAAAGAATGTCCTATCCTTCTTATGCACCTGTTGGCTGACCATGCCCAGGAGAAAGGCCTCTGGTTTCTTCGGGAAGGTGTATTTAAACACTTTTTTCAATTCATTATAGATCATCTCCCAGAAGGTCTTAATCCTTGGGCACGTCCACCAAAGGTGAAAGAATGTACCTTCAGTTTCTTTACATTTCCAGCATTTATTATCGGGCAAATGATATATTTTTGCTAGCTTGACTGGTGTCATGTACCATCTGTATATCATTTTCATAATATTTTCTCTTAAGGCATTACATGCCGTAAATTTCATACCAGTGGTCCATAACCGTTCCCAGTCAGCTAGCATTATATTATGACCAACATCTTGTGCCCACTTAATCATTACTGATTTCACTTCCTCATCCTGTGTATTCCATTTCAACAGCAAGTTATACATTCTTGACAAGATCTTAGTTTTGGGTTCTAACAGTTCTGTTTCCAAGTTTGATTTTTCCACCTGGAAACCAATTTTTCTATCCAATTTATAAGCCTCCATTATCTGATGGTAATGAAGCCAATCACGGACTCTGCTTTTTAGTTTATCAAAACTCTGCAATTTCAATTTGTCTCCATCTTGTTCTAGAATCTCCCAATATTTTGGCCAATTGGCCTCCATATTGGGTCTTTTTAGAGCTTTTGCTTCCATTGGAGACAACCCAGAACGGAGGATCTTAGCCTCCTCCTAAGGTAGGGCTATCATACATCAACAGCTTCTGGGTCTTCCTTTAAGAAGCTCAACAATTTGGGGGTCTTCCTAAAAATAGCTCCACAGCTTTCGGGGTGTCTTGGTTTCTACTTTTAGAAATATGGCATCCCTATCCTAAGGCTCCTCCCCAGTCGGCTGACTTCCCAACAGTCGTGGAGGGGCTCTCTGTGCCTTTTGTTCTGCTCCATGTAATGCCTCCCTTGTTCCTGGGGACAGAGGAGGAGGAGGGGGAGGGAACAGTGGACATGGCAGGGGATCTGTTGCAGCCTCAGCCTCCACCTCCTTCTCCTCCTCCTCCTCAGCTGCCTCAGTCTGCTTTAAACCTGTTGCTTGTTTAGCCTCCAAGCCATCTGCTCCCCCTTCTTCTTCTTCTTCTTCTTCTTCTTCTTCTTCTTCTTCTTCTTCTTCTTCTTCTTCTTCTTCTTCTTCTTCTTCTTGGCTGCCTCAAAGCCCATCAAGGCCACAGGCTGCTAGCATGACTCATCCCGGCTTTCTCATCTGAGGGGAAAGGGTCTTAAATGCTGGCCTTGGCAACTTGGCTGAGCTACCATGGGCCAGTCCTTGGGCCAGCTTAGCCTCCCTCACAGAGGCTTGTTCTGAAGATACACTCAGGAAAACACCCGAGGCATGAAGAAGAAGAACGAGGAGAGTGGGGTCTGGAAAGGGGGGTGGGGAGCGCTCCCACCCCAGCCGCTCCAGGATGGGAAGTGCGTCCCGGGGGAAGCGGGATTCAGGTGGAGGAGGACGTCGGGTTGGGTGGGGGTTGCCAGGAGCAGCACGATGTCCCTCCAACCCCCGGCTTCCACTCTCCAGGCAGGCACCCAACGTGGCCAGCTGGCAAGGGCTCTTTCTTGCTCCAGCCTTGGCGTGCAGTTCCCGGGTTCAGCCCCAGATCCAGCTTCTGATATTATGAGGAGGAAACATCGCTCTGCACCTTTCCCACATCATGCATACTTCTATGATGTCCCCACTTTCCCCCCTCTCGCAAAGCCCCAAAGCCGCCTACATTGTAAGCCTTCCTTACAGGGGAATCATCAGAACCACCTGTGCTGCAGAGCTTCTGGCTGAAAGGCGACTCATGGAGACTTGCAATGACTGCTGCAATGCACCCCTAATGATTCAGATTGTATCATTATAGCGTCATTGTGTTGATTTGTTGTTGATGTATTAAATTTGTATAATCTAAGAAGCGGTGTGGCTGTGAATACCATGAAGGGAGCCTGCACTTTGTGATTTGCCAGGGCACTACTGCAGGTTAGGAAGGAGAAAGAGGCAAAGATCCTTTCCCCAGTAAAACATGTTTGCACCCAGGGTGTTTCCAGACTGTCAGTATTTTGTGGGAGGGATTCAGGTCCAGCCGAGAACTTCAGCTTTTCCAATGAGAATGGATTAAAGCACTCTGCCCATTCCCTTAGTAGAGTCTAACCACTGTTGTAGGTTTTGGGTAAGCAAGACATGAACGCAAAACAAACAAGTGGTCGTCTCCTCTGGAGGAACCCCTGCACTGTAAATATATTGACAGCACACTTCCAGGTCGTTGGCATCGACATCCCAGAACTGTGAAGGTTGCCTCAACTGTTGAGCAGCACAGCTAAGGAAGAAGGAGTGGCGTGTCTCCGGGGGGAGCATAGCTCCCATTCCCTTCCAAACACACAGACAGGACAGTGTGGTGGCACCCAGGGAATAGTTGCAGCAGCCGGATGGCTGGCTGAAACACACACCATTGCACTCTTTTTGAATGGGATTCAATCTGAATCAGCCAGTTGGTGAACTTGGTGCTCCTGTGCCACAAAGCCGCTACAAAATTGCTCTTTCCCTCACACTTCCAGGTCCCTCCAGCTGGGCTTTTTGAGTGTGGTGGGTTTTTCTCACTCCAGAGCAGTTTGTCTTTAAGCTGAAGGTCACCAGGAAAGCAAGGGAGGCTAAAAAAAAATTCCACTCTTGGTTTCCTGGAAGAAGATCAAAAGACTCCCCTGGACTAGAAGAGACATCTCATTAACAACTGGAGAAATGCCAAAGAACTTTGGATATCTGCTTGGGAGGTTTCTGATGCAGTATTAATTTAACAAGGAGCCAGGAGGCTGGCGAAGAGGGTGGCTGCAGGGAAGCGAAAACATTTGCATGAGAGGAGGCGGGAGCAGGAGGAAGGCCAGCTCCCAGCCAGGACAGGCAGGCCTTACCTAGCATGTTGCCACTGACGTTGTTGCTCTCAGAGTATTTCAGCAGCGCCCGCAGGAAAGCCACCACGAAGCGGAACACGTTCTGGTGCGACCGCGGCAACTGGCAGATCACCTGCAAGACGGGGAGGGCCGGTTTGGAGTTTCAGTGCAGAGCTTTGCGAGAGGAGGGGCATGGATCACTAGCACGGTGCACTTGTTATGTTTGCAGGTTTAGACCTGGCATAAAAAAAAGAGTGTTTAAAATGGTAACCGGACTAGAACTCTGCTGGGAACTTTGGGGAATAATACAACTGTAGAGTCGGAAGGGACCACGAGGGTTAACTAATCGAACCCCCTGCAATGCCTAAGGTGGGGCTCGAACTCAGGACACTGAGATGAAGAGTCTTATGCTCTACCAACTGAGATATCTTGGGGGAAGGGCCATAGCTCTGCAGTAAACCACCTGCTTTTCATGAGTCAACACAGCCATGTAATTTGTGCCCATCAATTTAAATAGGTCTGCTGTGGGAAAGGACTGATGTTGACTACAACCCTGATGTTTTCTGATTATTTTATAGAGCGTTTCCCTCAATACCAAAAAATGGAGGCAGAGACAATTTACTGAATTTCAAAACCACCAAAGCTTTATTGAATGAACAAATCAATTTTGTGGGATGTAAAGACAGGAGCAGTCAATGACAACATTCCTAGAGTGTACATGTGTCAGAGCTGGCTCCAGGTCCCAGCTCACAGAGGACCAACGTTAGCCGGTAGTAATGTGCAAAAGTCTTTATTGAAGTACAGTTTCCATTTTCAATCCGCAGCGCCCCAGCTCTACGTCTAGGGTTAGATCGGCGAAGCTCCATCTGAATCTCCGCCCCCTGTACACCAGTTTAAGATTCTAGCCTTACTCCACCTCTTCCGTCTCTCCTTTCTCCTCTGGGTTCTGCTACCCCCCGGGGTCCCTTCCTTCCTGGATTCTTCTGACGCTGACGTTGACCCCCCTGACTCCTCCCGCTCTTTTCAGCGGGCTTTGGGACCTGGCTCCCTATCCGGGCTGCCAACTGTGCCGCCCTCCTGTACATTTGAACTTGGCGCGCGCGCCCAGCCTTCAACCTTCCTCTCGACCGTTTCCTCGCTCCCCGGTGGAGGCGTGGCCAATCCTGACTCATATCCTCCCGCTGGCAGTGCGCCGCCTGATCCCGATGCCTGGGACTACTCCCCCCTACTGCACTCTGGTGTGGACGCTGGTCCTGATTTCCAACTGCTGCTCTCTGAGTCCCCTCTGGCCCCTTCTTCCTGGGATGTCCCCCTAGGCACCCCCCTTGCCCTGACCATGGGAGCCCCTTTCTGTGAATCTTCCGATTCGCTGGAAAGACTCAGAGACCTCGGACCGCTGTCATCGCTAACATTTCCTTCGGACTCCTCCCCCTCGCTCTCTACTTCCTCCCTTTCCTGTGCCTCTGCTCCTGAACCCCTGACAACATGTTAGAACATGGGGAGGGATGTCTGTCCAGCAAGCAGGGAAACTTCCTGGGGACGGACTTCCTCCGCATGTGACCAGAGATGGGTGTGGCCTCACCTGTGCAGGTAAATGATAAAAGCACAGGGCAGGCAGCCATCTCTCTCTCTCTCTGCCATCTTCCTTCGATGAGGAAACATCTAAGGATGCTCTCTTGGCTCTCAGCCAAGAGAGGAGATAAGGACTATCTTGCTACAAGATAGATTCCGAGTGTATTTTACCTTTTTAAGCCTGTCTGCCTTCTGGGATCATATTGTGAACAGAACGTGAGTAAACTCTTTTATGCTTTTATAAAGACTGTGTCGTGTCTTGTATTTTAAGAGGGAACAAAAGGGGAAATTACCAGAGTAATTATTATAGAGGTTCTAGCGAACCTGTGCAGACGTTACCGTTGCGAACTTAAAGGGGAATGTCTATAAACTCTGCTGATATTTTGGGAAAGCATGTTCTCAATAAAGGAGAGCACGTGTTGCGGATGGGGCCAGACAAAGCACCCAGGGTTATCAGGCAGGCTAGTTTCAAAGGGTTGGAACTTGATTGGCGGTTGGTGTTACTGGGGTAAATTTGATGTTGCAAATTTAGGGGTGGGGTCAGTGCTTATTTAAGCAAGGTGCACAGCGTTTCTCTTTCTCTTTCGCTGTGGGCACCGGATCACATGGAGCACTTCATTGTCTGGTTATATTTCTTTATTTCCTCCTTCTTTTAATCCTCTCTAGTCCCTTAAATAATTTAATTCCCCTTTTTTCCTGTTTGATTTCCCACCACACCCCTTACCCTGCCCTGTGTGAAGATTCTCCCTGTATCTGTGGCTTGCCTTTCCCAGTAGGGAGAGAGCCCCCGTTAGTGGCTTTCTTTCACAAAAAAGGTTTCCCCCATTTCTCTTGTTGAAATTTTGGGGCTAGTCAGGGCTGTTCACAGCTTAGCTGGAATCACTTTCGTTTATAGCACTCCCGAAGGTTGGCTTTATTTGAGTGTGTGCAGCGCTGTTGGCCAAATTTTAATCTAGCCTTGGGCGGGAGCACTATTTTGAGTTCCTTTAATATTGCTATGCGACTAAGATTCTCAAGACCAGAGGCAGGTAGGCCTATTCGGCCTGCACATAACTTCCAAGCCTAAGTCTGCTACGGGTAGCAGTTTATTGTTAAGTCTCTGACACGTGACTCATTCTCTCTATAAGGATGTACCTGCTTGCAGGCTCAGTTGCTGCTCATGTATATCTGAGGCAGACAGAGGGCGGCAGAGGCTCTCTGTGCCTCCAGTGACTATGAGCACTCTGTATATGCTCTTGAACTTTGCTGTTTCTGAACAAGTTTATTTTCTTTAAGTTTGTTTTGCCCTGATAGTGGCAACTGCCATTTTGGAGACGAGCCATTGTGGCTTAGTGGCTAAAGTGTAGGACTAGGACCTGGGAGACAGGGTTCATATTCCCCTCTTAGCCATTGTTATAACAAAACAAAACAAACTGCTCCTTTTGGGCTATTCTGTTGCTGGGTAGTTCGGCCCATTTGTGATAAAAGAACTTTGGGTTTCTTGAAGGGGTGCTCCCCTCAAAAAGGGCAAGCAGGGGTACCTGGACAAGCTGTGGGCTACCTCAACTCTGCTATTTCACTGGAAACATTTATGCCTGGACTAGCAGGTGATCCTAGGGCTTTGCCCTAGAATTCGATGGCCTGGAAGCGTTTTCGGCCTGAATAGTTCCCATGTGGTCCATGAAGCATTGGTTTCACCGGTTCCTTACATTGTTTAGTTTTTTGCAGAATATGACAGGGCTTTTGCAGATGCCTCAAGAGCTTGCCTCTCCTGCAGAGGATGTCTTGTGGACACCCCAGGTGCCTTCTTCCAGAAGGAAGCACCTTTGGAGGCGGCGATCCAGGAGGAGGGCAAAGAGGAGCAGGGATGATGATTCAGACATCACCTTGGACCTCTACAGGGGTCAGGGTGAGGCTGTCCTGGGTCTTTAGGGATCATCCTGGATAGCTCAGCTGGTCAGCGCATAGTGCTGGTAGTGCCTAGGTTGCAGGATTGGTCCCTGTATGGGACAGCTGCATGCTCCCCCATTGCTCTACATGGACACTTGGGTCCAGTGTCGAGGGCCTTTTGGTGGTTCCCTCACTGCGAGAGATGTAATGGGCGCCACGTTTGCAATATGCAAGCGGGAGAAAGCACCTTTGCGTGCCTGCATTGTAGTTTGCTCTGTGCATTGCAGGGCATAGCGCTGCACGGGCTGCATTTGCATTGCATTGCATTGCGTGAGAGATTTGCATTTGCATTGCACGGAGGTTGTGTGCATTGCATGGAGGGTGTGTGTGCATTGCACGGAGTGTGTAGTTGCATTGCACGGAGTATGTAGTTGCATTGCACGAAGCGTGTTGTTGCATTGCACAGTGTGTGTGTGTGTGTGTGTGTGTGTGTGCATTGCACGGAGGGTGTCGTTGCATTGCACAGAGTGTTTTTTGCATTGCACAGAGTGTGTGTGCATTGCACAGAGTATGTTGTTGCATTGCACGGAGTGTGTGTGTGCATTGCACGGAGTGTGTAGTTGCATTGCACAGAGTGTGTTTTTTGCATTGCACAGAGTGTGTGTGCATTGCACGGAGTGTAGTTGCATTGCATGGAGGGTAGTTGCATTGCATGGAGGGTAGTTGCATTGCATGGAGGGTAGTTGCATTGCACGGAGTGTAGTTGCATTGCATGGAGTGTGTGTGCACTGCACGGAGTGTGTTTTGCATTGCACGGAGTGTGTGTCTGAAAAGGAAAAGCTGGCTCGGCGGCAGTTTTGTCGGGACTTCTTTAGGGGTTCTGGCCAGCGTCGGCCCGGTAAATTTACGTATCATGATGGCAGCACAAGATGCCCTCTGCCCAAGCGGGGGCTGGAAGCTGGCAGGCAATAGCTCAATACCTTTTGCCCATATTCCCATTTTATTTAGAGATCCAGATGGATATCGTTGCTAAAACATACCACTTGCCTATGGAGAAGCTGTCTGCCTTGAAGGAAGTTATTTTGTAATACTTCCTCTGTAGCAAGTGATGCTTCATCAGATCCGATCTTGCTGGGTCACTTAATTAATCTTGCATGCAGAGTGGTTTGCTCTGTGCATTGACCAAGTGAGGTGAAGGCAGATCTCATGCAATGGTTGCAATTCCAAAATGTACGCAATAGTAGTTCGCCATTGCAGGATACCTGGAACCTGCACAGGGATTTTCAGGTTCATTCTGATGCTGCTGGATCTTTGCCCTTTGAGATATATATATATATATATCTCATTTATTTATTTATGTATGTATGTATGTATGTATGGGGCTGCTGGTGTGCAAAGCCATGGCCTCAAGCCTGGTATGGTGAGGCAATCATGTGACCTAACTTTCTTGAGTTTCCCCATTGTAGTAGCAGTTCACATGTGGCCCGAGGAGTTAAGTGAACATTGGATTTGCTTTTGGTCTGATAACCAGGTAGTGGTGAGCGTCTTGGCAAAATCATCCTTATGACTTCTGGTTGTTAGGTTTTCAGTTTGAAGGAAGTTTTTACTTTGATAAGGCCATGCCCATGGGCTGCTCTGTTGCCTGTGCGGCCTTTGAATGTTTAGCTCTTTTCTAGAGTGGGCCTTACGTAGGAAACTGGTTTGGGCGGAGTCACACACTATTTAGACGATTTTATTGGCCTCAGGGAGTGACTCAGGGGACTGTGTCACGTTATTGCAGGCCTTTGCCTCCCTAGCGGAAAAACTAGGCGTGCCATTGGCGGCGGAGAAGACTGAGGGCCCTTCCGCGCAGCTGACTTACTTGGGTATCTTACTGGACACAGTGGCCCAAACCTCTAGCTTGCCACTTGATAAGATAACCACGCTACGTCGGGTTATTGAAGAGCTACTTCCCAAGAAGAAGGTTACCTTGCAACAGCTGCAGTCGTTGCTGGGTCACCTAAATTTTGCTTGCAGGGTGATCGCCCCGGGGCGACCTTTCTGTTCCCGTTTGGCCAGACTGACGTCAGGCTTGCGGACCCCTCGGCATAGGGTGCGGCTTTCTGGCCAGGTTCGGGCTGACCTCCGCATATGGTTGGATTTCCTGGAGGACTTCAATGGGGTGTCGCTTTGGCAGGACACCTTGAACCTCCACAACGACTTTCAGGTCCATTCTGATGCCGCAGGGTCCTTGGGGTTTGGCCTCTATTGGGATGGTAGGTGGTGCGCTGAGCGCTGGCCTCCGAGTTGGCGTGGGAAAGCTATTACTCGGGATCTAACCTTTCTTGAGTTCTTTCCCATTGTAGTGGCTGTACATTTGTGGGTCGAGCACTTCAGGGACCATCGTGTTTGTTTCTGGTCCGATAACCAGGCGGTGGTGAAAGTGCTGGCCAAGCAGTCTTCACGTTCCCCTAGGGTATCAGCCCTATTGAGGGCTTTCGTTTTACATTGTTTGCGTTTTAACATTGTATTCTCTGCACGTTTTGTTCCGGGCATATCTAACGAGATTGCTGATGCTCTGTCCCGTTTTCAGATGGAGCGATTCAGGTCCCTGGCGCCAGTGGCTCGAGACCGTCCGGAATTTTTCCCGGATCATCTCTGGAACCTTGGCAGCACTTAGTTTTACAGGGAGTAGCTGCTTCTGTTGCCCCCTCCACCTTGAGGTCTTATAAGAAGGCCTGGGCTGATTTTTTATTATTTAATGGGCAGTCTGCTGGGGAAGTTGATAGCCCTCATTCTACTGCCCAGGTGCTTCAGTATTTGGCGCACCTATTTCAGCTTCGGCGGGCGGCCAGGACGCTGAGGATCCATTCAGCGGCAATTTCCTTTTTCAGCAGGGCCTTCTTTAACAAAGACCCATGCGGAAAGTTTGTGGTGCGAAAGGCGCTGGAGGGTTGGGGGCGCCTTTGCCCTTCTAGGCCTGTGGCTAGAAGGCCTATTACGTTTGAACTGCTGACAAGGATGCGCAGTAAGCTGCGGAATATCTGTTGGTCTAAGTTTGAGGCTCGGATGTTTTCCGCAGCCTTTTCTTTAACCTTCTTTGGGGCCCTTAGAGTAGGGGAGGTGGTCCTGGAGCCTATGAAGGCTGGAGGCTCACGGGGCTTGACGTTGCACGACGTGAGTGCTTCTCCGTCAGAAGTGCAAGTCAATATCAGAAGTTCAAAGACTGATCAGCTGGGGCGAGGAGCAGTTGTTCGCCTCCCGGCGACTGGGGTAGGAGACCCTTGCCCAGTTAAGGATCTTAACAAATATTTGGCCTTGCGCCCGGCGGGGGAGGGCCCCCTATTTGTCCATAAGGATGGGCGTCCACTGACGAGGCACCAGTTTGCTAAAGTGTTGCGCAAGGCGGTTGCGGCATGTGGCCATCCGGCTTCAGAGTTTGCTCCTCCTTCCGGATTGGCGCCGCAACAACGGCTGCACATTGGGGTCTATCCGTGAGACGGATCAAGGATATGGGTCGTTGGAGATCTGAAGCGTTCAGGGCTTATGTGCGGAAATGATGTGCCTGTGTGTAATTATGCTGTGTTTCAACCCTAGGTTTGCCCACCATCAGTGTCTGGATTGTGGGGCACAGTATTGTGCACTGGGATGCTGCCAGAGCTCGTCAGTCCGGATTGGGAGACGGTCTGGGCCTTCCGCAGCAAGTACGAGTGTCCTGGATTTCCAGAAGGGGGATGCTGTGGAAGGAATTCTTACCACTTATGCACAGGCGCATTCTCCTGGATGGCCCCCCTACGGCGATTGTGGTGCAGCTGGGGGAAAATGATATGGTTTCATCTTCCTGTTACGCCCTGAGGGCCGCTATATTACAGGATTTAAGGGAGTTGGCGGCAATGGTGCCGTCATCTACAATCATTTGGTCACAATCGCTGCAGCGCCGCATTTGGCAGGGCAGTCCCTGCCCAGTTGCCACCGAGCATGTGAGGAAGCGGATTAATTCCGCAGCAAGTAAATTGGTGGTTGGTCTGGGTGGTTGTGTGATTTCGCACCCTCGTATAACATTCAGGGCTGCTGAACTTTTTAGGGAAGATGGGGTTCATCTTTCCTCTGTTGGGAGTGATGTTTGGTTGGAGTCAGTGGTGGCTCAGTTGAGGGTGTGGTTGAGTTTGTGAGTGGTTGGCGGCGAGCGTAAGGGCTCTGGTGGCGGTTAGGCATTGGTTAAAATTGGTTGGTGGAGGGGTGTGGATTGGCTGTGCCCACCCCTCCAATGCTGCTGCTGCACGGGAATTCCGTTAAAGGAATTCAGGGGCTTACCATCCCCCTCGTCCAAACCCTTGGTGCAGGGTGCAGGCCGAGTAAGTTCCTGGGAGCAGGCAGGGATGGTACTGAGGGTCTGTGGCGCAGCTCCAGTAATCCCTGGGTCCTGTTCCTCCACACTGGCTCCCGCCGGAGTCCGGGAGTCAGTGCTGTCCCCAAGGCGGGGGGGGGGGGGGGACAGCTAGTCATAACCAATGCCTAAGCAACCACTCACAATGTGTATGATAATAAAGTTGTGGCCAAAATTATGCCAAAAAACCTTAAAAAAAATAATGTGTGAAGTGTGAGTTATTGGGTTAGGGTGTTTTGGGGGACCTCAGCACGCAAAGCATGTTCTCAATAAAGGAGAGCACGTGTTGCGGATGGGGCCAGACAAAGCACCCAGGGTTATCAGGAAGGCTAGTTTCAAAGGGTTGGAACTTGATTGGCGGTTGGTGTTACTGGGGTAAATTTGATGTTGCAAATTTAGGGGTGGGATCAGTGCTTATTTAAGCAAGGTGCACAGCGTTTCTCTTTCTCTTTCGCTGTGGGCACCGGATCACCCGCCCGCCCTCCCTTGATTGGGCTTGCGCTTTGACCTTGCTATGCCTGTCTAGGGGTCGCCTGCATTGGTGTGGGGGCCTGGTAGCAATTTACCTTTTGGCTGATTAGTGTGTGCCAATTGGGTTTTGCCTACTGCGTAGCAAATCGTCACAACTTGTAAGGTTGGCGGTTAGGCATTGGTTAAAATTGGTTGGTGGAGGGGTGTGGATTGGCTGTGCCTACCCCTCCAATGCTGCTGCTGCACGGGAATTCCGTTAAAGGAATTCAGGGGCTTACCAACCCCCTCGTCCAAACCCTTGGTGCAGGGTGCGGGCCGAGTAAGCTCCTGGGAGCAGGCAGGGATGGTACTGAGGGTCTGTGGCGCAGCTCCAGTAATCCCTGGGTCCTGTTCCTCCACACTGGCTCCCGCCGGAGTCCGGGAGTCAGTGCTGTCCCCAAGGCGGGGGGGGGGGGGGGGACAGCTAGTCATAACCAATGCCTAAGCAACCACTCACAATGTGTATGATAATAAAGTTGTGGCCAAAATTATGCCAAAAACCTTAAACAAAAATAATGTGTGAAGTGTGAGTTATTGGGTTAGGGTGTTTTGGGGGACCTCAGCACGCAACTTGTTAGCACAAGTTGGATAAGGATATAATTAGTCGATATATCCTCTCCTGCACCCCTGAACATTCCCACAAATTTATTACAGTCACAAACCAGAATATGGACTTCTACAGAGATAGAGAACATGTAGAAGAAGAAGAAGAAGAAGAGTTTGGATTTGATATCCCGCTTTATCACTACCCTAAGGAGTCTCAAAGCAGCTAACATGAATGAACTTTATTACGGTCACAGACCAGGATTAAGAAAAGCATATAGATAAAATAGCAGTTGGGATTTTTGACCGATAATTGTTAGGGCAAATGAGGACAAGGAAACAGGCATAAAACATCCGAATAAAATACAAGATTAAACACAGATAATGGATAAATAAAAAACTAATAATTAAAACCAATAAGAGTTAAAAACCAACAAAGGCACGCAGTTAAAACAGCTGTAAGAGCATAAAAACTAAAAAACTCGCAGATAAAACAACTATAAGAGGCTGCAGAGTAGAAGCCTCTTAAATAGAGGACACTCACAACGTTAAAAGCTGCTGTACAAATATGGTTACAACAGACAATTAAAACAATATACAACACTAAATTTAGAAAACCATGTGCAACAATAGACTGTCTCAGAATCACCCATGGAACCGTGTTTGGGGCTTTTCATGCCGGACTATTTTGGGTTGGGCGCCTACAGATCTGTAGACAGAATCTGGCGACCATCCAGGTCATCTTCTGATCTTTGCCCAACAACAAAAGGTCAAATTTTTGCTTTTGCGGGAGGTCGGCGAGCCTCACCAGTAGGGGATCCATGATCTTACTACGTGCCTCTTTATAAAAGGGACATCTAAAGAACAAGTGTTCTGGGCTTCCTATCTCTCCCAATGGACAGGTGCAAAGTCTGAGCATAGGGGACCCTTCTGAAGGCTCCATCCAGGACCGGCGAGGGAAGAGCCGAGCTTCTGGCGAGTGTAAAGGCCCTTCTTGCATCCCTAAGGAGTCTCAAAGCGGCTAACATTCTCCTTTTCCTCCCCCCCCCCCAACAAACACTCTGTGAGGTGAGTGGGGCTGAGAGACTTCAGAGAAGTCACCCAGCAGCTGCATGTGGAGGAGCGGAGACACGAATCTCCTGGGAGGAGCAGCACTTTTCTCACGGGACAGAAGCGCACAACCTCCCCCTCCCACTTTCCGCCCAGATTACGAGACTGCCGCTCTTAACCACTACACCACACTGGCTCTCATATATATGTAGGTTAAAATCAAAATCTATAAGCTAGAACACAGTAAAGAATTCAGATGTGAAACTATTAAAATGTGTAGTTTAAGACCTTATCCGCTAATTTAAAATATGCATGTCAATGCTTTATTATAATTAAGGCAGGTAAAATAATTATTACTCTTAATATTATTCATTGCTATGAGGCTTCTTGAAGCAATTCAGAATACAATCAACATTAGCAGAACACTTTCCTTTACAAGGACAATTTAAAAGCAATAAAAAAGTAATATTGCATAGGAAAGAATTCTAAAACAACAGCAATGATCACAATTAGCAACAATGAAACAGCAAGCAAAAATTGCCACTCTATCATCGCTGAGCCTTGAAACTTGTGTCTTATCCCCATAATCGAAATTGACATCAAGTCTTATGTCATCTGGAAGAGAATGAAGGAGAAGAGAGATGAATTTATGCCACATTTACTGATTCACCAAACTGACCTGGTCCCCATTCCACCCTATTTACAAGGAGGCTTTATGGATCCTGTCTTTGGTGGCAACGACTCCTTCCAAGCCTGCAGTTTGGCCATCTTTGTGCTGTGACAGGATTTCACAGCCACATGACCCAGGAGGTCTGCATCAAGCAAGGATGCTGCAGCTACTGAGTGGGCTCTCCTTAGTCTGGAAAGTGCGTCCCATGTCCCCAGGCTGTGGGTGTTACCTTCTTTGGGGCAGAAGTGAGCCAGCTCCAGAGGGACGAGAGCATGCTGTAGAGAAAAGAAAAGGCCGTACTGGATGAGATGACTGATCTGATCCTCAACCCTCCCCAAATAATGGGTGCAAGAGAACATGGAAGCAGACCCAAGCCAGGGAAGACTTGCTTCCATCATGGGATGAGTGAGTTCTATTGGCTGGCCCCAATCCCTTGCCCCAGGCGACCTCAATGGGTCCTGCAGCCTACTAGGCAGAGGTGGAAGTGTAAGATCAAGGAAGAGGGCAGGAAATGTCTCCAGCCTGGTCCTGCATCCCAAGGACACACATTGTGTTGTGCGCCTGATACCAGACTGTGATTCCTCCTGTGGGAATCTTTTCACAAGCCACTCTGGGAGCCTCTTGGGGCTGTGAAGGTGCCAAAGGTGAGAGACTTACCTTCAGGCAACTGAGCCTTCTTGCATAGGACATCAGCCAGCTAATGCCACTGGCTGCCAGTTGCCTCTCCGCTGCAATCGCACTTGTTGTGTAACCTCTCAGTTCCTGTGGGAGGAAAGGGGACCTCAGGATCAGGAGGCTGGTCTGGGGGAAAGAGGCAGACCACTGTGAAGCCCTTTACACTCTCAGAGAGAGATCCGTTTCTGTTCGAAAATGGCAATGTCCTCCAGCCCCAAATTGTAGCTCTGCATCCAAGGCCCTCCTTTGGCTGTCTGGGCAAGTGGGCCTTTGCTGGCTCGTCCATGTGGCCAGCTTGCCTTACAAGAGGGGAAGGGCCCAAGAGGTGCACTGCTAGGTGGCGGCTTCTCCATGAAAGCTTTCTAGGTCAAACAGCCACTGAGGCCATCAAGATACTTACATTCATCAGCAAGTTCAGGGTCTTAGTGCTTGGGGCCTCCCAGAGGAGGCCTCCCAGCATCAGAGTATAACGTTCCTCTAGCTCCTGCAGGCAATGGCAATGAGGGAGAGGATGCGCCAAGCAGGGGAAAGAGAGATCAGATGTTGAGCAATGGGAGCAATGCTTAAAGCGTGTGAAGAAGAAACAACAACGAGAGAAGTCAAATTTCAAGGCTAACAACTAACCTGCTTGTCGGGCTCAGTTTTGACCTTAATGACCGCCGCAAAGGCTGCATGCACAATCAGGCTGTGGAGCTTCAGTGGTAATTTGGGCTTCATGAGGCTGGAGAGAAGGAGGGAAACCTTTTTAGACTCTGTCCCCTTGGAGTCTTCCTCATATTGGGGGGGGGGGGGGGGGAGCATCAAATACATGTCATTCTCTTGAAGTTCTAGTGAATGCATGTGTTAGCTTAAACCACTTTTGACAATCAAGCAGCGTATCAATTTTACAGGGTAAAAATGAATAAAGGTAAAATTAAAATAAACACACGAGGGCACTGTTTATGTGGCAGTCTACCTGGCACTTGGTTGCAAGCCTCTAGGTCTTAGTTAATCCCACCCCTAAAAGCTGAGCCATTTCGCAGTCATCTCTAGACAATATATCTTCTATTTTCTCTCTCACATCTCCACTCATCCTGTAAATAGTTGCTGCATAAAGAAAGCTTTTTGAACGCAAGAAACCCAAGAAATTGTAAGCAATTCTTCCAATCGAATTCACTGCAGTGGCAAGGTCTGGTAACACCTTTCCACATTCTGCTCCCCTTCCCCCCGCCAGCTCCTCGTCAAGCTCAAAAAACCCGGTATACCTCAGTTGGTAAAGGGCTTCCAGTGCCATAGCAAGGGCCAATTCAGGCTGCGTAAAGCACACAATCCGTCCCATGAGATCCTGATAGAGAACAGAGGGCGGAGGGGGAAAACGTCAGTTCCCTACGGACATCAGGTGGATTCCTCCAACCCCAAACTCAGTGCAGGAATTGGCAATGTCAATTGGGGTTGGAGGAATCCACCTTCTCTTGGCCAGACCCCGCCAGGCCTTCCTTCTGCCCAGCATCCCCCCAATCCCATCCCCAGCTCTCCTGTCCCCCTCACCCCTGGATACCTCATGCAACCTCTCACTCACCGCAATTGCCTTGACGGCCATCTTCTTGGAGTACCTCAACCTGTCCTTTTCTCTCTGGCGGGCCTCCGAGCAAGTGGCCAGCACGCAGCAGAGCAACATCTCATCCTTCTCCAGTTGCTGAAATGGCAAGAGTCAGGCTGTCAGTTCATGGCAGGAGGGCTTCTCTGCATCTGAGACCGCGAAAATGGGGGTATAAACAGCACTGGTGGATGGGGCTGGGGGTGAGGGATTTCGTATGTACTGTGCTGTTTTCTCAAATACTAACCACAGGCGATGCCCAGACCCTGCCAGTCTCTGAACCATCTGCAACAAGAGAAGAAGGAAAGGACATGGGGGCAGGTTAGTTCATTTCTACTTCTTTTCCACAGTTGAGTATTAGAGCATTAAGGCCACCCCTCCTTACGCTCCAAAATGAAAAGGAAGCATTTGCTCACGTGGGCCCACAGCAACCCTGGACTTCTTGGGGACTTTGCGGGTCCTCTTCTTCTTGCGGGCTGCCATGTCCCTCAGTCGCCTGAACCTAGAAGAGAAGGAGAGGGGCAGACCTTCTTGTTGTTGTTGTTATACCGCCCTATACCCACAGGTCTCAGTTACAACCAGTGCTTTTTTCTGGGGGGATGCAGGGGTACGCACACCCCGAAACATTTTGTGAATCTTTGCACTTTTGTCCATTTACTGTACTGCATTTATTTTCCCCGATTTGAACTATAAAATGGTGATTTTCTTGAGTCAAAATGAGAGTACCCCAAAGATTTTTTAAATAGAAAAAAAGCACTGGTTCCAACATAAAAATCGCAATATAAAAACACAAAATGCATAATAAAGGTGAAAAACAACCCAGTAAACCCCCCCTCCCCAACACATTTCAAAACCTGAGACAGAAGCCTACAACCAAAATGGGGTGTGTGTGTGTAAGAGAAGGCAGGGAGTCTTTGCAGCATAGCCATAACACAAATACGGGTGGCCCAACAGTTGCAGGCAGACCCGTATCATTTCACACACTACTTCGGCTGCGGGACATCGTATCAACAAGGAAAGGAGCATTTGGTGTTGTTGCATCTCCTCGGGTATTTCTTGATTTGTCGCCACGAGGGGTTGTAGTTGTGGAGGTATAGTTTGATGAGGTTTCTGGTTATTTGTACCCTAGGTGCCCACTCACACACAAAAACAAATCTCCCTGCAGCCAACCAAAGACCACCAACCACACCCTAGGTCACTCCCCAACCTCTCTCACCACGAAGGGAATGCAACAAGGGAATAGTAAGTGAACCCACACAAGTGATGCTGACACAAAACCCCACACATACGGGGAAACTCGGAATATTAGAATATCGTGGAAAAGTTCATTTATTTCAGTAATTCAACTTAAAAGGTGAAACTTCTACTTCTCAGAGGTCAATCTCTATTCTCTATTTGCAATCCTTGTTTTGCTGATTTCATTTCATATTCTAATTTTCTGAGATTGTTAATTTGGGGTTTTCATCAGCTGTGCGCCATAATATCACAATCATAACAAATAAAGGCTTGACATATCTCGCTTTGCATGTCATGAGTCTATCTCATATATTAGTTTCACCTTTTAAGTTGAATTACTTGAATAAATGAACTTTTCCACGATATTCTAATCTCCCGAGTTTCCCCTGTACACTAAGTAGAAGAGAAGCATTGCCACCCGACCCCACCCTCCCCCTCTCCCCCCTCTGTTCTTCCTAACCCAACACTGCATGCAACACAACAAATGAAACTGATCTGTAGAAAACACAACTGGAAAAAAGAGACAAGGCACCGTTTTTTTGTAAACGAAGAAATCTTTAATCATTTGTTTGTTTGTTTCTTTATTATTTAAAACACCAACAAGGAAAGGAGCAGGAAGGAGTTATCCAAGATGATCGTGGCCTTGGAGAGAAAGCAGATGGAGTGAGAGCTTTGAATCAACTCATTTGAGAATGCTGGTGGGAACTTCTTCACATCATGTTTACTCCGTTGCTGAAATTTGCAGGCAGCCGATGCTACAAGGACAAGTAGCCTGCAGGGCTGGGAAGCAAATTACACCAATTGTTGGAGGAGAAAACAGCACCTCTTACTATCACTCAACATAGCAATATAGAGCTTCCAGGAACAGAGGCACTCTACCTCTGAAGCCCACAGCTAGAGGAGAAGCAGCAGGAGTGGGCTACTGCTTGTGAGTTTGGACTAGATGGGCTTTCCCTCTGATCCAGCAAAGCCACTTCCGCCTACAAAGGAGGTGGAGTTGCGGGCGACTGAGGGAATCCCCGGCTGCGTCAGCCCCTGGACAGCCAATCGCTGGTTCAGGGAGCGTGACCAGCCCTATTTATCGCCACCTACCTCGTAGCAAATCGTCACAACTTTCGGGGTATTGGCGGTTAGGCATTGGTATTGGTATTGTTCTGTAGATGGAAGAGGGGAGGAAGCGCCATCACCGGCCCCGCATATTGAAGGGTAGTCCGATAAAGGATTCTGGGGGGCGTGGCCCTGTCCGAAGCCTATGGAGGTGAGGGCCTAAGGCACGCCCCTGAGCGGTGATGGGGGGGGGGGCGAGTTGATGTGCATCAGCAGGACTCCCCCTACTGGTGGTTAACCCTTCCTGGACCTCAAGCGGACGGGCTGAATCCGGATAGTCGGTTAGGACCAATGCCTAAGCTAATACCACTCATCACCTGTAACCAATAAAGTTGTGGCCATATTTAGCCCATTAACCTTAAATAATTGTATCATGTGTCTTTATTTCCACTTTGGGGGGGGGGGGACGCGGCATGCAATAGGGCTCTTTTTGTTTTTTTATGCACTCACAGACCCCAAACGCTCTCATGTATGGGGGGGGGGAATTCCAACACTCCCCCCACCCCCAGCAAAGGAAAGATAAGGGAAGCATTTCCAGCATTTAAAAGAGCCCTCAGCACAATGCTTTTAGGAGAGCAGCCCTGCCTGGAGAGCGAAGGGGGCTGCTAGGAAGGTCGTCAAAGCATCAAGGCATAGATGAGCCGAAGCATGCAATGAAAACTCTCTTAGAGTCAGAGTGACTGACAGGAAGACTGACAGAACCCCTGTCTGTTGCAGTTGATGGCTGAAGAGTTGAGAAACGGAGAAGGGGTAGAGAGAGAGGGGGGGGGGTGTATAGTGGCTAGAATTCTGGACTAGGAGGACCTGGGAGATCCGAGTGCAAATCCCCACTCAGTCATGAAGTGCACAGTTTGATGTTGGGTCCAGTCACTCTCATCCTAGCCTGCCTAACAGGTTTGTTGTGAGGGGAACAACAGGGGGGAAGGCAAGCCATCAATGCCACCTTGAACTGCTTGGATGAAAAGTGGGCTATGAATGCAATAAAAAGCATCCCCAAATAAGGATCATGGAAGGTACCCTGGGGATCATCTAGTCCAACCCCCTGCAATGCAGGAATATGCAGCTGTACCTTATGGGAATCGAACCTGCAACCTTGGTGCTATCTGCAGCTCCCTCTAACCAGCTGAGCTGCAATGAGATTTGAGGGAGAATGGGAAGGCGGGTGGGAAGAGAAGTTCAGCTGCTCAGGAAGGGGTTGAATTCCATGGGGATGCTGGCCGTGTGGGGGACCCCAAGCCCTCGCCCCAGAAGATTACAAAAAAGAAGCAGACGAAATCCTACTTACAGATTCACAATGCTGGCCATCTCTTCAGCTGAAATCCCCTCCTGTTTAAACTCAACTGCTTTAAAAGGCTCACACAACACTAACTCTGAACCTTGCCTCTAACCCTATTGCTACTCCTCTCTGTCTAAAATATACAGGAAAATATGTGCACAAAATATACAGATGAAAATGAAATGATAAAGTGAAAGCAAAGCAAAGTCTACACCTATCTCCCCTGTTGGTCCCTCGCTTGCTTGCTTGCTTGCTTGCTTCTCCGTCCCAGTTCAGCCAACTCCTCCCAACTATCCCACGACAGGGATGTGTAGCTTCTGTCTTTTCTACAAGCAGCAAGAGATGTCACAAAGATGGGCAGGACACTGTTTCCTTGACAACCCATCCAGCTTGACCCTGAACTAATCTCCCCTCTCTTTCGTTGCCATGTTTTCTCCCTAACCTTGGGACACCTGCTGTTTGCAGCTTTACGAATCACTTTTTATCACAAACAGGTTCATACATTTTCTGGCAACGTTTCTCAAGAGAGGCCGCCCAAGCAATTCACCACCCACAATTTGCGGACACCGCTATGCCATCATATTGGCATCAGGTGTTTTCCAGGCCAGTGAATGTCAGCAACCCCTTCTTCTAAAGCTGCTTCCCCAGTTTCATCCAAAATAGAAAGAAATGCCATTTGGTAGCCCACTGAGAAGCTTTGGGAAGTAATGAAATACATTTCTGAAAGTTATTTATGGATGCACAAGGTCACCACATCTTTGCTTCAGGTGAATGGAAAGGAACATTTCCCCAGGCGGCACACCACTGTCCCCGAATCTCGTCCGCTGCTTGGTCATTTCAAGAGATTGTGTGTCTTAGTAAGATTTTGTACATTTCAGAAAGCTTTCCCTTGCCTACAAATGAAGTGCATGATTTTTCAAAAACTTATTAATGCCCCGTGCTTTTACTTCTGTTGTGGTAAAAAATGGCAGAATCTGGCTATCATTTAAAGCAGTGTAAGATGCTGGTTTACGTTTCCCCTCACATTTGGTGACTGGGTAGGGATATGCAGTTTTGTGTTTTGTTTTTTGAAGAGTTCCTAAGGAGTCCTGCTGCTTCCGAGTTTTATTTCGGGGGTTGTTGTTGTTGTTGTTTACAAAAAGGTAATCCAGTTGTAACCTTTTTCTAGGTACAATTCTGTACATTCTGGTACTACCTGTTCATTCATGGTCCCTCCAAATCCCTTTGTTTCTTTTAGCAATGTGTCCTTGTGTATCTGCATAAGCTTTTCAAAGCCTGCTACCTTTGCTTACAGAATTTCTCCTTGGTCTGACTCTGTGGAAGGCACCATGCTATTCCCCTTTAAATTAGCCATTTTCGACAGAAAACATGAGAACTGGAATTTTGCTCTTGAATGGATTTTTGGATCGCCTGCATGCCAAGCACATGCTTCTCCCACTGGGCCAGCACCCTTCCTCAGTGACTGAGCTCTCATTGCACACAGCCATCCAGCAAGCAAAAAAATGGTATTGTTAGAAGGGCAGAGTGGGGAGCAAGAGATTCAGGGGCCGGTTTTAGACCCACAGTGCTCGGGTTTATTCTGCTGCCTGCTTGACATTGTGCCTCCTTTCCGCCTACCTTTTATTCCTATGAAAGTTTCACAGTGTCGCTGCTTGGGATTCTGGATAATCTATGGTGTTTTTCTTTTCAGTTTTTTAAATTAATTTTCCAATTTTTTTTTGAGACAAAGAAACAAACAAACAAACAAACAAACAAACAAACAAACATACATCCTAATTGCAATTAAACCAATCTTGATAACATTGTTAAGTGACTTCCTCAAATCCCCCTGGTTGAATTTCATTGTATTTCATTTTAACAGTTTTCCAAAATCAATCTTCTCAAAAACAAACAAACAAACAAACAAAAACTTGATCACTTCACATCTTTCATTCTTTCTAATCTAGCTTGAAACATCTTAATTCCTATCCTTACATATTTAAATCCTAAGCCTATCTCATATTTGCAAGCTTTTCCAATTAGGTTATCTTGACATATTTAGCTAAATAATCTTTGAATTTTGTCCATTCTTCCTGGTACTCCTCCTCCTTCTGGTCGCGGACTCTTCCCGTCAGGTGGGCTAGCCCCGGGATTCTGGAGAATCTATGTGACTAGATGCTTGTGATGTATGCCAGGCAATCTGGCACAAGTGGGTAGGGTTGCCATCCGCCGGGATTTGGCCGTTGGAAACAAGTGTCCATGCGGGAAACGCTTGAATGTCCAGGAAAATCCAAAGGTATAGCAATTCTACACGTGGGGAGTAGGGACGCAAGCGCAAATCAGAATAAAGCAAAGGCTAGGAAAATTCAAACAGAAACACACACACACTATTCCTCAAGATTTGTGTTTAAGACACATGATCATAGAATTGTGGAGTTGGAAGGGACACCGAGGACCATCTAGTTCCGTTATTCTCAAAGTAGAGTCCGTGATAGAAAAATTGGTTTCCAGGTGGAAAAATCAAAATTGGAAACAGAACTGTTAGAACCCAAAACTAAGATTTTGTCAAGAATGTATAACTTGCTGTTGAAATGGAATACACAGGACGAGGAAGTGAAATCAGTAATGATTAAGTGGGCACAAGACGTTGGTCATAATATAATGCTAGCTGACTGGGAACGGTTATGGACTACTGGTATGAAATTTACGGCATGTAATGCCTTAAGAGAGAATATTATGAAAATGATATACAGATGGTACATGACACCAGTCAAGCTAGCAAAAATTTATCATTTGCACGATAATAAATGCTGGAAATGTAAAGAAACTGAAGGTACATTCTTTCACCTGTGGTGGACGTGCCCAAGGATTAAGATCTTCTGGGAGATGATCTATAATGAACTGAAAAAAGTGTTTAAATACACCTTCCCGAAGAAACCAGAGGCCTTTCTCCTGGGCATGGTCAACCAACAGGTACATAAGAAGGACAGGACATTTTTTATGTATGCCACAACAGCAGCAAGAATACTCATCGCACAGTATTGGAAGACACAGGAGCTACCCACGCTGGAAGAATGGCAGATGAAAGTCATGGACTATATGGAATTGGCAGAAATGACTGGCAGAATCAGAGACCAGGGAGAAGAGACGGTGAAGCAAGATTGGAGGAAGTTTAAAGACTATTTACAGAAACACTATAAGATAATGAATGTTTGATGACACCAGATTGAATGTAAAAGGTTATTAGTAAAAAGTTTAAAGATTAAAAAAGATTAAATATTTTAAGATATAAGGAATTGTAATATATTAAGATATTAAAATTATGACAAAATTAAAATTAAGACAGAGGGAAGGAATTTGCTGATAGAATATATGATCTGGAATACAGAGAAGGAAGGTCTGGGGAGGTCGGAGAAACAAGTTAATGCAAAGAATATAATGAGGATAAAAATTGTTTTTATTTTTTCTATGCTTCTTTTTTATATTTTTTGTAGTTTTGTGTTTGTATGTTATTGTATTTTTCTATTTTTTGTTGTGTTGTGTTTTACTTTTTGTTGCTTTATACTTATTGTCAAACTCAATAAAATATTTATAAAAAAGAGAGAGAGAGAGAAAGTCACGAGAGGAGGACCTGCCGTTTCCGCAACGCAGAGTGCAGACAGTGCAGAAAATCGGGACACATCGCCCGGGTGTGTCGGGCTCGGCCCACCCAATGCCAGGCATCAGATGACCAATCCAAGAGCCCCAGGTCCCGGGGCCCAATGCACCAAGGCAACTCAACAGAGCTCACGGACTTCCAGGTATACCAGTTGCCCCACCCCAACGTAGAGAAAATTTATGTAGAGGTACAGATAGAGGGGGACGCGGGTGGCGCTGTGGGTAAAAGCCTCAGCGCCTAGGGCTTGCCGATCGAAAGGTCGGTGGTTCGAATCCCCGCGGCGGGGTGCGCTCCCGTTGCTCGGTCCCAGCGCCTGCCTACCTAGCAGTTCGAAAGCACTCCCGGGTGCAAGTAGATAAATAGGGACCGCTTACTAGCGGGAAGGTAAACGGCGTTTCCGTGTGCGGCTCTGGCTCGCCAGAGCAGCGATGTCACGCTGGCCACGTGACCCGGAAGTGTCTCTGGACAGCGCTGGCCCCCGGCCTCTTGAGTGAGATGGGCGCACAACCCTAGAGTCTGTCAAGACTGGCCCGTACGGGCAGGGGTACCTTTACCTTTACAGATAGAGGGGGCCCCATGCCGCATGGAGCTTGACACGGGTTCAACTCTATCCATAATCTCGGCAAGGACCTTAAGGAAACTGTGTCCTACTGGGGGTCCCAAACTCAGGCTGGCCCCATTCACCCTCCGGGACTTCCAGAAACATAAGGTCCCCAGAATGGGGGTGTGGACCTTCAGGGTGCAATACCGAGGGCGGACGCAGCAACTGGACTTGCTTGTGGTCAAGGGCCCCTACATTAGCTTACTGGGATTGGCATGATTTGGACCACTGGGGCTAGCCGTCACCGGGGTGAACCACACTACCTTACAAGTGGACGTGGACGCCATATGCAAGGAATTTCCGGGGGTTTTCGATGGGAAATTGGGACAGTATACGGGACCCCCCATTGCTCTACAGCTTGACCCCGCAGTACGACCGGTCAGGCTCAAGGCCCGCCGGGTCCCGTTCGCCCTGAAACCCCATATAGACAAGGAATTGGACCGGCTCGTGGAGCAAGGAGTGCTGGAGCCGGTGCCTCATGCCCCCTGGGAAACCCCAATCGCCACACCCGTCAAGCCTAATGGTTCGGTCCGCATCTGCACAGACTACAAATGTACCATAAACAAGGCCCTCGTGGCCCATGCATACCCAGTGCCAGTGGTCAGCCATGTCCTTGCCACCCTGGCTGGGTCGAAAATTTTTGGCAAGCTGGACTTGGCCCAAGCATATCAACAGCTACCAGTAGATGAGGCCACAGCAGAGGCACAGACGATTGTGACGCACAGAGGAGCGTTCAGGGTAAAGCGGCTGCAATTCGGTGTCAGTGTGGCACCAGGCATATTCCAGAATCTAATGGACTCTCTCCTTAAAGGAATTCCTGGCGTCACCCCCTTCTTCGATGATGTGTTGATTGCCGGGCCCACATCAGAGGAGTTTGAGGACCGCCTCTGCACCGTTCTGCACCGTTTCCAGATGGCGGGTCTCAAGGTGAAGCGGGAAAAATGTCTACTAGGAGTGCCTCAGGTGGACTTTCTGGGATTTATGGTGGACGCAGAAGGGGTCCACCCGGTTGGGGACAAGGTACGGGCCATTTGTGATGCCCCAGCGCCCAAGAACAAGACTGAACTTCAGGCCTTCTTGGGACTATTGAACTTTTACCATTCCTTCCTTCCGTGGTGTTTTTTGCATAGTACACACACACACATCATGATTCGCAATATATTGCCAGGTCAGAAATTATGAAACCAGTCTCACTATCTAGACTTCAAGCTGATTTGAAAATATATCTATATTGACATTTCGCCCGGCCCTAGCCACAGCAAGCATCTCAAGGGGGAAAACAAAAAACAAATTGCTCGCACCCCAAATCCAAGCTCCCCCTCCCCCTATTAATATGCAGCTCGTAATCCTCCCACTCCGGATGTGCAGTTCACCCCGAAGCTTACTGAATATGCAGCTGTGGACATGAGGTTTGGCTAACATTTTATTTAAATTGCTGGAACCTGCCCTGGGACCTTAGGGTGAAGGGCAGGAAATAAGTAAGAAAAACAGCAACAGAACATGGATGGGCCTTCATAGGTTGATGGGCTGCAGTCCCAGCCAGCATGATGAGATGATGGGGTCACATGTTCACCACCCCTTGTCTAGAGCACGTTGCAGAGGCAGTGGTAGAAACTGAGCAACAGCTGGAGCCCCAGCCCACGACTTTGTCTGGCCAATGCAGCACACAGCAGCTGGTGAACCATGCCTCCGGCCTCCTTCCCATCTTCCTCTCCAGAAATGTTCAGGGTGGTTAGTTCTATCTCCAGCTCCCACATTCAAGGGAAAGAGAAAGAGAGGAGGAGGGAGCAAGAGAGCTTTAGGAGCACAGCAGTGGCAAGCAGCCCCTCACTAAAAGGAGTTGGCAAGGATGGAGAATTTGATCCCCTCATCCCCAGGGCAGCTGTTGATTAGGACCCAGTTCATCCCCCCCCCCCCCCGCCGCCAATACTCCCCACCCCTGTTGAGAGAGAGAGAGAGAGTATTGGCGTGGGGAATGACACATACTGTATCAGAGTCTTAGTGCAAGAGTAGCTGGTGCATGCTAAAGAACACAGGAGCCTTTTTGTTCCCACAATGGCCAACCACATGCCCTTGGGAGTCCATAGGGACACGGGGACAAGAGCACTCTGTCCATCATGTTCCCCAGAAACTGGTAATCAAAAGCATGTGGTTTGTGATAATAGTGGCAAGAAATAGCCCTGACCGGTAGCCACTGATAAACATATCCTCCATGATTCTAAATGTCTACAGCTGTCCAAATTGGCAGTCACCACTATCTCCTTGTGGCTAGGATAATACACCCAAGTCGATCTGATTTTGAGAGGAGTGACATTTCCCTGAGCCACCCCAAAGCAGCCACTACCGCTTCCCAAATGCCAGTGCTCAGGTGGTAAGAGTAAGCCAGAGGGGCATAGCCTGTGCAGCAGTTGCTGAGCACAGAGACAAGGAGAAAACTGGCTCTTGGGGCCAGAGGGGGCTGGCGCCTGCATCATGAGACTGGGCTTTCTGCCTCCCGTGCTGCCAATCGCAAGCGGACCCAGAGTCAAGCAGCGCAAAATCAGTTACAAGCAGTGATGGCAAATTCTGGTTTCGTCTCCATTCTCCTCTGCCGAGTTCTACAAGGGCCACGTTGAGACTAGGGAAGAGAAAAGCGCAGAGAGCTAGAGCCACCACCTGGACTGGATTTGAGTCAGAAGGCAGGCAGGTGCGGGTTGCCTGAGAGGAAAGTCAGGTTGGTGGGGTAGTGCCTGGTTTGCCCTAAGGGACCAGCTGCCACTGCATGGAGCAGCTGCTGATCCTTGACAAGGGCAACTCCATTTACGTGCCTTCGAGGCACATGCACACTGCCGCAAAGCTGGAAGGGGCACTTGAAGGGGCAAAAATGTCCCCCCCCAAGAGCACAAAAGTGCCAAAGTGGCATGGAAACAGCATCTCGACTCCCTCCCAGGAGCTTTGGCACCGACCTCTCAGGCCTGTGGAGAGTTGGAGCAAGGAGTTTTGCAGGGAGGCTGCTGGTTTTCAAAAGGCCTTTCAAAAGGGTTTCCGGAACTTTAGAGGGTGTTTGCAGGCTTTTCCAATGCTGTCCCCAATATACGCAATTTCATTTAAACGCACGGTACCTCGGAACGCAACCCCCGTGTAAACGGGGCGTTGCCTGTACCTGATTTGAGCCCGTTACAAGAACATCTAGAGGATAGCAAACCAACTGTTACCTTTTCTAGGAAGCTGTCTTCTCCCTGAGATCAGAGGAGGAAGGCAAGAGCAAAAGACAACCAAGGGTGTTAATGGCACAGGCCCTGAGAAGAGAAAGAAACAGCCCGTTGGCTGAGCAGTATCTGGGCAGATGGCAGGGAAATGCACACGGTTCAGTGGCCCTGCGAAAGGGCAGGTGGGAGGGCCAGAACCTGGGATGACTCAGTCAAGGCAAGCAAAGGGCATGAACAGCACACAGGAAGCGGATGCACAGCTACAGAAGCTGAATGCAGTGGAGGACCCCCAGCCCCCACATTTCTGAGTGGAAGAGCAGCTGTTTTTCAAGCAGGCAAGCAGAGTGGGAAGGGTAGACATCCAGCACATGAACCTGCCAGGGAAATCAACCCCTTTCCCTACCAGGTCAATAAGTCTGGTGACGGGAACTTTGCCAAGCGGCTGCCTCATCCAGCACAAGGCTTCCAAGGATGTCCCGAAGCAGCTTGGTAGGTAGCTCCCACTGATGGTGAGGAAATAGTCCTTGCCAGGGTCAAGGTGAAGGACAAAGATAGCCTCAGTCTGATCTTCCTTGCTGACGTACACATCCAGGGAAATGTCCCCCGTCTCACCTAAAACGGGAGGAGGTCAGGCAGATACACTCTTTGGCACAGCCAAGTTGGCTTGTCTGTAAATTAAAAGTGAAGACAGTGAAGAATTGAACAGAAGGACACAATGCGAGCCTGCTGGATCAGGCCAATGGCCCATCTCGTACAGCCTCCTGTTCTCACAGGTGTATGGGGGAAACCTTAACTTCAGGAATTAGGAAAAGAAGCGACTCAGTTCCCACCCCCACCCCACTTTCCTCTCTAGTCCTCCAAAGCAGCAGCTGCACAGAAGATGGTGACAGGATACTGGGGGGTGAGAGAAAGTGATCCTAACAAAAGAATATAAAAAGGGAAAGGATTTTTGCGCCCCCAATGTAACTTTCTTTTTTAGTTTACATTTCATTGAGTTTTTAAAAGTTTGGCTAGTTCTATATGATCCCCAAGATATTGTTGTGCCTCCACAACATAAAAATACGCATTGTTTTAAAAAAGTAATTTTTGGGCGGACTGCTCTCACTGGTTCCCTGCCATGCCAAAAGGTGTTTTGGGACCCTCCAGCATTGTTTGGCTTCAATGCATTTGTGTGTGTGTGTGTGTGTGTGTGTGTGTTTAAAGCTGGTCACACACACTTTTACACTTTGGGCTCAGCTGCTTTGACGTGTGGCCCTTGGAGGCTTGAGCATGGGGCAATGCAGCCCACAAATGTTAAGCCTCCCCTGCTCTACCAAACTCCCAAGGTTTGAGGGAGGAGGGTTGGGAAGAGGAGGAGAAAAGGAAGGCCTTCCCTAGATGACCCTTGGGGTCCCTTTCCAACTCTACAGTTCTCTGATTCCAGAGAGAGACGCGCTGGGCTCCAAGTATCCCTCGCAGGGCTCAGCGCAAAGCCATGGCTTCCAATACTGGCTGTCACTGAGCTTGGGGATAAAGGAGAAGTGGAGGGTGACCTGCCCGTTGTTTGTGATCTGGAACTTCTCCTTCTGCAGCTGCCGGAACTTCACATTCTCAAACGGAAACTGCAGAGCAAAAGGCGGGGGGGGGGGTGAGGAAAGAGAGTGCTTGCCTTCAGCAGAGGCAAGGAAACGTGCTCCAGGGGGAAGTTTGTCCTTGGCCCCGGGCTCTCATTTAGGGGACTGCACATGCAACAGGTCCATGTGGGGCTCTCCAGATATTGCTGCACTTGCCACTGGCCATGTTGGCTGGGGATGATGGGAGTTGTAGTCCAGCATCTGGAGGGCACCACGCTGGCTACCCCTGGAGTCTTTGCCTGCGAGGAAGAGGAAGAGGCTGCCGCTCAGTGGAAGGGCATCTGCCTTGCATGCAAAGGTCCCAGGTTCTATCCCCAGCATCTCCAGGTAGGGCTGGGAGAGATCCCCCGGAAATCCTGGGGAACCGCTCAAGACTGAGCTAGATGGGCCAAGGGCTTCTTTCCCCCCTGGTCTTTTTGCAGCAAACCCTCTTTAAGGGGTTGGAGAGGATCCTATTCGTCTTTACCTCCCTCCAGGGAGGGAAGGAATTCGTTCTCCATCCTGTCCATCAACTGAACAATATCCTCAAACACTTTCCGGTACCGTCGGTCAGCCACAACCTTCACCTATGGGGGGGGGGCAGAGCATATTTGTTGGGGCTATGGACTGAAAGGGGGGGGGTATGAGTTAAGAGCAGAAAGGCCTGATGCACCCCCCTGTTCCCAGCCCTGAAAGAGGCAAGTACTGTAACTCTGAGAGCTTCCCCAGGATGGCAGCGGCTGTGACTTCCAGAGCCAATGGGCTGAAGCCAAATGCTCCAAGCCAAGTACCACACAAGCTCCACTGCATGAATGGAGCCAACGGTTAAGGTATACAGTTCAGCCCATGTGGTCTGCCCTGCCTGCAGGAGCAGCGTATACTCAGAACAGTGGAGAATGGAAGCCTAGGGATTTAACAGAGCCAAAAGCTGCCCACTCCTTGCACCGGAAGTCATTGGCCAAGGAGGAGTTGTGTGGAAAGGGGCCTGGTTGTTGGTCAGGGCCTGCCCAGATTCGAGGAGGTGCCACATAGCAGGCAACTAAAAACCCTGAATAGACGATAGCCCTGGCCAGGGCAGGTGTTACCCCTGTGAGGAAGAGGGAGCTGACGGGCTTGTGGTCGCTCCTTTTCAATTCCATGTGGCTTCGGTAGCTGAGCTGATTCACGCTGCCTCCTCTCCAGAGGATTGGCTCACACCATGCTGGCACACGCCACTTCCCACTGCAAGGAGACACTGTTGGACTGGCTGAGGCAACACACAAGGCTCACACAGTCAAACTTTGGCTCCACACACGGCCTGTGATCTTGACCACGGTCAAGAGCTGGAGATGATGGGGCTTGGGAGTCCAACTTCTGAAGGGGCGGACCTTGCAGGTGTGCAGGCATTTTGCCTCATGGAGAGAGTTGTTAGGAAATCAAAAGCAGAATGAATTTCTGACCTCCCCCAGTTTGGATTCCTACATTGCAGGGGGTTGGACTAGATGACCCTCGTGATCCCTTCCAACCCCACAATTCATTAATTAAGTCTACCCTGGCTGGCAGCAGCTCTCTGTGGCCCAATCCTTTGTCAGGTGGAGGTGCCTTTCAACTTAAGACTCTGCATACAAAGCATATGGCACACCACCAAATGATGATCCTTCCCCAAAACAAGGGGCCCCGTTATTCTTGTTCAGACACTATTTTTTCAGTGATCCAAAAGACCCTTTCTGGCACCTGAAATGCTGCCCAAAGGAGCCTGCCGTTTTCCGGCTTCGTCACTACATGTTCCGCCTGTCCTTTTGATTTCCCCATTACCACAGCAAGAGCAATGAAACTAGCAGGCCTCGGTGGCTTCTGACAGTTGTCAAGAACCACAAGCATATGCCAAATCCTGGATGGTGAGGCTCAATGGCTACTAGCCATAATGGCCACAGAACATACTCCACCAAGAGAAGCAGCATGGCTTGGAGGAGGGGAGCGTGCTGTTGCACCCAGGTCCTGTTTGTGGGCTCCCCGAGAGGCATCTCATTGGCCAATGTGAGAACAGGATGCTGGGCCAGATGGACCAATGGCCTGATCCAGCAGGGCTGCTCTCATGCTCCTATGCCCTGGCAGACTCATCTTGAGAGAGCACCAAGTCTCATTCCCAGACTTCCTTGACACAAAGAGGATTCTCATTCAGCCTGCTGCACCTTTCAAGGAACTGCAACACCGCTTATACACACCACGAAACAGAGGGTGCTGGTTATCAGGACAAATGTGGGGGAAAGGAGCCAAAACATTTCCAGAGCAGGGATGGCTTGAGGAAGACAACATATCACAGCCTTGCATTTCACAACTCGCCTAGCAGCCTTTGGCAACCCGGAATTCCATGCAAGCAAAGTGAGCAGGTGAAGGAGAGCTGGATCTCTCTCTTCCTCCGTGGCTTGGTGTCCATTCTGGCTGCAGAGGAAAGGAAGTCCGTCCAGCCCTCAACTCTAGCCCTCCTCCAACAGCTGGCTTAGCAGAAAGCCATGTCTAAAATATATTTTTGACTAGCCTGCTCAGGAGGATGGAAAGGCAGGCCACTACTAGCATCTCAGCAGACTAGGAAAAACAGACAAGCCTTGCAGAAGAATGACTGAGAGGACTTACTTACAAAGGCTCAGCTATCAAGCAGGATCTTTTTTTGAGTCGAATTTGTACGTCGGGATGAACTTGATCTCTCCCTCTGTGAAATCAGCAAAAGCTGTCTTTTGGGTACGCTGAATGTTTAGCTAAAGCCAAAAAGAAATCGCTAATCAGCAGAGAAGCAAAAGACCCCCTGTTGCCTGACAATGGAGTCTATTAATAGCCACTGTTGTGCTGGAAGACCAAGGTGAAGTACTAGTAGGTTAAAGGTAAAGGTAAAGGGGTTGCGGCACTCATCTCGCTTTATTGGCCAAGGGAGCCGGCGTACAGCTTCCGGCTCATGTGGCCAGCATGACTAAGCCGCTTCTGGTGAACCAGAGCAGTGCACAGAAACGCCGTTTACCTTCCCGCCGGAGCGGTACCTATTGATCTACTTGCATTTAGACGTGCTTTCGAACTGCTAGGTTGGCAGGAGCAGGGACCGAGCAAGGGAAGCTCACCCCGTCGCGGGTATTCGAACCGCCGACCTTCTGATCATCAAGCCCTAGGCTCTGTGGTTTAACCCACAGCGCCACCCGCGTCCCTACTAGTAGGTTAGCCAAGTGCAAAAAAAGGGGTATACCTGCTGAAATCCTATCTTATACACACTTATTAAAGGTACAGGATGCTTGTGCATTTTTGCCCCATGTCATCTTAAATTACTTTGCTGCATCACACGACAGGAAAATCCTCTAACTCAGGAGCAGCAGACACGTGGCCCTCACAATGCTGCAGAACTACAATTCCCATCATCCCTGATTACTGGCCATGATGGCTGGAGCCAACAGGAACTGCAGCTCAGTAACATCTGGCAGACCACAGGTTAGCCATACCTCCAATAGACAATGTTATATGTACCAATAATCCATACAAACTGTTAACAACCACCAGAATACACCCCGACACGATGAGCAACTGCAAAACCATCCTTTTGCATCCTACATTGGCTCCCAGGACGTTTCTGAGCACAATTCTGAGTGTTGGTGCCAACCTTTAAAGCCCTAAATGGCCTCAGTGTCTGCATCCCCATTGTTCAGCCCAGGCATCTGGGTCCAGCACCGAGGGCCTTCTGGCGGTTTCCTCACTGTGAGAAGCGAAGTTACAGGGAACCAGGCAGAGGGCCTTCTGAGTAGTGGCACCTGCCCTGTGGGACACCCTCCCGTCAGATGTCAAGGAGATAAGTAACTATACAGCCTTTAGGGAAGTTTTTAATGTTTTATCATGGTTTTGCATATGTTGGAAGTCTGAGGCTGCCCTCCGCCTGGTCCTCTCAGCCTGGTCCTCGGACCCTTGTCGGCATAAAAGAGTCCACGAGAATATCCTTGCAGAGTTTTATTCTTAAAAGTCTTTGTGCAAAACACGACTGAACAACTATACACACCAGCACTCACCAACCAACCAACCCAAACACCAGCCTCAGCACCAAACTAACATTTCTCACTATATATATACAACCTGCTGCAAGCCGCTGAGTCATGCTGACCCAGCTTTATTCGCATTAAAGAAACAGCGGCCATTTTAGCCGTGACACCCCTTCTGTTTCTTAAATGCGAAAAACCCCGACAGAAACAATACATACATACAATACATACATACACTATATACATAAACCCAGTTTTGTCATCAACTCATTATGGCATGTTGCTGGCAAAGGCTTGGTAAACAAATCAGCAATATTATCTTGTGATTGACAATAATCCAGTTTGATTACCCCATTCTGTACACAATCTCTCACATTCGCATGACGGATAGCAATATGTTTTGATGCAGATTTCATTATTTCTGAGCCCGCTAATGCAATGCATGATTGGCTATCTTCATACACTTGGATAGGCAAATCTACTTTACAATCTAGATCTTTTAGTATCTGTATAAACCACAAGATTTCGTTGCATGCTAGCGATAGGCTCCCATATTCTGCCTCACAGGATGAGGTCGCAACAAATCCTTGTTTCTTTGACCTCCACCCAATTATGGAATTGGCAAACATCATAACCATTCCACTTGTAGATTTTCTGGTAGCTACACAGCTTCCCCAGTCCGCATCAACAAATACTTCTAGTTTTTCGTCTTGTGTACTAGATATCTTCAAACATGCATTTAATGTCCCCTTTAGATATCTGATAAGCCTTTTCAAAGCACACCAATCTGCAGTACTGGGTTTAGATACACGTTGGCTCAGAACATTTGTAGCACATGCAATGTCTGGCCTTGACCACTGGCTTAAATACAACAGTGATCCTATTTTTGAGTGATACAACTCAGGCTGATCAAATTCATCATCACACAGTGTCTTTGGGAAATCTGGTGTCATGGGAGTCTGGACTGGCTTGCAGTTTTCCATGCCAAACTGCTCTATCAAATGAAGAATTTTCTCTTTCTGGCTCAATAGGAAGCTTCCATCTGCTTCCTGCCTTACTTCTACTCCCAAGTAATTGCTTACAGGCCCTAAGGCTTTAAGCTTAAACCTCTTTTCCAGTTGGCTTGTGAGCTTCTGGATCTCATCTGTGGAACTCCCTGCTACAAGCAAATCATCAACAAAGACTAAGAGCATTAGATATTTGTTGCCTGTCCCCTTGGTGTACAGGCATGGATCAGCCACACTCCTTTTAAAACCAAGTTTTACAAGGGCTTCATTTAAACACTGGTTCCAACACCTTCCACTTTGTTTGAGACCATAAACAGCCTTTTTCAAATGCCAGACTGTGCCATTCCCCTCTTCAAACCCAGGGGGTTGTCTCATTAACACTTCATGGTCTAAATTTGCATGCAGATATGTAGCATCAACATCAAAATGGTGCATTGCTAGTTGTCTTACAGCAGCAATGGAAAGCATTAAACGAAAAGTTTCACTCTTTACAGTGGGAGAAAACACTTCATCATAACTCTCCCCTTTAATCTGAGTGAACCCTCTGGCTACTAATCTGGCTCGAAAACGTGGTTCTCCAGATGCAAGGGTTTTCCTTTTGTAAACCCACTTGCATGACACCACTCTACCACCAGGTGGTGGCATTATGACCTCAAACACTTTGTTACGTTTGAAAGAGTCCATTTCTTCTTTCATGGCTTGTTCCCACAAAGCACGTTCTCCAGGGGGTAAGTCTAAGACTTCATTATAACTTTGTGGTTCCACACAACTCACATTGCATACTCTCACTCCTCCTAGGGTCAAACGCTGAGGAGGTACACCCTTGTTTGAACGCTGGGAGCGCCTAGGCACAACTACTTCTTCTTCCCCCCTTATCTCTGGCTCTTCTTCCTCTTCCTCTAGAGAAGAAGTATTATCTATTGCCACATCTTTTGGGGAAATCTGTGCCTCCTCCTGCTCCTGTGTTGCCAATGGCTGAGAAGAAGCCTCTTCTCTTACTTGCAGGGGCAGTAGGCAATCTGGGTTGGCATGGATCTCAGTCCATCTGTCCTGGTCAGCGAAGTCTGCACTTCGTGACAGAATCACGCGTCCTGGGCATAAATTGAAATGCCACCCTTTGCCATAGGACTGATATCCCACAAACCGCAGTTTCTGCGCTCTAGCACCCCCTTTCTGGCGCTGAGCTTTGGGGATATTTACATGTGCCCAAGCACCCCAGTTATGGAGCATTGTCCACTCTGGTTCTTTCCCAAACAACACACGATATGGAATATCTTTTATAGAGCTAGACCAGGTTCTATTAATCAAAAAAATCACTGTGAGAAAAGCCTCACCCCACAGCCTATGGTTATGGCCCAATCCTGCATCCACTAGCAGGCAGTCCTTTACTGACTGTATTACAGCCCCACGTCTTTCACACAGACCATTTTCAGCAGGGCTATAAGGGTTAGTCAAGCGATGAATGATCCCCTTACGTTGCAACCATGTCCCAAATTGTTTGTTCAGAAATTCTCCGCCCCTATCTGTTTGCAACTGCACAACAGGGCGAGCGAAGAGCTTTTCAGCTTGGGCAACCCATTCTCTGAATTTGGGGAAACACTCAGATTTCTGCTTTAACAAAAACAACCAACTGAAACGTGATTTATCATCTATTACCAGAAAAGCATATCTGGCGCCCCCTTCAGTCTTCTGTGGGAAAGGACCTATCACATCACAATGGACAAGTTCTAAAACCTCTTTAGATACTCTGTCACTTTTAGAAGCCACAGGCTTCCTCTTAGATTTGGCCATTTTACATACATTGCAATCTAGGAAACACTTACAGCTATTTACATTTAGGTTCTTGCACACCTTTTGCATCTCTGAAAGCACACGGAAATTGGCGTGACCCAGTTTTCTGTGCAGTTCATGTACACACCCCTTATGAACTGGCAAATTATCCTGAACCACCTGGACTGCTTTAACAGGCTTGTCCTGCATTACATATAACCCATTTTCCATCTTTGCATGGCCACATACCTGAGTTCCATTCTTTATCAGACAGCCATCCTGTGTGAACTTAACACTATACCCTGCATTAATCAAACAGCTTACAGACAGTAAACAATAGTCCAAACTGCTGACAAACAGAGTCTCTGGTAGAGTAGCGTTCAAGCACTGCAGGAAACATGTTCCCTGGCCATCAATCTTGCTTCTACGACCATCAGCAAGATAGATTGAGTCTTTTCCATCAGCTGGCTTCTCCAGGGTCTTAAAGTCCTCCCGACTGTTGCAGATAATCCTGCTGCTGCCAGAGTCCAGCAACCATGTTCCTTGAGGTATCTTCCTCTCCTCTCGAGAAAATGCAGACACAAACTGAGCAGAACACGTGTTCTTCTTCCCTGAAGAGAACCCCTTCTGCTTATGTTTCTGCGTCGATTGCTGTCTCGGCTCCACGTCGTCTCCTGGAAGTCTTGCCCTGCATTGACGTTGGAGATGCCCGGGTTGGTTGCATCTATAGCACCTCCTCACCGCCATGGCCAAGTCCAAACCTTGGCGTTGCTCCATTGGCAGATTCTGCTGCTGGCCCCCTCGGCTGTAACTCCTCCGCTCTTGGAGTTCAGCCTGTCTATCTGACCTTCTTTCTGCTTCTTCGGTCAATCTTCCAACCACATACTCAAGAGTCAGATCTTGGGGGACGCATACTCTCCATGCTGTTAATCACGGGCAACCAGCTTTCAGGCAAACTTGAAAGGATAATGTAGGTTTGGTCAGACTCCTCATAAGGCTTACCTCTCTGCTGTAGTTGAAGAAACAGAGATTTCAGCGTTTGAAGATGAGTTGCCAAACTCTCACCTTCTTTCATAACAGTCCTGAACAGCCTTCTGGTCAGAGAAATTATAGTTCTAGCAGTTTCTCTGACATGCATTGCCCTTAATAAATTCCAGCACTCAAACGCTGTGCTGGCATTTGCTACATGCAATAACTGAGAGTTGCTCAAACACAGCATAGTTTGGGCACGAGCCCTTTCATCCAGCCGTTTTTTCTCAGCAGAGTCCTGTCTCAAAACCTCAGTTTCAACACAGTCCCATAGTCCATCTCTCCTTAACAACTGCTGCATTTTAATTGACCAACTCAGCCAGTTGCTTTCTGAGAGAAGTTCAAAAGGGATGCCTCCCCCAATATTTACAACTTGGGAAGACTGGAAATCTGCCATCACTGCTGGTGCTTGCTGAGCCCCTTCTGTGGGGTCTCCAGCAATCTCTCCTGACTCTCTCTTTAGAGTCCAACTGGATGGTCCTGGCTGGCACTCACCGGCTTCTAGCTGCTGCCTCTGTTGGCCCTCAGGTCCCGCCTGGCTCTGCAACTGGTGTAGCTGCTCTGTGAGTCGCCTACTGTGATCGTCTAGCAGTTCAAACTGTTCCAGTAGCCGACGCTGAGTGCCTTCCTGATCCTCAGATCCTAGCCGCTCCAACGTCGCTGCAGACAGTTACAGCTTGCCATCAACTGCTCCAACGCAGAGCCACTGGCTCCATACACCACTAGGATTCACCAGCTCCCTGCTCAGATGCTGTCAGTCGTTTTGCACTCTGCACATGCTCAGAAACACTGGGCCCATAACCTGTCAGTGTTTGTAAAAAGCAAAAAAAGAAGGAAAGGGTTCTGACCTCCCTTTGTCTCCTCAGCCTGGTCCTCGGACCCTTGTCGGCATAAAAGAGTCCACGAGAATATTCTTGCAGAGTTTTATTCTTAAAAGTCTTTGTGCAAAACACGACTGAACTATACACACCAGCACGCACGCACGCACGCACGCACACACTCACTCACTAACTAACTAACTAACTAACCAACCAACCAACCAACCCAACACCAGCCTCAGCACCAAACTAACATTTGCGTGGCAATACCCGTCCTCTCCCACAGATGTAGAAAATAAAGACACAGACACCAGAATATAAGGTTAATGGGCGTAAATGGCCACAACTTTATTGATTACAGGTAAGAGAGGTATTGGCTTTAGGCATTGGCCCTAACATTAAACCGGTCTAACCGGGAAGGGTTAAGCACCAACAAAGGGAGCCCCCGAGATGCACATCCGTAGGCGCTCCCCCAGGGGTTACCGCTCGGGGGCGCGCTTTAGGCCCTAGCCTCCGTAGGTTTCGGACGAGGCGTCGCCCCTCGGAGTCCTTTAACGAACTACCCTTCGTGATGTGGGGGAGGTGATGGCGCTCCTCCCCCCCGTCCTCATATGCATAACAATACCCCCGCCAATGCCTAACCGCCACTGAGCTGAAGCTCGCCGCCAATACCCTCAGACCTGTAACCAATCCCTGATCCCCCGAAAGATATCCGCCAACCATAAGTCATTGCCGGCATCAGAAAGATGCACGCCATCCCCACGGTAGAGTGCCTCGTTGCTGAACTGAATACCTGGGTGCGTGATGACCCGACCACCCATCGCAGCCACTCTGCGTGCCACCGAGCGCTCTAAAAGCCTTCTGGCCTTACTGACAGCCACCTGATTTGTGGCGTCCCGCCAACAACGCCTCTCAAGCAAAGAGGACCATAAGATAGCCAGGGTCGGGTATGCGTTCTGCAATTTCTCCAGGTCACTAATAATATTCCACATTAGATCGACCCCTTTTCTGTATGCCAAGTCGTTCTTGCCCAGTTGGATAACAAGCGCCTCGGGTGGGCCCTCTACTGCAATTTTGTTTGACACCATTGGGAGGAATTCCTCCCAATGCATCCCCCGTCGGGCCACCCAAGAAATCTCAACATTACTCGGGACGTGTAATTCGGCCCGCCAACCCGTAGTGTTCAATCTCAATCTTGCCCAGTGGACGATGCTGTGCCCCACAATCCACAGACGAACCGTCCCAGCACCTGAAATAATAAAGCAAGAGAGCCGGGTCAGGGGGGGGGGGAGCGTGAGGAAAGGAGGGGGGGATTTAACGCGGCTTCCGGATGTATCCTTTATACACATTCGACTTCCACCGACCAAGGTCCATTATACGCTCGGCCGGTAACCCCATGTGCACAGCGGTGGTTGCAGCCCCAATGCGGAAGGAATGTGCTGCGTACTCCTCGGGAGGGAGCCCAATGGCTGCGATCGCCTTGCGCATAACCCTCGTAAACTGGTGTTTGGACAAGCAGGACCCATCCGCATGTATTAAGAAAGGTCCCCCAGTTTTTGGCCTCAAGAACAGGAACTTCCTGGCATCCTTCACTGGGCAGGGACCGGCCTTTTGAGTCGCTTGCAGGCGGATTATGGCCTCTCTACCGAGCTGGTCGGTCTTAGAGCTACGAATTTTCAAGATTACTTCCGAGCTTGCCACAGACACATCCTCTAAGAGGAGGCCCCTGGAATTACCGCCCGGTTGGTCCTCACAGACCACCTCGCCTATGCGCAACGCGCCGAAAAAGGCAAAGGAAAATGCTGCGGAAAATAATCTAGCCTCATAACTGGACCAGCAGATGGCCCTGAGCTTTGTACGAATTTCAGTGACTAAGCCAAGGGTTATAGGTCTCCTACTGTCCTGGCTAGGAGGCTGGGCCCTGCGCCAGCCCTCGAGCATCTTCCTTACCACAAAGTGTGCACATGGGTCGACTGAGAACAGCGTTTTTGAAAAGAACGATATAGCAGCTGACTGAATATTGAGTGTTTTGGAGGCCCGACCTAGGTCGGGAAGGCGTACGAGGTACTCTATGACCTCGGACTGTGCTGGGGCCCTGCCTATTTTAAACAGCCCTTTCTTTTGGCGAAAGGATGTGAAGTCCAACCACGCCTTGCTATAGGACCTCAAGGTTGAAGGTGCGACTGCCGACAATACTCCCTTTAGAGCTTCTCGTTGCCAATACTCCAGAGGTGCTCCGGAAACGGTTGCGGCAGCAGCTGCGCATCCGGCGCCAACGTGCGAAAGCGGTCCATCTGGAAACGAGACAGAGCATCCGCAATGTTGTTATCGACACCTGGTACGAATTTAGCAGAGGCGCATAGGTTTAGCTGAAGACAAGATAGGACAAAAAACCTCAGGAGGGAAGCTACTCTAGGGGAGCGGGAAGATTGCTTATTCAGTACTGACACCACTGCTTGATTATCTGTCCAGAAGCATACCCTGCGGTTTTTAAATTGTTCCGCCCACAAGTGAATCGCTACCACTATAGGGAAGAATTCCAGGAAAGTTAAATCCCTAAGTATGGGTTTTCCCTGCCAGGCAGGGGGCCAACGCTGTGCGCACCACTGCCCTCTAAAGTATACCCCAAAACCCAGGGAACCTGCTGCGTCTGAGTGTACTTGAAAATCGGTTTGCAGGGCCATGCAGTCTTGCCATAGAGAAATTCCGTTATAGCCATCGAGGAAATGAAGCCAAACCTGGAGATCTGCCTTCACGGTCTTTGGGATGCGAACCCTGTGGTGTGGCGACCTCAAACCTGCTGAAAGTTTTGCCAGTCTTCTACAGAAAGGGCGCCCTGGCGAAACAACTCGACATGCGAAGTTAAGGTGACCTAGGAGGGACTGGATTTGCTTGAGTGTGATTTTTCTTAGGGGCAGAAGCTGTGAAATAAGTTCTCTCAGGGTGGCTAACTTATCGGCAGGCAATCGAGAAGTTTGGGCCACGGTGTCCAGTTCAATGCCTAGGTAGGTCAAAGTAGTGACCGGGCCCTCGGTCTTTTCACCTGCTAGGGGGACGCCCAGCTCGTCAGCCATGGACTCGAAGGCCTGCAGTAGAGCTAAGCAGTCCTTTGCGTTACTTGCCACTAAAATAAAGTCATCCAGATAATGACTTACGCCTCCGGCACCAGTTCTAAATTTAAGCGCCCATTCGAGGAAGGTACTGAAGGCTTTGAAGGCGGCGCAGGCGATGGAGCACCCCATGGGCATCGCTTTGTCAATGAAATAAAAACCCATGAACTTAAAACCCAACCAGCGATAGTCCTTCGGATGAACTGGGAGGAGGCGAAATGCTGACTCAATGTCGCACTTCGCCAGAAAAGCGCCCTTACCGAAACCCCGGACTAGCTTAACCGCCTGATCGAACGATGCATACTTCACCGTGCATAGTTCCTGTGGTATAGCATCATTAACTGAGGCTCCCTTGGGATAGGAAAGGTTATGAATCATTCGGAATTCCCTGGGAGCCTTCTTAGGAACTATGCCCAACGGTGAAATGTGCAGCTGATCAACAGGCGGTTCCGTAAATGGTCCTGCAACTCTGCCGGCCGATATTTCCTTCTGAATCTTTTTTAAAGCGATATCCGGCCTCTCAAGCACTGACTTTTGATTCGGGGGACAATTAGAGTTAGGGTTACAGGCCACTGGGATTCTGAAACCTTGGGAAAAACCATTTTCCAGTAGCAGAGCAGCTTGCCTGTTGGGATAATGTTTTAGCAGGGTTCTTAGTGTATGAAGTTTGATTGGGGAGCGGGCCAGATCCAGAGATAGGTTAGTAGCGGTTCCCCATTGGGCCGCGGGAGGTGCCAGGAGCGCTTGCGGGGGCACCCTGATTTCCCTGCTGAGGGTGACCCCTGCCGCCCCGAAAGGGCTGCTGCCTATTCTTGTAACAGGTCGTAGCCGGGTGACCGCCTAAGCATTTTTCGCATTCGTGTAAATACTTACAAGCGGTGCTTTGGCAGGAGCCCTTGTTAAAGTCCCAGCATTGTTTGCGCCGCTTTGGGTCCGCCTTACCAAGTTTTGTTTGGTCGTGAGATTTCTTTTCGATGTTGGGCCCCACGTGCTCCATCCATTGGTTGTTGTCCTTTTGATCCCAACGCGTGGACGACAATTGCGAGGCGTTCCTCCGAAAGTCCTCGTCGTACGCGATGGCAGCCTCGTCACCTGCTAACTCCCGAGCCCTTCGCACATGCGCCAGGTAGGATGCAAGATGCATACCCCGCTTTGGGTAGCCCCCCAACACTATCCCCATGAAAACCTGATAACCGTTGAGCCAGTTTTCGAACGTGCGCTCAACCCGAGGTGACCTATATCTTTTCTTACCGTAATATCTCTTTTTCTCGCCTTTTCCCTTTATTTGAACCGGGGGTAGTAGGGAGAACATATCTACATAGTCGCCATTTAGAATCTTATCTCTTTTCCTCTTAGAGAGGTGATTACCCAGGATAAAGTCAGTTGCGGAGTGAGTGGAGACCTTAACATCCTCCACGAGGGCCCCATCTTTCCACTCAAGCGTACCGTTGAATTTTTTCCGGTGTGAATTGGCCCGCCTCTCGTGTACCTATAAGGGGCCCCCAGTTTCCTCCCCTTCCCCCCAGTATGTCTCCATGGGCGTATCGCTATCACTTTCGGAGGAAGAAGTACCTGTCGCATCCTCGGATTCCAAAGTGTCTCTCCTTCTGCTCTTCTTGGACACGTGCTTCCTCTTCGCTTTCCGTTTTCCCCCTCTGGATGTACTGTCCTGAGGCTCTGGGTCGTCGGTTGGCTCGGCTGCCTGCTGGGGAGGCAGCTCCTCATCCGAAGAGGCCCCTTCGGACGGAATTCGCTGTGACTCCTGGAAAACACTAGGAACACCAATTGCCTCCCGGCCCGCCCCAAGGGTAGCAGACCGCGGTGACCTGGCCTTGCTTGCCATGGCCCTTGACTTCTGCGGAGCGGGCTTAACCCTCTGAGCCGCCGGCTTATCCTTCTGAGCACGTGCAGTTTGCAGGCGTGTTTGGGGACGGTTATGTTGACCCCCACCCTGTAGCGTTGTAGCGGCTGTGGATGTGGAGGGCCCTGCTAGGCCCTGCTGGCTAGAAGGGGTATCTGGGATGCAATCCTGAGAGAGCTCGACTATAGTAGAAGTTGGGGCCGCTGTCGGCCCACATTGTGCGTAAAAATTTTGGATAGCCGAAAAAAGTTGAACTAAGGCTTGGGGGTTACCCTGCGCGGCAGGCAGTAATGCCCCGCTCGCCTGAGTTGACCGAGCTGTACCCCTGTTCGCCATGTCAAGTCTAATTATAACAAAGAGTAAGCGTGGATGTATTGAGTATGTATTTGTATATTATTGATGGAGCAGGAAGAAGAGTTTGGATTTAATATACCGCTCTATCGCTGGCTCCGTGTGTTTATTGAAGCAGCAGGAAGAAGAGTTTGGATTTGATATACCACTCTATCGCTGCCACAGTATGCCTTTTGATGCACAAGAGGAACAGTCTTGGATTTGATATGCCACACTATCACTGCTTCCAGACGCCTCAGCGCGCTCTCCCCTCACCAACCCCCCAGAGCATACGCCCTGAGAGGCTGCAAATGTGTCTAAACCGGTAACAAGACTTGCGTTTCCTTTACTTTACGTGTATTATTATTACTATTATTATTATCTATTATTTATTTATTTATTTATTATTTTTATTTATTATTATTATTAATATTATTATTATTATTATTATTTCTTTATTTAATTATTTATTTCACTAAGATTTATTTACTTATTTCTCTATTTAGTTATATAGGAATATATCTTGATGTTTATTGAAGGGCTACTTAACAGTGTTAATTAGTAAATAAAATAAACATGATTATAATTCAATATAGTAAGCCGTGATTATTAATCGGTAATTATCTACGACTGTGATCGTGCCCACGTAGTTATGCTATGGGCCTTCTGCCGTGAGATGCCGAACTGTCGCAAAAAGGGCAGCCCTATTGCCGGCTGAAAGCTGAATGCGTTTGTTAATGTGAGGCCGGCACTATCTTTTCCCTTCCTAAGATGGCCGCCGGTGTGACCACGAGGTGCACTCAAGATGGCGGCGCCTTTTGCCTCACTCAAAATGGCCTCCGCGACGTAACCACGTGGTCCAAAACAGCAATGGCGACCGCCTCGCGCGTGTTGCTGGGGCAACCGCGGACGCTCTCCGGGGCGTATACTTAGTAAATGCGCAGCCGAGCTCGCGGTGGAGCAGCAAATCAAATGCGCAGCCGAGCTTGCAGTGGAGTAGCAAATTAAGTAACTTAGGGGTAAAAGGTCGCGCGCTCGAATGCCCTGAGCGCCCACAAACTGCGAACCCCCCACACCCCAGCAACCTCCCAGATATCCACGGAGCTAAGCGAATATGCGGAGAAGGCAGCAGGCTGTGCGCGCTGTTAGCGCGATGCCAGCCAGAGAACAGCCCGAAGCGCGTTCCCCACTCCCGCGGGGGAGCCCGAAATGAAATAAAGAGAGGACCTCCGTGAGCGCGGAAGCAGCTCACGCCTGGTTATGCTCAGTTCCAGCAGCAGCAGTACGTCCGGATGTGATTGAGATCGGATGAGGGCAGCAATCAGATGAGGTCGTTTCAGGTGAGGTCGATGTCGGATCCCGAGGACGTGGGAAGCAACGCCGAAACGAAGTTGGAAAATGTAAAAGGAAGAGAAAAGCCCCTGTATCGGCTGGCGGTCGTGCGCCACGCACTGGGACAAACAGCTCGAATAAACCTCTGCTAACAGGCGAAGAGAAGAGGCAGGAGCCAACGGCAGCGACCGGTAAGCACGGCGACACAGATTTTGCTGCTAAAAAATCCTGCTGCTGGCGAGAAGAGAAAGGGGCGAGCCAGGGCTGCCCCGACCTTAAATTGACCTGGTAGGACCGCCCCCCCCGCCAGCCGATTGGCTGGCCTGGGGAGGTGCATATTAATGAGGCTGGGGGGAATCCCTGACTCCTGCGGGGCTTCCCAGCCCCGCGAGACTGTAGTCGCGGGACGATAGCCCGCAACCCCACCCCCTCTCTAGGTCGGGAGTGGCTTTCTCACTATATATATACAACCTGCTGCAAGCCGCTGAGTCATGCTGACCCAGCTTTATTCACATTAAAGAAACAGCGGCCATTTTAGCCGAGACAATTATTAGGCAGAATCTCTGTGATAAAAATGAATATACTACCTAGACTGTTATTTCTATTTCAAGCAATACCAGTGGTATTTTGAGAGCTTCCGGGTTGCCTCGGCCACGGGAAGGAGCGCGAGGCTGCCCTCCAGGGAGTCTCGAACAACACGGAGGTCTAGAGAGGTCACGAAGGCTCCGTGAACCCCGAAACCCCAGGACGTACCTGGGGGACAGAATACCCAGCGAGGCTGCCTGTGCTCCCCTGAGTTGTTGGCGTTTTACAGGGTTGTAGCGGCAGCATAAAGGGAAAGTAACAGACCCCATGTTGTGAAGCCTCAGGCTCCGTGTGGAAAGCGGTGAGCCTCCGACAACAACAAAAAAGGTGGGAAGTAATTAGAGCAATTAAGCTGTTAACAGACAGAGAATCTAAACAAAGAACCCAGCAGGGGAAATTTACGAGGGAAAAGGAGAAGGAGTCCACTACTGGCGGTAAGAAAAAATGGAGTACAGCGAATGACTGGGAGACAGTGGAAAGTAGCTAAATTGCCGCTAAGTGGGGATAGAGGAGAGACCTCGGATACAAAGTACAAAGATGCTGAATACAGTAAAGATACTGAGGCAAGGCACTGATTGAAAACAACGTATTGGACTAGAGAGAAGTGAAAGGAAGTTTTCTGTTCTGCCTGGTCAGAGAGCGAAACGCCAGCGACCGGTTTGGGACTTACAGGCAGGTTGTCTACTTAACTCTATTGCCTGCTATTGTTGGAAGAGAGACTGATTTAAACATTATTGGAGCAGCGAATTTACCTTCCTTACCCCCTTTTTGTTCAACAAAAGACAAAGATTGATATGGACTAAGTGGACGTCTACACCCTTTCTGGTGAGGTATGGGGGGGAAAGTCAATGGTTTGGAGGAATTAGATAACATTGTGGTCTCCCACTCCACCATTTTGCTATCTGCCTCTCTTTCCTCTCCTCTTAAAGAAACATACTTTAATACCAGGAGAAGAAGACGCTCAGAACTAAGATCGAACTTACTGTTATTCCAGAAAGAGACGGGGAATTTCTTAGAATGAAAAGAAGGATTAAACAGGATACTCTGTTAGAAACCCCTGTTCTATATGGAAGCTTTTACATCCGTGGAGCACCTCTATACTTGGGACCGCCCCGCTTTCCTGGGCTTGCTTCTAGACTGAGATCCACCCCATATCCAGGTGCCTGAGACTTATTGCAGACCCTTTTCACGCTCCAGAGACTTAATTGTTTCACTTGGTTAGGAGACGCCTTTATAAGTTTTTGCAAATTTGATATTCAACTACCTCCCTCCCCTGCATTTTATATGCTTTTTCCAAACATATATTCTATACTTTTCGCAGATATAGCGCCTGCGCCCACTTCTTCTGTCTGTCCGCCTCCCCGCTGTCCCCGGAGCTTACGGGGCTGGCAGCGGGGAGAAGCACGCGTCTCCCCGCCGTCAGCCTCCAAACCACATCGTGAGACAGCGGGGTGGCAGCGTTCCGCCTCCCCGCTGTCCCCCGACCTTGTGGGGCTGCCGCTGCGGTTCTCCTGAAGTCTGGAGAGCGAGAGGGGTCGGTGCGCATCACCCCATAGGACGCACACACATTTCCCCTTCATTTTTGGAGGGGAAAAAGTGCGTCCTATGGAACGAAAAATATGGTAATTTGTCTTCAAGAGACGCATGTAACGAGAAAACATAAGAGAATTTTGAGTAATAGGAGATTAGGGCTGGAGTTTGTGACATCAGGCAGGGTTAAGAAAAGAGTGGTACTATATATAAAGGAAAAACTTGACCCAAAAATATTATACAAAGATGAACAAGGGAGAATAATAGTAGTACAAATTACGTTTCAAGGAGTAAAAATAATTGTCGTTGGAATATATGCTCTGAATGACAAAAAATCGACTTTCTTTTCAGAACTAGGAAACAAACTATTAGAATGGATGGACCAAAAAATGATATTGATGGGTGACTTTAACGGAGTGGTATCACCTGACCTAGATAGATCAGCAAAACAGTTAAAGAGAAAGGAAGGCAAGCTACCCAAAACTTTTTTTGAAATGGTCAACAATATGGGAATAATTGATGCTTGGAGATTTAAAAACCTGTGTGTAAAACAATATACCTTTTTCTCAAACCCGAACCAGAGTTGGGGGAGAATAGATAGTATTTGGGTTTCGATGGAATTGACACAGAGTCTAATCAAATCCAAAATTCTCCCACAAACCATATCGGATCATAACCCAGTATTTATGGAGATAAAGGGTCAGGATGTTAGAGCATCCAGATGGAGAATGAATGAATACTTATTTAATGACCAAAAGGTAGTAAATAAGGCAAAGGAAACATTCGAAGAATATCTTAAATGGAACCTAAATAAAGGGACAGCCATAGAGACGGTTTGGGACGCGGGAAAGGCAGTTATGAGGGGCTTCTTAATTCAGAAAAATAGTCACTTAAGAAAAGAAAAAGAGAAAAGAAAAGAGGAGATCCTAGTGCAGCTTATGGAGAATGAAAGACAATTGACTACAAAACCAAGAGAGGAGACAATAAAACAAAATATAAAGATATTACAAGCCCAATATTCTATGATAGTAAATCAGGAGATCGAATGGAAAATTAAAATGATGAAACAAAAAAGCTTTGATTCAGCTAATAAAATAGGGAAATACCTGGCATGGCAATTAAGAGAAAGGAAAAAACAAAACATGATCTGTAAGATAAGAGATGGAGAAAGGATAGTAGAAGAGCCAAAAGAAATAAAAAGGATATTCCAAAGATATTACAATGACCTATATAAAAATGAGAAGGAACGGGATTCTGAAATAGAAAACTATTTGGGAAAACATCACTTACAACAGAAGAAAATGAAATCTTAAACCAGAAGATTACAGAAGATGAGATAAAGAAGGCAATAAAAAAAATGAAAAGTGGAAAAGCACCGGGGCCGGATGGCCTACCGGCCAAATATTACAAAATGTTAAGCGACCAATTGATACCAATTCTAGGGGAAGTTATGAATAAAATCTTAGAAGAGGGAAAGATCCCGAACACCTGGAAGGAAGCCTATGTCACATTAATTCCTAAAAAAGAGGTAGACGCTTTAGAAGTGAAGAATTATAGACCGATTTCACTTTTAAATAACGATTATAAATTGTTCGCGGATATAATGGCTGAAAGGTTAAAAAAAGTTTTGATTAGTAGAATTCACAAAGACCAAACGGGCTTCCTACCAGGGAGACAACTGAAGGATAACGTGAGAAATGTGTTTGATATTATTGAATACTTGGAAACTAGAATAGACAAGCAGGCGGCCTTGATATTTATCGATGCCGAAAAGGCATTCGACAATGTTTCTTGGCGCTTCCTGACTGAAAATCTAAAAAAGATGGGAATGGGAGAAAGATTTAGAAAGGGCATTGAAGCTATTTATTTTGAGCAAAAAGCAAAACTTGTAATAAATAACACCACATCGGAATATTTTGATATATCTAAAGGGACTAGACAAGGTTGCCCCCTGTCTCCTTTATTGTTTATAACAGTGCTAGAAGTACTTATTAAGAACCTGAGGGAAGCAACAGAGGTTAAAGGAGTCAAGGTGGGCATTAATGAATACAAGATTAAAGCCTTCGCGGATGATCCAAAAGATAATGTGGAAAAGGCTCTAAAAAAATTGGAAGAATTTGGTGCTGTGGCTGGATTTAAAGTGAATATGAATAAGACTAAAATGTTGACCAAAAATTTAAGTAAAGAAGACAATATAGACCTAGAACAAAGGACAGGAATTAAGATAGTAAAGAAGGTGAAATATCTTGGAGTGTGGATCACAACCAAGAATATCAACCTCTACAAGGACAACTACGAGGTCACCTGGAGGGGCATTAAGAAAGATCTAGAAATTTGGGAGAGAATGAAATTATCCTTCCTGGGAAGGATAGCGGTTGTTAAAATGAACATACTACCCAGAATGCTTTTTCTGTTTCAAACTATACCTATACTTAAAGGGTTGAAACAGTGTAAAGAGTGGCAAAGAGCCTTAGCGAGATACATCTGGCAGGGAAAAAGACCGCGAATAAAAATGAAAATATTGGTAGACAAAAAAGAGAGAGGGGGCCTCTCCCTACCGGATTTAAGCATATACTATGAAGCGGTGTGCCTATTGTGGCTTAAAGACTGGATAAGATTGGAAAACAGAGACATCTTGGACTTGGAGGGCTTCGACAATAGGTTCGGGTAGCACGCGTACTTATGGTACGGAAAGGTACCATAGAAGCTTCCTGAACCGTGTTTTCAGAGGACCAATATTTCAAGCATGGGAGAGAAATAAAAACTTGCTGGAAAGGAAGACACCTTGGTGGATCTCGCCAATAGAGGTCCTAACGGTTAAAAAAACCAATATGGAAGGAAAGAATGCCACCTATGAAGAACTTATACGGAAAACTGATCAAGGCATTAAACTCAGACCATATGAAGAGATAAAAAATTCATTTACTGGGTGGATACAATACCACCAGGTAAATGATTTGTTGAAAGAAGATAAAAAGAACCTAGGGTTTGAAGATAAAAAATCTAAATTTAGTATAGAAATCATAGAAGGTAAAAATAAAATATTGGCTAAGATATATGATATTTTACTGGAGTGGTACACAAACGACGAGGAGGTGAAGGAGGCTATGACTAAATGGGCAGTGGATATTGGGTATAATATTGAGTTTGAGAAGTGGCTGGAATTGTGGAACATCAATATGACGTTTACGGCGTGTACGGTACTAAAGGAAAATCTATGGAAAATGATATATAGATGGTACCATACACCAGTGAAGTTAGCCAAAATCTATAGGCTGAAAAATAAGAAATGTTGGAAATGTGGAGAGGCAGAGGGAGACCTCTACCGCATGTGGTGGGCATGCAGTAAGGTGAAGGGCTTTTGGGAAATGATTTACAATGAACTTAAAAAAATTCTCAAATATACTTTCCCCAAAAAGCCTGAAGCCTTTCTGTTAGGAATGATGGGTAAAGAAATTAAAAAAGAAGATAAGATACTATTCTTATATGCCACTACAGCCGCAAGAATCTTGTTAGTGCAAAACTGGAAAACAGAAGTTATACCCAGTATAAGTGATTGGCAGGTTAAGTTGATAAATTATGCCGAGCTCGCTAGAATAACAGGAAGAGTAAGGGATCAAGACGAACAGAAATTTCATGACAATTGGAATAAATATTTGACTTATCTTGGAACTAATTTTCAGATGACACTGGCGGGGCTGAATTAACTCTAACAGTAAATGATACAGGATTAAAACGATAAAATACGTGAATACAAATTTATCTGATACTTACCAAAAGTGTGGAAGGAAGTCTACGGCTAGGCAGAGCCTAAAAGAATTTTGTGTTGTATTTTTGATTTGTTGGTTTGATGTGATACGCGCAAGTTATGGTATAAATTTTGTATTTGTTCTTATGTATAAATGAGCAATATTAATAAAAATTTACTTGCAAAAAAAAAGAAAAGAAAGAAACAGCGGCCATTTTAGCCGTGACATGATCCTTATGCCAAGTGGGAGAAAGGTCGTCAACATGATGAACACACAAACCTTGGAGAGAAAAATGTAAAACAAAAAGCATCAGCAATTCAATTGGACTTAATGGAAGTATCTGCTGATAAGAACATGTGAGCAACGCAGATTTTCAAGATCGATGCAAAACCTAGAGCAGGAAACCTTAGACCTTCAGATATTGCTGGACAGCAGCTATGCTGGGGCTGATGGGAGTCCAACAACATCGGGAGTGTGTGCTGAGCTAGGAAAGCCCTCTAACTGGGAAATTGCAGAGCAGTCCTACTTATTCCAAGGCAACCCTCCAACTTAATTGGGACTTGCTTCTAATTCAGGTTGCACAAACCTGCAACCTTAAAAAGCATTTGTAGAAGTCGCAGTCATCCTATGTTCTTTGCTCCTAACTGCCTGAAAGTGGTTCCTCTAGCCTAGGCTGGGGTATCCCAGACAAAGGAAATAAACAGGGCAATATCCTAAACCACCACATAGAACACAAAGATGTCTCCCACCTGGTCGTAGGTCAGAAGTCTCTGAAGCTCATTTTTAGTGATCAGATGACAATGCTGGAAAAAAGCAAAGCAACCACAGCTACAGGCTAGCTCACGGGGTCGGGGGGGGGGGGCAGCCTGTTGCCACTTCCTGCAATATCTAGTAAGACTGATAGCTAGGATTGGGCAGTATGATCATATTAGGCTAGTGCTCTTGTAGCACCCTGCTTGTGGTTAACGCTTAGCTGGAATGAAATATTCAATTCAGCAATAGAGAAATTAAAATAATAATTTATTTCATAGAATCATAGAATCATAGAGTTGGAAGAGACCACAAGGGCCATCGAGTCCAACCCCCTGCCAAGCAGGAAACACCATCAGAGCACTCCTGACATATGGTTGTCAAGCCTCTGCTTAAAGACCTCCAAAGAAGAAGACTCCACGACACTCCTTGGCAGCAAATTCCACTGTCGAACAGCTCTTACTGTCAGGAAGTTCTTCCTAATGTTTAGATGGAATCTTCTTTCTTGTAGTTTGGATCCATTGTTCCGTGTCCGCTTCTCTGGAGCAGCAGAAAACAACCTTTCTCCCTCCTCTATGTGACATCCTTTTATATATTTGAACATGGCTATCATATCACCCCTTAACCTCCTCTTCTCCAGGCTAAACATGCCCAGCTCCCTTAGCCGTTCCTCATAAGGCATCGTTTCCAGGCCTTTGACCATTTGGGTTGCCCTCCTCTGGACACGTTCCAGTTTGTCAGTGTCCTTCTTGAACTGTGGTGCCCAGAACTGGACACAGTACTCCAGGTGAGGTCTGACCAGAGCAGAATACAGTGGCACTATTACTTCCCTTGATCTAGATGCTATACTCCTATTGATGCAGCCCAGAATTGCATTGGCTTTTTTAGCTGCCGCGTCACACTGTTGGCTCATGTCAAGTTTGTGGTCAACCAAGACTCCTAGATCCTTTTCACATGTACTGCTCTCAAGCCAGGTGTCACCCATCTTGTATTTGTGCCTCTCATTTTTTTGAGAGACAAATATTTTATTTATTTGCCAGACAAATAAATGATAGGCACAGTGGTATATGGTTACCAAAAGCTCTGCACACCCCAGCCCTGGTGACCAGCACTTATATTTCCTCAGCCCAGCCTCCTTACTCCTCCTTTGGCTGCCTCTGTCCAATCAGCCTGGTTGAAATTCCTATTGGCTGTCTGCTAGAACCAATCATAAAAGATATACCCATTTCCTATTACCTTTTATGGGAGACAAAGAGCTATATTTCCTTCTATCCATAAAGGGCAGACAAGTAATCATATATCTTACATTTGCCTCGACAAGGCACCTTAATTACCAGATCACCCTTTTCCCCTGCTGCCCTTTTGCCCTTTTGCTCTATTGCCCCTTCACTCCAAAACAGATGGCTAAAACAGATGGCTCATGGTAACAGAAATCTTGGGTTCACCTTCTCACACACCATCAATGAAATAAGAATCTAACATAAGAATCTAACATTTCTTACTTTCTAGATCTTTTGCATAATTACATTAAAGCCAATATATTTCATACATAACATAGATAGATTTTTAGAAGAAAGGCCTTTGCCTGAGAAACTTCAGTAAAGAGAAACCTCTTCAATTTACACCCCCCTTTCCCAGCCAGCTGCTGTTCCTATTAGCTCTTCGCCCTTTAACCTTCTCAGGATACCTTAAACCTTGGGAAAAGGGGGCTGAGTCTGATGGGAGGCACTATTTACCAACTCTTAATTAGTGTTTTTGCAGCTTGATTGTATTCTGTAATTTGTATGACCTTTGCTCTCAGCTTTTGCTCCTTTTTGCAACTTTGAGGTACATAAATCAATGAGGGGCCCTGTTCAGGAGAATAAACAACTGCCAAAGTACTGAGCCAGCTGCTTTTCTGCCTGGCATGAAACAAGGATTTGCAAATATATTTTTTAAGCTTATTTTAAAATATAGATCTTGATCAGATGCCTCACTCTGTGAACTAGACTGGCTCTTGAACTGCTTCCAGGCCCAATTCAGAGCATCCCATTTGGCCTTTCAAGTGTTTCAAGGTTTGGGAAAAGGGTACCAGAAGAAGGCCCACTTCTGTTTGCACTGCCTCTCCACTGACTAGAATCCCCTTCCCAGGGCACTCCTGCTCTTTCAAGCATGGCAGGGCCTTTTCAGTCATGGCACCCGACCTTTCAGAAGAATCTCCCAAAGAGGTTCACCTGGCCCCTGCTTTGATGTCCTTTCAGCAAAGACTTTTAGAATTTCCCCTTGTTTCTTGAATTCATGGGCAAGGCGCTTGTGGCCCTCCAAACCCTGCTGTAGTACACAGGAACATAGGAAGCTACCTTCTATTGAGGCAGACCATTGACCCATCAAGCTCAGGACGGACTACATGGACTGGCAGCAGCTTTCAGGCAGAGATCATGCCCAGCCCGATCTGCACACACTGGTGACTGAGCCTGGAACCTTCTCCATGCAAAATGGCCGCTCTGCTTTCGCGTTACTGCCCTTAACAAACTGCAACTCCCACCCCGATCACTGGAGAAGTTGCCCACATTTGCTATAATCTAATCCAATACATCTCTGCCACTCGGTTTACGTTGCTCTCTACTGGCTGCTCTAGTAGAAACCTTAGTGGTGCAGCTGCAGCAGCAGGGATCGCCGACACTGCACCCTCCTGGTGTTGCTGAAGTGGAACTCTCATGAGCCCCCGTCAGCAAGGCCAATTCTTAGCAATTATGGGAATTTTGGTCTATCAACATTTGGAGAGCACTATGCTGCCTGCCATAAAGAAGGCTGATCACCGAAGAATTGATGCTTTTGAATTCTGGTGCCGGAGGAGACTCTTGAGAGTCCCAAGGACTGCAAGAAGATCAAACCTCTCCATTCTGAAGGAAATCAGCCCTGAGTGCTCCCTGGAAGCACAGGTCGTGAAGCTGAGGCTCCAAGACTTTGGCCACCTCAGGAGAAGAGAAGACTCCCTGGAAAAGACCCTGGTGTTGGGAAAGATGGAGGGCACAAGGAGAAGGGGACGACAGAGGACGAGATGGTTGGACCGTGTTCTTGAAGCTACCAGCATGAGTTTGAGCAAAGTGCGGGAGGCAGTGGAAGACAGGAGGGCCTGGCGTGCTCTGGTCCATGGGGTCACGAAGAGGCGGACACGACTAAACGACTAAACAACAAGAAATGCTGCCTACCCTGAGCTACACACAGGCAGGAAAGTTACAAAAACATGACTCAGTTTGCTTCTCCAGATAGCAGAGACCAACAAGTTACATCAGCCAAGGCTCTCTCCCTCCAAGCCCTCGAAACGCACTCGTGTTTCATGATTGTCAGCTGCGGCAGACCCTGGTCAGGGGGCAGGAAGCTCATCTGGGCACAGATATCCTTGTAATCCTGGTTTCGGCGCTCAAAGTCTTCCACGTGGGCAGCAAGGTGGGAATTGACAATGCAGAAGCTGGTATTGTTGCAGACAAGCCTCACGGCCACACACCCCTTGTTTGTGGGAATGTTCTGGGGTGCAGGAGAGGATATATTGACTGATTATATCCTTATCCAACTTGTGCTAACAAGTTCCCAAAATATCAGCAGAGTTTATGACATTCCCCTTTAAGTTCGCAACGGTAACGCTTGCACAGGTTCGCTAGAACCTCTATAATAATTACTCTGGTAATTTCCCCTTTTGTTCCCTCTTAAAATACAAGACACGACACAGTCTTCATAAAAGTATAAAAGAGTCTACTCACGTTCTGTTCACAATATGATCCCAGAAGGCAGACAGGCTTAAAAAGGTTACATATACTTAGAATCTATCTTGTAGCAAGATAGTCCTTATCTCCTCTCTTGGCTGAGAGCCAAGAGAGCATCCTTAGATGTTTCCTCATCGAAGGAAGATGGCAGAGAGAGAGAGATGGCTGCCTGCCCTGTGCTTTTATCATTTACCTGCACAGGTGAGGCCACACCCACCTCTGGTCACATGCGGAGGAAGTCCGTCCCCAGGAAGTTTACCTGCTTGCTAGACAGACATCCCTCCCCACGTTCGAACATGTACACTCTAGGAATGTTGTCATTGACTGCTCCTGTGTTTTACATCCCACATTGTTACCCTGCAGGGGCGGAGCAAAGATGGCTGTTAGTGAGCAAGCAGGAAAGAGGGGGAAACTGGTTGGCAGAGATTAGAAAAACAGATAGACAGACAGAAAGATCGACGTAGGGAATTCCGCTGTCAGGGTCTACTCCCCATCTTCCCCATGATGCCTGTGCCCACTGTCTCCCTCATCACTTCCTTGATGCGGCTGAGCTGGTCCTTCCTGACAAAGATGAGCAACATCATTCCGACTAGACGCACCAGCTGCACCTAGAAGATGCAAGGTACTGGGGTGTCTACCAGCTCTGTTCATTGCTTGCTGTCCTGGGCCGGCTGGATGCAGATAGGAGTGGCAGGGGGCACCAACTGGGGATCCCCCAAGGGAAGAAGGCTCAGAGCCAGGGAACTGGTGGGGGGTCGTCCGAGGGAGAAGAGGGAGCAGACTGTGAGCAAGAGGAGGTGTTGGAAACTGAAGAGGCAGGAGGGCAGGAAGATTCTGTGGCAAACAGCAGCCCAGAATCCGAGGCAGAAGTGGAGGCTGGAGGCGGGGGTCAAGAGGCAGAGATCAGGCAGGCTGCTGAAGAAGCCAGGGGGTCTCCCCATCCTGCTGCGATCAGCTCCCCTCCCTGCTGGTCTCCCAGAACACAGAGAAATTAAGAGGATGGAGCAAAGACAGGCAAGGTGTCAGAGTCTCAGGTTGCTTGGGAAGGACCAGAGGGAGGAGGAGACTTCAGAGAGTGGTGGGAGGGTAGCAACCTTCAGCCTTCACAACTACCTCACTGGGGCAAGACCTGTTGGGAAAGGTTTCTGTGATCACAAGGCCTGCACGGTTTGGGTTTCTTTGAATAAAGAATGTTGGCTTCTTTTGAATAAAACACCACTGACACCAGGTGTTTTTTCTTGCTGACCTCCTCCTCCTCCTCCTCCTCCTCACTCCAGCTCCTGACAGCTGTCTGGCTGCTGAAGAAATGGGTGGGGTTGGACTTACTTTCTTGTACTTGGATTTGGAACGCAAAGCCTTTTCCACAGCTGTCAGCCACTCTTGCTCCTTTGTCGAGTCCAAGTAGAAGAAAGCCTCTGTGCTCAGGTCCAGCTCCTGGAACCGAATGCCCAAGTGCCAAAAAGAAGGGATGTGAAACTGCAGGAATAGGACTCCAATCGGAACAGACGTGCTGGTTAAATATGCAAAGACAACAGGAGTGTGCAAGGGCAGGCAAGATCAGGACCAAGAACAAACAAGTAATACCAGCCACTTCTTCCTCAGCTTAGCTATCCGGGGCCCCAAAGGAGCTTTGCGAATGAAAGAAAAAAAGCTTTTTCCTTGTATTTTTTAAGATGTGTCAGCCAGCCTGATATCTAAGCACTATCCCAGTAGCCACAGGCAACCAGAAATTCTTTGAAGGCAAGTGAGTTGGTTGATCTCTCCCTTCTTCCTTCACCTGGCAACCTGGTTTCCAGGCTGGCTTTCCGGGAGCAGAAAACCACCTCTCAGATCTGCTGTGCCAAGCTTGTTTGCTAGAAGATTACCCCGTGACACCCTTGTCCTCTTTGCAAACCTCCTAAATGGCTAGCCTTCTGTGTTTCCATGCTGGCCATGAAGGAATGGGCATTCCCCACTCTGAAAACAGCACAGAAATACAGCCTGTCTAGTAAAGGGGTAAAAAGAGCAAGCTAAACAGCCTCTGTAAAACAGTAGCATCTGAAGCTGCTAACCACATACTGATAAACATATCATAAAAGGAGACATGAAAAACAAATGGCCACTGGGTACTACTAACAGTGGGACACGGGTGGCGCTGTGGGTTAAACCAGAGAGCCTAGGACTTGCAGATCAGAAGGTCGGCGGTTCGAATCCCCACGACGGGGTGAGCTCCCGTTGCTCAGTCCCTGCTCCTGCCAACCTAGCAGTTCGAAAGCACGTCCAAGTGCAAGTAGATCAATAGGTGCCGCTCTGGTGGGAAGGTAAACGGTGTTTCCGTGTGCTGCTCTGGTTCGCCAGAATCGGCTTAGTCCTGCTAGCCACATGACCCGGAAGCTGCATGCCGGCTCCCTCAGCCAATAAAGGGAGATGAGCGCCGCAACCCCAGAATCGGCCATGACTGGACCTAATGGTCAGGGGTCCCTTTACCTTTACCTTACTACTAACAGTACGAGGAAATAACCAAAGCAAAAACTCAAAAACTTTGTTTGAAGTAGTTAGCTTAGCATTATAAGGATGACCCACACCGAGTGTTGGGGGGGGGGGGTCACACCTCCCTGTCCTCCAGCACAGCTTTTAGGAGGCGTTCCAAAGGTTTTGCTTCAGTTTTGGATTAACTGCATCTTGTCACAATGTCTGAAGCTGCACAAACCGCTTCATTTGAATCATAGAATCATAGAATCATAGAGTTGGAAGAGACCACAAGGGCCAGCGAGTCCAACCCCCTGCCCAGCAGGAAACACCATCAGAGCACTCCTGACATATGGTTGTCAAGCCTCTGCTTAAAGACCTCCAAAGAAGGAGACTCCACCACACTCCTTGGCAGCAAATTCCACTGTCGAACAGCTCTTACTGTCAGGAAGTTCTTCCTAATGTTTAGGTGGAATCTTCTTTCTTGTAGTTTGGATCCATTGCTCTGTGTCCGCTTCTCTGGAGCAGCAGAAAACAACCTTTCTCCCTCCTCTATGTGACATCCTTTTATATATTTGAACATGGCTATCATATCACCCCTTAACCTCCTCTTCTCCAGGCTAAACATGCCCAGCTCCCTTAGCCGTTCCTCATAAGGCATCGTTTCCAGGCCTTTGACCATTTGGGTTGCCCTCCTCTGGACACGTTCCAGTTTGTCAGTGTCCTTCTTGAACTGTGGTGCCCAGAACTGGACACAGTACTCCAGGTGAGGTCTGACCAGAGCAGAATACAGTGGCACTATTACTTCCCTTGATCTAGATGCTATACTCCTATTGATGCAGCCCAGAATTGCATTGGCTTTTTTAGCTGCCATGTCACACTGTTGGCTCATGTCATCATCATCAACCTTTTATTTGACCGTCAGTCAGAAAAAGAAACATTTGTCAGTACACAGTTAAAAACATCGAAAAAGATTTTAAAACTTAACCAACACTAAAATGGGTTAAATAGACAGCCCTATATCAATACAGTCAATTATAGTCTTGTGACGCTTAAAAGCTAAAAAAAGAAATTTGGCCACCAAGGAAGGTCTAGCTCTAGTGACATTATTTAGCAAGTGTAAAACCTGGTTTTCTCCGGGTAGGAAGCTAAATTGACGTAGGAGTGGGGCTATAAAATTTTGTCTAAGCTCTGCATAAGAAGGGCAAGTCAAGAGAATGTGTTCGGTGGACTCAACCACACCCATGGCACAATGACAGGTTCTCTGGGCGTATGGTACTCCCCTGTACCTTCCCCACAATATCGCAGAGTCAAGGACATTTAATCTAGCCGCTGTAAAAAGTCTGTGGTATTCCACATAGTAGATTTCTGCAAGGTAGGGGGCTGGTATGGTCCGGTAAATCTGGTCCCCTAGGATCATCCCTGGTTTTACCTGGGCTATGTCCTCTTGCCTGGCAATGTCACTCAGTCTCCGGGAAATCACAGCTCTAGCTTGATTGTACGTCATAGACTCAAGGTAAAGGTGAGACAATCCGCAGGATTGAACCTCATTAATGACCTCCCTTTCCCACGATGATTGGAAATCGTCCCTCAATATCAAGGGGGCAATACCCACTGGTTTAAAACAAAGCTTGAGCCATAGCCAGAGCTTCGTCTTCAAGGCCACGTACCGTAGAGCTTGCCAGCCGACCTCTAATCTCATAACCGCACCTGCTACCGAGGGGGGAATCCTGAGGATGGCTCTAAGGAATCGCGTTTGAATAGAATCCAGTTTCAAAAAATCCCTACGGGAGCCTAAAGAGATGCCCACCAAAAGAAGGGGGAGGACTTTCATTTGAAAGAGTCTCAAAGCTATCTTCACTGATTGAGCCTGATTCTTAGCATATAGAGATCTAATCTGGATGGCTGCTTTAGATGCATTAGTTGTTATATAGTCTCTATGGGCCAGAAAAGACCTATTTGACCGTATTACTTGTCTCAGATATTTGAAGCAGTTAACCTGCTCTAGGGGGATCCCATTCATCGACCATCGATGGATTCTCGGTCGGGCAGAGAAGACCATGATCTTGGTCTTAGCATAGTTGGGTTGGAGCTCATGCTGATCACAGTACTCATGTAGCGCTTGCAACATTCTCCTCAGTCCAATAGGGGATCTGGCAAGAAGTGCCGCATCATCTGCATACAGAAGAACATTCAGAGATCGGCCTGCTAATTTGGGGGGGTGGAATGCATCATTGGCCATGTGAGTCACCAGTGAATTAATGTAAAAGCTAAACAATGCTGGGGCCAATAAACAACCCTGTCTTACCCCTCTAGTGGTGGTAACAGAGACTAGGCCTTTATTGTCTAGCCTGATTCTCAGAAAGGTGTTTGTATGGAGGCTGATAATCAGATGAAGGAGACGACGATCAATCTTTGTAGCGGGCTCATGTCAAGTTTGTCAAGTTTGTGGTCAACCAAGACTCCTAGATCCTTTTCACATGTACTGCTCTCAAGCCAGGTGTCACCCATCTTGTATTTCTGCCTCTCATTTTTTTTGCCCAAGTGCAATACTTTACATTTCTCCCTGTTAAAGTTCATCTTGTTTGTTTTGGCCCAGTTCTCTAATCTGTCAAGGTCGTTTTGAAGTGTGATCCTGTCCTCTGGGGTGTTAGCCACCCCTCCCAGTTTCGTGTCATCTGCAAATTTGATCAGGATGCCCTTGAGTCCATCATCCAAGTCGTTGATAAAGATGTTGAATAAGACCGGGCCCAAGACAGAACCCTGTGGCACCCCACTAGTCACTCTTCTCCAGGATGAAGAGGAACCATTGATGAGCACCCTTTGGGTCCGGTCAGTCAGCCAGTTACAAATCCACTGAGTGGTAGCATAGTCAAGACCGCATTTTACCAGCTTCTTTACAAGAATATCATGGGGCACCTTGTCAAATGCCTTGCTGAAATCAAGGTAGGCTACATCCACTGCGTTCCCTTCATCTACCAGGCTTGTAATTCTGTCAAAAAACGAGATCAGGTTAGTCTGACATGACTTATTTTTCAGAAATCCATGCTGACTATTGGTGATCACAGCATTCCTTTCTAGGTGCTCACAGACTGTTCGCTTAATGATCTGCTCCAGAATCTTCCCTGGTATTGATGTCAGACTGACTGGGCGGTAATTATTTGGGTCCTCTCTTTTCCCCTTTTTGAAAATAGAGACAACATTTGCCCTCCTCCAGTCTGCCGGGACTTCGCCTGTTCTCCAGGAATTCTCAAAGATGACTGCCAGTGGTTCTGAGATCACATCTGCCAGTTCTTTTAATACTCTTGGATGCAGTTCATCTGGCCCTGGAGACTTGAATACATCAAAACTAGCCAAGTATTCTTGTACTATCTCCTTAGTTATTCTGGGCTGTGTTTTCTCTGCTGAATCATTTGCTCCAAATTCTTCAGGTCGGGCATTGTTTTCTTTATCGGAGAAGACTGAGGCAAAGAAGGCATTGAGGAGTTCAGCCGTTTCTGTGTCCCCTGTTTGCATTTCACCATCTTCTCCTCTGAGTGACCCCACTGTTTCTTTGTTCTTCCTTTTGCTACGAACATACCCATAAAAGCCTTTTTTGTTGCTTTTAACCTCTCTAGCAAGCCTGGGTTCATTCTGTGCTTTAGCTTTTCTGACTTTGTTTCTATATGTGCTGGCTATTTGTTTGAATTCCTCTTTGGTGGTTTCCCCCCTTTTCCATTTTTTTGTACAAATCCTTTTTTAATCTTAACTCAGTTAAAATTCTTTAGATAGCCACCCTGGCTTCTGTCAGGGAGAGGCAAATGGGAAAAGATGAAAGGACAGAAACCAGCAGTTATAGAGAGCCGAAAGAGATTATAAGCAGCCTGTCATCAGATAGTCAGTCTGACGTAGAGGGGGAGGAGGACGAGCCTGGCACAAGTCAAGCTGTACACAGAGTAAACAAAAGGAGGAGCTTTAGCAGATTGTGATGCTGGGTAAGAAGAAAGAGGAAGTAAGATTAGAGGGAACAACTGCGCACAAGGGAAGGACGCTAATCGTAACGCTGGAGATGTACGTTTGAACTTTGTCTAATAAATCAAATAGTTTGGAAACTGGCTGGGAGCCCGGAGTCTTATCTATGCCAGCTGGCCAGCATTAAGCCTCTGACAGCTTGTTCCCTCTCATCTTATTGTGCTGGAAAGCTGGAAATAGCTACAACATGGAGAAGGAGCTGTTGGAATTGAAAAAGCGCAATGTCGCTCTGGAGCAAAGATCACAAGACCTGCAGAGTCGTTTGGAAGAAGCCCGGACTGCCCAGAGAGTAACCCAAGGTGGGCTATCGGCAGATGGGGGCAGGTGTGTGTGGGTGGAACGGTTCCAGGGAGACACGGAAAGTTACTTGGATTTCAAGACAGAGATGAAATATTTTCTGGAACTGGAAGCAGATAAGTTTCAGAATGGTGCGGCAAAGGTTACCCACATCATTAGGCATCTGGGAGGAGGGGCTAGAAGCTGGATCAGGCCGTTAATAGCTTCGGGGAATGAAGCCCTCAGAAATGAAGCCAAGTTTTGGGAAGCAATGGATTTTATCTATGCAGACCAAAGTTTAATTGACAGAACGCAGGAGGAGCTGCTGGCTTTGAGACAAGGCAAATCCACGGTACGCAGTTACTGGTCTGAGTTTGCTATGCTGGTGCAGAAACTGGGTTGGAATTTAGAGGATGAACCAGTTCAGGCAATATTTAAGAATGGACTTAATCCAGAAATAAAGGACGAACTGGCAAGGGGGCCAAGACCAAAAAACATGGACGAATTAACAAAGGCTGCTCTTGGGGTGGGTTTGAGACAAGAAGCCAGATGGCGGGAAAGGAAGCAAGGCAGAGAGCGGAGTTTCCATGGTGACCGCATTCTTGAAATGCCTGCAGCTGCCTCAGAATGTCAACAAACGCAAGAGCCTATGGAGATAGGCACAGCCAGGACGCGGGAGAGTTTGAAAGCCCAATGGTCTGGCTGGAAGGAAAAAAAAGACTGGCAAGCGGGAAAAAGATGTTTTGTGTGTCAGAAAACTGGGCACTTTGCCAAAGTGTGTCCAGAGCGTCGGAACTGGCAGGGAATGCTGGGGGCCACCCAGAAGGCAGAGGGAGAGGAGCCCCAGCATTCAGGAAACGAAGAGGCCTGGCTGGTGGGAATCTGGGGCAACAGGCAGGCGGGAGCAACACAGAAAGTCCCCGGCTTGGACACCCCAAAGCAAGCATAATGCTGAGAGTGCTGCTGGAACTCCCGAATGGACAGACGGTGGAGGAGATGGCGCTAGTTGATTCTGGGGCGTCAGCATCCTTTTTCAGCAAGGAGTTTGCGGAGCAACACAAACTGAACCTGCTGCCTTTGGACTTTCCGCTGCAGGTGACAACAATTGATGGAAGAGAACTGCTGGGGGGTGAAGTGACGCATCGAACACCCCCAATGCGTATGCGTGTGGCCACACACTCTGAGGTCATCGCTTTTCACGTGGCCACATTGGCGGGGCCGCCTATCATATTGGGCATGAGCTGGTTGGCGTTGCACGATCCGATGGTCTCCTGGCACCAACGGTCCCTGACGTTTGGCTCGACGCACTGCATGGAGAACTGCCTAGCCCAGGGGCTAGATCGACAAAGCAAGGGCAGGAGGGCAGCAGCATGCAGAGTAGGGGCGAGTGAGATTCCGTCGTGTTACAGGGATCTACAGGAGGTGTTCAGTGAGAGAGAGGCGGATACATTGCCACCCCATTGGCCGTATGACTGTCAGATCAACCTGGTACCGGGGGCCACGTTCCCGGTGGGGAAAACCTACTCCATGTCGGAGGGAGAGCTCAAGGACCTAAAAGAGTTTATTGAGAAAAACCTGAGAAGGGGTTTTATCAGGGAATCCAAGGCGGCACGCGGGAGTCCCGTGTTTTTCGTCGACAAGAGATCGACGAAAGAGAGACGTTTAGTGGTGGATTATAGAAATTTGAACAGCCAGACAGAACCGGCGGCCTTCCAGATGCCGAGAATCGACGACGTTTTGGCACGGGTGCGAAAGGGGAAGATTTTCACCAAACTGGATCTCCGAGGGGCTTACAACCTTATAAGAGTACGAGAAGGCGATGAGTGGAAGACCACCATGTTCACCCCGATGGGGGCGTTTGAGTATTTAGTCATGCCGTTCGGTTTGCAGTCCGGAAGTCACTGTTTCCAAGCATTCATGCACCACGTGTTAGGACCCTTGCTCTACAAAAACTGCGTCTGTTTTTTAGATGATCTCCTTGTGTTCTCGGAAGACGAACAGCAGCACGTGGAGGATGTACGTCAGGTACTGAGCAAACTCAAGGAGAACCGCTTGTGGGTCAAGCTGGAGAAGTGTCAGTTCCACGCAAGGGAAGTCGAGTTCCTGGGGTACCGGCTGTCGGACCAGGGGTTGGCCATGGACCCGGGGAAGGTGAAGGCAGTGGTGGAATGGGAGAGTCCTAAAACCAGGAAAGATGTTCAGCGTTTCCTGGGTTTCAGCAATTTCTACAGGAAATTCATAAAGAATTTTGCAGAATTGACGACGCCAATCACGGACTGTCTCAGTGTTAAGAAGAAGTTTCAGTGGACGCAGGCGGCCCAAGAGGGGTTTGAGAAACTAAAGAGGGCTTTCGCTTCAGAGGAGCAACTGATCCACGTCGACCCGGCTCAACCACTACGGGTGGAAACAGATGCGTCGGATCGGGCGATTGGGGCGGTGCTGCTGCAGCCAGATCGAAAAGGGGAATGGCGTCCGTGTGCCTTCTTTTCACGGAAGCTCAACAAATCAGAGCAGAACTACACCATCTACGATAAGGAATTGCTTTCGATCGTGGCTGCTTTTAAACAATGGAGGCATTTCCTGGTTGGGGCAAAGCACCAAATTTTGGTGTGCACTGACCACAAAAACTTGGAGTATTGGCGTACAGCACGAGTGTTGTGCCAGAGACAGATAAGATGGGCAGAGTTCTTTGCCAACTTCAACTTCAAGATCCAATACGTGCCGGGAGAGCAGAATGTAAGGGCGGATGCGCTCTCCCGGAAACCTGAGTATATGATGGGGGAAGGGCCACCTGTAGCAAGACTGATGTTTCCAGAGAGCAAATGGTTGTGTGGGGGAATGTTGATCAAGGATGACGAACTGATGCAAATGCTCAGAGACGATGCCTTTGCCAGACAAAAGATGGGGGAGTTAAGAGGGAGAGGGGGTGCCGAGGGTGGTTTTGAGGTGAAAGGGGGGTTACTGTACCACAAAGGGGCCTTGTATGTTCCAGGAGAAGACCTTCGGGGCCGGATCCTCAAGCAACTCCATGACAGTTGTACGGTGGGGCATTTTGGACAGCATAAGACCATGCTACTAGTCACGAGGGAATTTTGGTGGCCGAGGGTGAGAGAGGATGTAAAGGAATATGTGCGAGGATGTGACACGTGTCAGAGGGCCAAAGGGGAAAGGGCGGCACCAGCGGGGTTGCTGGAACCATTGCCCACACCTGGGAAGCCGTGGGAGGTGGTGGGTGTAGATTTTATCACGGATCTGCCCAGATGTAAGGGGAAGACAGCGGTCATGGTGGTGGTTGATCACTTGACCAAAATGTGCCATTTCGTGCCCTGTTCGCACGCCGTAACGGCGGAGGAAACAGCTAGGCTGTTTGTAGAGCACGTATTTGGGTTACATGGGGTACCTGCAAGGGTGGTGTCGGATCGGGGGGCTCAATTTACCTCGCGATTTTGGCGCAAGCTCATGGGGCTGCTCCAGGTGGAAGTGAGCTTTACCACGGCGAGACACCCCGAGACCAATGGGCAAGCGGAGAGGGCGAATGCGGTTTTACAACAGTATTTGAGGTGTTATGTAAGTCAGAAGCAGAACGATTGGGTGGACAAACTAGCCCTGGCAGAGTTTGCTTACAACAACGCGGAGAATGTATCCACAGGGATGACACCATTCTTTGCCAATCATGGGCTTCATCCAAGGGCCTTCCCCGGGAGGGGGGAGGAGTCGTGGAGTGTTCCAGTGGCCGAACAATTTGTGGAGGAAATGGAAGCGATCCACAGACAGCTGCAGGTAAATTTGGAAAGGGCTAAGGAGATATACAAGAAGGAAGCCGACAAACATCGGCGATCAGGGGAGGTCATCAGGGTTGGGGACAAGGTGTGGTTGTCCACGCAAGGATTGCCTTGGAAAGGGGGCTGTAAGAAACTCAGGCCCAGGAAGGTGGGGCCCTTTGAGGTTATCCAGCAAATAAACCCGGTGGCGTTTAAGCTCAGGTTGCCAGAAAGCATGAGAATCCATCCGGTGTTCCATAGGTCACTGCTGTTCACCTACAGGGAGGAAGGAAGGAGAGCGGGTAGTGGGGGAGTGGAAGGCTCACCGCCCGAAATGGAGGAAAGGGAGCAGGGCAACGAGGTCACGGAAATACTGGACTCTCGTTGGAGAGGGGGGAATGTGGAATATTTGGTGGCTTGGGAAGGGGCCCCGGCATCGGAGAATACCTGGGTCCCGGAAGATAGTATGTCTAACAATGAACTGGTAGAGGACTTCCACTATTTCTTCCCGGACAAACCAAGAAGCAAGGTGAGGTCCTTACAAGAGGTGTTTGAAACAACAGACGATGAAGAGGAATTCGAAGGTTTCCCAGCATCGGATGAGGAGGAGGAAGAAGACGAAGGCGTAGACTGGGGAACACCAGGACTTGGGGGTTGGAGGAGTGTGTTTGAAGAGACAGATGAGGAAGAGGGTAGTTTTGCGGGGTTCTCTCCAACCACCTCTGAGGAAAGAGAAGGGGACATAGTCGGGTCTCCCGAGCGGGAGGGAGCCTTTGAGGAGGGGGTGGATGTCAGGGAGAGGCAAACGGGAAAAGATGAAAGGACAGAAACCAGCAGTTATAGAGAGCCGAAAGAGATTATAAGCAGCCTGTCACCAGATAGTCAGTCTGACGTAGAGGGGGAGGAGGACGAGCCTGGCACAAGTCAAGCTGTACACAGAGTAAACAAAAGGAGGAGCTTTAGCAGACTGGGATGCTGGGTAAGAAGAAAGAGGAAGTAAGATTAGAGGGAACAACTGCGCACAAGGGAAGGACGCTAATCGTAACGCTGGAGATGTACGTTTGAACTTTGTCTAATAAATCAAATAGTTTGGAAACTGGCTGGGAGCCCGGAGTCTTATCTATGCCAGCTGGCCAGCATTAAGCCTCTGACAGCTTCTTCTTTTTTTTTTTTTATAAAGTATTTTATTCGGTTTTGCATAAAAAACACCAAAGAAAAACAAAAGCAACAGACAATACACAAGAAACATACACAATTACACAAACATACAATACCAAAAAAAAAAACAAAAGTAAAAACAATCTTATCTTCATAATAGTCTTACATTAACTTATTTCTCTGACTTCCCCAAATCTCCCTTCCCTGTATTCCAAACCATGCAATTAAACAACAATTCCCTTCCCTCTGTCATATTTAAACTCTTCTCTTAATTTGAATATCTTAATTTAGCTTGTTCAATGCTTAAAACTTGAAATATTGAGTCTTCTAATCCTTAAAATTTTAAACCAATAACCTTATACCTTCAATCTGATATTGTTCTAACATTCATTAATCCTATAGTGTTTCTGTAAATATTATTTAAACTTCCTCCAGTCTTCTTTCACTGTCTCTTCTCCCTGGTCTTTGATTCTGCCAGTCATTTCTGCGGATTCCATATAATCGATTACTTTCATCTGCCATTCTTCCAGCGTGGGTAATTCTTGTGTCTTCCAATACTGTGCGATGAGTATTCTTGCTGCTGTTGTAGCGTACATAAAGAATGTCCTATCCTTCATGCGTACCTCTTGGTTGACGATGCCCAGGAGGATGGCCTCCGGTTTCTTCGGGAATGTGTATTTAAACACTTTCTTCAGTTCATTATAAATCATCTCCCAAAAGGTCTTAATCCTTGGGCATGTCCACCAAAGGTGGAAAAAGGTGCCTTCAGTTTCTTTACATTTCCAACATTTATTATTGGGCATATGATAAATTTTTGCTAGTTTGACTGGTGTTATGTACCATCTGTATATCATTTTCATAATATTTTCCCTTAAGGCATTACATGCCGTAAACTTTACACCAGTGGTCCATAACCGTTCCCAGTCGGCTAGCATTATGTTATGACCAACCTCTTGTGCCCATTTAATCATTGCTGATCTCACTTCCTCATCCTGTGTATTCCATTTCAGCAGCAAGTTATACATTCTTGACAATATCTTAGTTTTGGGTTCTAGCAATTCTGTTTCCAATTTTGATTTTTCCACCTGGAAGCCAATTTTTCTGTCCAATTTATATGCCTCCATTATCTGTTGGTAATGAAGCCAATCACGGACTTTGCTTTTTAATTTATCAAAACACTGCAATTTCAATTTATCTCCATCTTGTTCTAGTATCTCCCAATATTTTGGCCAATTGACCTCCATATTGAGTTTTTTTACTGCTTTTGCTTCCATCGGAGATAACCACCTTGGAGTCTTATTTTCAAAAAAGTCTTTGTATCTGATCCAAACATTCAACAATGCTTTCCTGACAATGTGAATTTTGAACATTCTATGCACTTTAACCTTGTCATACCATAAGTAAGCATGCCACCCAAACGCATTATTAAATCCTTCTAAATCCAGTATATCTGTATTTTCAAGAAGTAGCCATTCTTTCAGCCAGCAAAAAGCTGCTGCGTCATAATAAAGTTTCAAGTCTGGCAGGGCGAAGCCTCCTCTTTCCTTTGCATCTGTTAATATTTTAAATTTTATTCTTGGCTTTTTGCCCTGCCAGACAAATCTAGCTATATCTTTCTGCCACTTCTTAAAACAGTCAGTTTTATCAATAATCTGCAACGTCTGGAATAAAAACAACATTCTTGGCAATACATTCATCTTTATCACCGCAATCCGACCCAATAAGGAGAGTTTCAAATTGGACAATATATCTAGATCTTTCTTTATCTCCATCCAACATTTATCATAATTGTCTTTATATAAGTTCCCATTTTTTGAAGTCATAATAATTCCCAAATATTTCACTTTTTTCACCACTGTCAAACCTGTCACGTTCTGAAACCTTTCTTTCTCATTTTCTGTTAAGTTTTTTGTCAGAACCTTAGTTTTTGTTTTATTTAATTTAAAACCTGTCAATCGACCAAACTCTTGAATCAGTTCTAAAACCCTTTTCACACTGGATTCTGGCTCCTGTAATGTCAAAACCAAATCATCTGCAAATGCTCTTAGTTTAAATTGTTTAGCTCCGACCTGTATCCCTCTTACCATCTGGTCCTTTCTAATCATATTCAGCAGCACCTCCAGGACCGATATAAAAAGCAAAGGGGAAATAGGGCAACCTTGTCGTGTTCCTTTTTCTATTCTGAACTCTTCAGTCAGAACATTGTTAACAATTAATTTTGCTTTTTGTTCAGAATAGATTGCACCTATACCATTTTCATGCTCTTGGCCTACCCCCATACCATGGAGATTCTTCTTCATAAAACCGCAAGAAATATTATCGAAGGCTTTCTCCGCGTCCACAAATATCAAAGCTGCTTTTGTATTTATTCTTTCCTGTAAAAGTTCCAAAATGTCTATTATGTTCCTTACATTATCAGATAAATGCCTTCCTGGGAGAAAGCCTGCTTGGTCCTTATGAATCTCCTCAACTAAAACTCTCTTTAATCTTCTAGCCAAGATGTCTGCAAAAATTTTGTAATCCACATTAAGCAATGATATAGGCCGATAGTTCTTAAGTTGATGTTTTTCCAATTCTGTCTTTGGTCTGAGAGTCACAAAAGCTTCTTTCCACGTTTCTGGTGCCCCTTTCCCCTGTAGTATGTCATTACATACTTCCTTCAGGGGTTGAATTAACCAGTCTTTCAATGATTTATAATATCTTGCCGTCAACCCATCAGGTCCTGGAGACTTGCCCAGTTGCATATTTTGAATGGCGCTCTCTACCTCTTGTTCTGTTATCCTACAGCTCAATTTAGATTTACTTTCTTGAGATATTTTCGGTAGCCCATTCTCTTTCAAAAATTCCTCTATATCTGCTTCCTTCTGTGGTTGTTGAGAATAGAGCTGTTTAAAATATTTTTGGAAGGCACTCCTAATTTCCACTGGGTTCTGAATAATTCTTCCTTCCTCTTCTAAATTTGTTATTGTATTCATTTTCTGTCTCTTCTTTATTTGCCATGCCAATAACTTTCCACATTTATTTGCAGATTCAAAAGTTCTTTGTCTCATTTGTCTAACCTTCCATTCAATCTCTTGATTTATCATTTGCATATATTGTACTTGATATAACTTTATCTCTCTTAAAATTTCTTGTGATTTTGGATTTGATCTCAGTCTCTTTTCACCTTCCTTGATCTTTTCCAATATCTTTTCTCTTTTTTCCTGTTGTAATCTCTTCTTGAGTGCATTCTGTTGTATCAAAAATCCTCTCATCACAGCTTTGCTTGCGTCCCATACAATTCTTTTCTCCACCGTGGTATTTAGATTTATCTCAAAATAGTCTTTCAGGGTTTTCTGGGCCTTCTTGGTTATTTCCTCATCTCTAAACAGAGAGTCGTTCATCCTCCATCTAAAGGAACCAGTTGGTTGTAGGTTCATTATCATCTTTACGGCATTATAGTCGGAGCAAGTCTTTGGGCAGATTTCCACTTTTTTTGTCTTTGGTGCCAGTCCTCTTGTAATCCAAATTTGGTCGATTCTTGTCCATGTCTTTTTGGCTTCAGAGAAGAAGGTTCCTTCTCTTCCTAAAGGGTTTTTAGTTCTCCAGATATCAACCAAGTCCAAGTTATCAGTCAATTCAAAAAAAGTTTTCGGTAGTCTCCCATCTTTGGTGACTACCTACCGTTGTGCCTTGTCCATGTTTGTAGAAACAACTCCATTCATATCTCCCATCAAGATCACATTGTACTCCAGATAGTCCATCAATGTCTCATGCAACTTTTTAAAGAATTCCGATTTTCCTTCATTCGGTGCATATATACCAACAATCAAATATTTCTGTCCATGATACTGAATTTCAATTGCCAAATATCTTCCTTGTTCATCTTTAAAAATTAATTTTGGTGCTAGGCTCTCTTTTGCATATATTACAACTCCTCTTTTTTTTACTTTGTCCGATGAAATAAACTCTTGACCCAGTCTTTTATTAATTAAAATTTTTCTATGGAGCCTAGTTACATGTGTTTCCTGTAAGCAGATCAAGTCCAGTTGTTCTTTTTTTAGAATATGAAAAATTGATTTTCTCTTAGGAGCCAAATTTAGACCATTGCAATTCCAACTTAATAGTTGCAGAGACATCTTGAGATTAGTCTACTATGTTCCTCCGGTTGCACCCAATGTGTCTTCTTTCTCTTCTGGTCCCGGTGGTGTCGTCTTGTCCAGATCCAAAATTGCTTTAGTGATATCTCTCTTTTTCCTCTCTCGTGTGTCGGACGGGTCTTGTTCTTTCAAAGATTCCTTCTGTAGATCCTCCTCGTAGTCTTTTAGAAATCTATCTTTGTCTTCCACTGATTTTATTTTTATTTTTCTTCCTTTTACGCTGAACGAAAGTCCTTCAGGGAACTCCCACCTAAAAGTAATGTTGTTCTTTCTCAGCTGTGTGGCCAGATCTCTGTAACTGGACCTGAGGTCCAAAAGATGTTTGGGAATGTCCTTGAACAATTCCACTCTCGATTCACCGACTTCCAATGGTCTTTGGAAGTGTAGTCCCAAGATTTTATCTCTCTCCTCTTCGGATCCAAATGTAACCAAGCAGTCTCTTGTCTTGATTCTCTTACTTGTTTTGCCAAGTCGAAAGGCACTTACTATTTTAAATTCTTCTTTATCCAGATCCAAATCCCAGAAATCTGCAAATTCCTGTGCAAGAAATTCCTTAAGCCCTTCTTTCTCAATTTCTGGCAAGGATCTGATCCTAAGATTCGTTTGTTTATCTTTTAATTCGAGCATGGAAAATCTTGCTCTATAGTCCTCAAGTTGCCTGTTAATCGGTGGTATCTTTTCTTCTGTAGCCTCTACAGCTGCCTTTGCTTCTTCTGCAATTTTCCTTGTTTTTGCTGATTCCTGCAATAATTGCTGAATTGAATCTGTATTTTGTTTAATACAAGCAGTATTCTGATCTATTTTAGATGATGCCTCTGACACCCTTTTATTTGTTTCTGCTACCTCCTCTGTTAATTTATTTAGTGATTCTTGAAGTTTTGCAAATCCTGCATTAATAAGGTCCTCAGTTGAAGACATAGCTTTTGATTTGGGTTGTACAGATGCACCTCCAGTTGGGTCTGGTATAGAAGCTCTTCTTCCTGAATAAAAGGTTTTCCCAGACCTTGTAGTTTTCTCCTTGCAGCTGGTCTATTTTTCCCTTCTCACTTGCCATACCACACCAACTTGTTTCAAGGTCACTCCCAGCTGAGGCTAGCTGTCAGATTTAAAGTCAAAACAGTGGAAAGTCCCCAGTCACTTTCCCAGCTGCAGCAGACTATCAGATTTTAAAGCCAAACAGTGGAAAATTCCCAGATACTTTCTATTTCTTTGTATCAGTCTTTGTAACAGTCCTTGTGCCCACCAGGGGGATACAATAGCCCCTGGGATACAATGTCTCCCGTCTTCTCCTTCTCCTTCCCAACAACTTAGTAGCCAATTCGTCCCAGTAGAAAGGCTTAGATAGTCCTAATTTTTAACCAAATAGTCCGATTTGCAGAGCTTAAAGTCTCAAAGTCTCTCTCCGCAGTCCCTCCTTTACACTGTACTTTCAAATTGACAGGTCAGAGCCAGGCGCCTGAGCGGTGTTTCCCCCAAAATCGGCTCTTTCCTGCGCAGGCAATATAATTTTCAGTCCTTCCCCCCTTTTCCCTGCCACTAAGGGGGGAAAAGATCCTTTTCAAAACGTCAGATTTTGTTTCTTCAAAGACACTTTTAAAGGTTTGGCACACAAAAGTCTTTGTTTCCAGCTATATACAGAGCGGAAGGCTGACTTCCTGGTTAAACCTTACCGCTTCGGTTCTAATTAATTTGCTTTTTTGCTTTATATCAATTCCAAAAGTTCCTTAATAATTTCCTTTTGTTTTTTAAATTTTGTAATCCTCCTACTCACGGACAGTTCTTTTTGTAATCCAATTTGTTCCAAGAAGAAGTTGAGCGCTCCTCCGATCACGGCTGTGCGACGTCTCTCCGAAAAAGAAGCGATTGACTCTCAGCACCGCGTTAGCCCCCGCCACACTCCGGAGCTCTTCCTGAGCCCCAGAAACGTTTTGGAGGATCGCTATTGGTGCCCGCCGAGTCCCACGGACGTAGGCTTCCTCCGCCTACGTTTTCAGGGGTTCACCGCGTCGCCGTAGCGGTAGAACCCTTTTTTTCAGAGCTCTCCCCTCTGCTACTCAGGGGGAATCCTTTTAGTATTACTGTCCATGGGATCTCACCCAGCACTTCCCTAAGTTTTATGAAGTCGGCTTTCTTAAAGTCAAGAAATTGAGTCCTAGTATGCTTGGCTGCTCCTTTCCGCTGTATAGTAAACTTCAGAAGAGCATGATCACTCGCGCCTAATGATCCTTCCACTTCTACCCCACTAACCAGGTCATCAACATTGGTTAGGACCAGATCTAAAATGGCTGTTCCTCTTGTTGCTTCTCCCACTTTCTGGACAATGAAGTTGTCTGCAAGGCCAGTGAGGAATCTGTTTGACCTTATGCTCTTGGCTGAGTTTGACATCCAACAAATATCCGGGTAATTGAAGTCCCCCATTACTACTCTCTCCCTTCCTTTTGCATGCTTGGCCATCTGTTCCAGGAAGGCATCATCTATGTCCTCCGTTTGGCTTGGGGATCTATAGTGAACTTCCACAATGAGGTCACTGTTATTCTTCTCTCCCTTAATTTTGACCCAAATGCTCTCACTTTGGCTTTGAGGTTCTAAATCTTGGATCTCTTCACAGGTATACACATCCCTGACATATAACGCCACTCCTCCTCCTTTCTTGTCTGGTCTGTTTCTCTGAAATAGATTGTATCCCTCCATTATTACATTCCAATCGTGGGACTTATCCTACCAGGTTTCAGTGATGCCTATTATGTCATATTTAGTTTGCTGTACCAAGAGCTCAAGCTCATCTTGTTTATTTCCCATGCTTTGCGCATTAGTGTACAGACATTGAAGTCCATTAATCATTCCCCCGTGTCTCTTATTTAAGGATTTTTTCCTCCCACCACTAGGACTGCGTGCTGTTTGCTCCACTTGGTCTATGACATTTGGATGATCATCTTCATCAATTGATAGACTCCTACCTTCAGGAGCACTGTCTCCCTCCCCCACATTAGTCAGTTTAAAGCCCTCCTGATGAGGTTTCTGAGATTTTTGGCAAACAAGCCAACTTCCAATCGTGGGTTTACAAAGCTGGTAAAATGAACCGCCATAGGATCTGGACACACCAAACTGTGGTTAATTTAAAATCCAAGTGGAAGCTTCCCAATAGGCTTGGGGTGGGGGAGAGGTGTGCAAACCTGGAGGAGAGGCTGCCGTCCTGCTCATAATATGAAGCCACGGTTCAGTATGTGGCACCAAGGGACATTGCCCACCACAACTAATACTTTCAAGTAGCCACCCATGTGGCCTGAGTGAACAGGACAGACTTTGCCTGGCACCCAACAATAAAGCTGTCATGTAGATGTCGCTTTCTCCAGCCCCAACTCTGATACAGGTTCCACTGGTCTTTGCACTTTTGCATGATCTGACCTGAAATTCTGGGTGTTGACATATTCCTTCTCTCTCTTGGCGAGGACGTGCTAGATGAGTCCCTCTCTCTGTCCGGACTGCGGATGTGTGGAAGGCACAAAGAGCTGGCGCATAGTGTGGGTCATTGGGGTTGCTTCTTGCTCATGCTCTCCTTGTCAGGGATACGCCTCAGGGAGATGAGAACAGAACTCAAGTAGTCCTTAAAAGCAAGGAGGCGGGAGGGCACAGTACACCTCTAAGGCAACTTACAGCCTGCTTGGTGGCAGCGGTGGGGGTGGAGGCTCCCGGCGGGCACTCATTTGCTGATTCTGCAGGTTTCTTTCCTTCTCCATGAGGTCATCCTCGAATCCCAGAATTCCGGAGAGAGGAAAAGACTTCTGAGGTTAGAGAGGCTTCAGAACCGTTTGGGGAAGTTTCGGGAAAGGAACTTAGAAAATACTTAACTGCAGGAAAATGTTCCTGCCTCCCCACAGCACCACATTTGCCGGACAATTGCCTCTCAGCTTATGCACGTTTAGGAAGGATTGTGGAGGCAACAGGTCCTCCCCTCAAGGCCTTTTCCTCTAAAGGAGGTAGACTGGTCTTCTCCAATCCTCTAGCCACTGCTGAGTTTTCCAAACTTACTGGCATATTGCGTGTAGCACCTTAACAGCATCATCTTTAACAAAATTTAATAGTTCAGCTGGAATATCATCACTTCCACTGGCCTTGTTATTAGCAGTGCTTTCTAAGGCCCATGTGACTTTGCTCTCCAGGATGTCAGGCTCAAGGTCAGCAACCACACTACCTGGGGTGTATGAGACATCCATATCTTTCTGGTATAATTCCTCTGTGTATACTTGCCACCTCTTCTTGACGTCTTCTGCTTCTGTTAGGTTCTTTCCACCTTTGTCCTTTATTATGGTACTCTTTGTATGAAATGTTCCTTTCATAGCTCCAGTTTTCTTGAACAGATCTCTGCTTCTTCCCATTCTGTTGTTTTCCTCTATTTCTTTGCATTGCTCATTTAAGAAGGCCCTCTTGTCTCTCCTTGCTATTTTTTGGAAATCTGCATTCAATTTCCTGTATCTTTCACTATCTCCCTCGCATTTTGCTTGCCTTCTCCAAGTCCACCTTTCCTTTTGAAGCAAAATGTCCTTGAAATGGGGGAGAAATGCCCTGCATGAAGTCTTGGGTTTGCGATTTGGGGAGAGGGAAGACTGTCTGCGGCGCTGGGGAGCGGGCAGGCTGGCGAGGCCCCCTAGATCTAGAGGCCCTAGGCTTCAGCCTACTTAGCCTATACATAAATCCGACCCTGCCTATGTCACAGTGAGCACAGGCCCATCGATCACGTGCAAGGCATTCTGCATGTTGGGAAGGAGCCTCCTGTTCTGGGCCAGGAGGAAGAGTGACACCAGCAGAAGACTGGGTGGTGGGGTCGAAGCTGATCCCGGGGAGCACGTGAGGAGTCAAGGCTTCCCGCATGAAGGCCTCGCTTCCCCTAGAAGTCCCTGCCTCCTGGTCTGTGTTCGTTTTCTTCTTCAGGTACAGCGCCAGCATGTTCTGGATGGTGCACCTGCTTTCGGGGGAGAGTTTGTCGAACTGGTCCACACTAGAAGAATAGTCATGAGACGGGTGAGACTCCTGCAAGGCGTCCCCAAAGTCAGGGGAACATAAGCGCATTTGAAGAGCCTTGCTGGGTCAGGCCAAGGCCCATTCAGTCTGACATCCTGTTGGCATAGTGGTTCCTTCCAGATGCCCGTTTTTGTCGATTCATGATGGTTTCTATTCATGACAGTAGGAGGGCAGTTATATGCAAGACTGTATTCAGTACTGTTCGTGCCTGCAAAGCTTTTGGGACAGACATACTCCGACCCTTCCAACCAGTGCCCCCTAACTTCCAGCTGAAACCAGGTACCTTTTTCATATCACAAATGTTCTTCAGTGGTGAACCATGGCATCTCAAATTCCAGGGGAGCCCTGTACGATGCCAAAATTCAGTGCCCCCACGCCTCTCAACGTCTATTCAACATCATAGTTGCGGTGTCCCCTGTGGGGCCCGCAAGGCTTCACGCCAGGGTGACCAAACCAGTTGCACTCCCCTAAATCCATCTAAATGTAATTGGGGGGGGGGGGTCCCACTTAAGTTGCACTTTATAGCTCAAGAGGGCCCCTCTGGCTGATAATAATATAGTAGCACAGGGGACGCATCACAGAACAAAATGACATGTAGTTGGCCCACCACAATTGCAAGATTATTGCATCCTTCAGGAATGGTGTGTCCAGCTCCATCTGAGTCATCATCCAGGCACGCTGTGGAGCTGCATGGATGAGAGATGGGCATCTTCGGCCAGTCAGGGGTGAAGAGCTGGCAAGATGCCCTGTACTGAGCAGAAAAGCAAACTCTTTGGCCTCCAAGATCTCTCCCAACTCTCAGCAGCCCTCACTGTGAGCCATACTAGAGGAATTTTGTCCTGCTTTTGCTGAGCTACAACACAGGAGCGCACCCCCAGGGGGCCATGATGTGGTAACCCTGGCGAAGCATTGCAGAGCAACTGAGAAAGGAGAATGATGTTTGCGTGGACAGTCCATTAGAAAGCTGCACTATTATTGCATCGATAGCACATTGCAGAATACGGCCCCCCTCCAGGCAAAAACATCCGTCTGGAGGCACAGTAGCTTTCATTTCGGAGGTTGTGGTTTTACAGCTTCCTATTTATTTATTTATTTATTTATTTATTTGAAATTATTTATTTATTTCATAAAATTTATACACTACCAGATGGTAAGAAACATCAAAGCCGTTTACAGAAAGATAAAACCATAAAATCAGGAAAAACCTACAGTACATTAAACGCTGAAAAAGTGAATACCAGAATAGATCAGAACTGTAAAGGTTCTAGGGGTTGCTCGTGCGTAAGTTGCCGTTACTCCTGGCTAGGTTGCCTGGTTGAACCCTTTCTGTCTGGACAGCCTTAAGTTCCGTGGCTGCCTCAGTCGCTGGCAGAATCCGTCAGTGGGCGTTTCTTGAACCTCTTCCAGCATAGAAGCTGTTTGATGCCCAGTCTTCTCCTACTTTGCCTGTGCGGAAGTCTTCTGCGCAAAGTGGGTGTGGGCAGCGGAGTAATCGTGCCCTCTCCGCTGGTCTCCGGCAAAGAGTCCTGGAGCCACCTCTCCGATTCCCCCATCTGCCCCCCTTCTCCACTGGTGTTACGCTGATTTCCTTCCCCAGCAGATGAGCTACCTCTCTCCCTGCTGGGACCCTCTCCGCCATCCTTCTGGAGCCTCCTCTCCGCCTCCAGCTCCGATGGCAGTTCCCTGACATCCACCTCCCTCCCAGGGCCCCTCCACCCCCGGCCTGACCTTCTGACCCAACCTCGTCCCTATCCTCGGCCGACGATGCGGGGAATCCCCTGAAGGAGCTGTCGCCATCCTCCGAGGATTCAAAGCCCGCTTCCCACCCGCTCCGATACCTTCCCGCGGGGTGAGCCTCCCAGTCTGCTTCTTCTTCCTCGGACACCTCCCCTCCCTCCTCTTCGGAGGCAGGAAAACCCACGAAGTCCTCTTCGTCGTCTGTGGTACCAAACTCTTCCTCCCAGAATCTCACTAGTGGTTTTGGTTTGCCTGGGAACAGGCTGTGGAATTCTTCCACTAGATACCCGTCCTTGACAGTCTCAGCAGGGACCCACGTGTTCTCCCTCCCAAGCTACCAAGTACTCCACCTGGTGCCCTCGCCACCTTGAATCGAGTATTTCCGTGGCTTGGTTGTGGTGTTCCCTCTCCTCTACCTGCGGGTGGGTGGTAACTCCTCCCTCCGACCCCAGAAACTCCCGCCCCTCCCTGTACGGTGAGAGTAGGGACCTATGGAACACCGGATGTATCTTCATGCTGTTAGGCAATTTGAGCTTGAATGCCACAGGGTTCATCTGCTGCGTTACCTCAAAAGGTCCCAGCCTCCTTGGTTGCAACTTCTTGCACCCTCCCTTTAGGGGTAACCCTTGGGTTGACAGCCACACCCGGTCTCCCACCCGTATGGCCTCCCCCTCCCGACGGTGCTTGCCGGACTGCCTCTTGTAAACTTTGTTGGCCCGCTCCAAGTTCAGCCTGAGTTGCTGGTGCAAGGCCTCCATTTCTTCCACAAACTGCTCTGCCGCAGGTACACTCCATCCTTCCTCCCCCCTCCCCGGGAAGGCCCTGGGGTGACACCCATAATTGGCTATGAACGGGCTCATTCCTGTGGATACATGTTCAGCGTTATTGTACACAAATTCAGCCAGCACTAGTTTCTCTACCCAATCGTTCTGCCTCTCGCCGACGTAGCAGCGTAGGTATTGCTGGAGTATACCGTTCACTCTTTCTGCTTGCCCGTTGGTTTCTGGGTGTCGCGCCGTCGAGAAGCCCACCTCGACCTGCAGCAAGCTCATGAGCTTCCTCCAGAACCGGGATGTAAATTGTTTCCCACGATCTGAGATGACTCTCGAGGGAGCCCCATGCAGCCTGAAGATGTGCTCCACAAACAACCTGGCTGTCTCCTCTGCCGTCACCGCATGTGAGCAAGCAACGAAATGGCACATCTTCGTCAGTAGATCGACGACTACCATGACTGCTGTCTTCCCCCTTGACTTGGGCAATTCTGTCATAAAATCAATGGACACCACCTCCCAGGGTCTTCCCGGTGTGGGTAAGGGTTCCAGTAACCCTGCGGGGGCCGTCCTCTCCCCCTTGGCCCTTTGGCAGCGGTCGCACCCCCGTACATATTCTCGTACATCTTCCCTTACCCTTGGCCACCAGAACTGCCTGGTGACCAGCAGCATGGTTTTGTGTTGTCCAAAGTGCCCCGCCGTAGGGTTGTCGTGGAGTTGTTTGAGTACCCTTCCCCTCAAGGTCTCCCCCGGTACATACAGCGCCCCCTTGTAGTACAGCAGTCCTTCCTTTTCCTCAAACCCTCCATGGTTTCCCCTTCCGTCTCGGAGTTCCCTGATTTTAGTTTGAGCGAACTCGTCGTTTCTAGTAAGCCCCCCCAGTTCTCGTTTCCCAACCAACGCTCCCCCACACACCCATCAGTCCTCGGGGATCACGTGTCGTATCTCCGGCGGTCCCTCTCCTTCCATGTACTCCGGCTTCCGGGAGAGCGCATCTGCTCTTACGTTTTCTTCTCCCGGTACGTATCGGATCTTGAAGGAAAACTTGGAGAAGTCCTGTGCCCATCGAATCTGTCTCTGGTTGAGTACTCGCGCGGTCCTCCAGTATTCTAAGTTCTTGTGATCAGTAGAAACCTGGATCTTGTGCTGCGCCCCTATTAACAGATGTCTCCATCGGCGAAACGCCGCATAGATCGCAAGCAGTTCACGGTCATATACGGTATAGTTTTGCTCCGACTTGCTCAGCTTCCTCGAGAAAAAGGCACACGGCCTCCAGCCCTGCTTGCCTCCTGCATCCAGAAGAAGTACCGCTCCAATGGCTCGGTCGGACGCGTCGGTCTCCAGCCTCATAGGCTTCTTCAGATCAACATGCAGGAGCTGCTCCTCCGAAGCGAACGCCTTCTTCAGTCTTTCAAAGGATTGCTGGGCACTTTCTGTCCAAGCAAACTTTTTCTTGCTACTGAGGCAATCTGTGATGGGTGCTGTCAAGTGGGCGAAGTTCTTGATGAACTTCCTGTAGAAGTTGCTGAACCCTAGGAACCTCTGCACATCCTTCCGGGTCTTGGGTGCCTTCCACTCCAACACTGCCTGCACCTTGCTTGGGTCCATAGCTAGACCCTTGTCTGACAACTTGTACCCCAGAAATTCGACCTCTCTGGCGTGAAATTGGCATTTTCCCAGCTTGACCCACAACTGGTGCTTCTGCAGTCTTTTTAGCACTTCCCTGACGTCACTGACATGTTGCTCCTCATTGTCCGAATAGATTAAGACGTCATCCAAAAAGGCTACGCAGTTCTTGTACAGCAGGGGCCCCAACACGTGGTGCATGAAAGCTTGAAAGCAGGCGGAGCCTGATTGTAATCCAAATGGCATGACTAAGTACTCAAACGCCCCCAGGGGGGTGAACATGGTGGTTTTCCATTCGTCCCCCTTCCTTATTCTAATCAAATTGTACGCTCCCCTGAGATCCAGCTTGGTAAAAAATTTCCCCCGCCTCACCTGTGTTAAAATGTCGTCAATCCTTGGCATTGGGAAGGTCACGGGTTCTGATACCATGTTCAATGCCCTGTAATCTACGACCAACCTGGGCTGGTTAGTATCCTTCTTGTCCACAAAGAACACCGGACTGCCCCCCACCGCCTTTGATTCCCTTATGAACCCCCTCTTCAGATTCTTGTCGATAAATTGCCGCAACTCCTGCATCTCCTTGTCAGACATGGCATACAGCTTACTCATTGGTAGTTGAGCCCCTGGGAGCAAGTTGATTTGGCAGTCAAAGGGCCTATGGGGGGGTAGTTTGTCTGCCTCCTTCTCGCTGAAGACTTCCTCTAGGTCAGCGTATTGTGCCGGCACCTCCCCTTTTGTTCCCACTGCTAGCCCAGCCACCCTGGCCACTGTCATGCTTGGGGTCCCCCCCAGACAGTGTTCCAAGCAGTAAGCTGATCCAAAGGTGACTGACCGCTGATGCCATGACACTACTGGATCATGCAGTGCCAGCCAGCTCATTCCCAGTATTATTGGAGGTCCTGCCAGTGTGGCCACGTGAAAGGCAATGGTCTCCGTGTGCCTGGAAACCCTCATTCGCATTGGCGGGGTCTGGTGTTTCACTTCCCCTCCCAGAAGTTCCCTGCCATCGATGGTGGTCACTTGCAAGGGAAAATCCAGGGGTAGCAGGTGGAGTTGGTGCTCCAGAGCGAAGTCCCTGCTGAAGAAATTACAGGAGCTGCCTGAGTCCAACAGCCCCTCAACCTTGACTGGGTGCCCATTCGGGAGTTCTAGCACCACTTCTCGGCTATAGCTGCCCTGGGGGGATCAGGCTGGGGTACTTTTATTGGTGGCTGGCCTGGCTGCTGACCCCGCTGGTTGGCAGCCAGACGTTCTCGTTTCCCTGCCCCTGTCCTTCCTCCCCCTTGTCCTCACAGCCGGCAGCCCCCACCATCGCTTGCCAGGCCTTTCTTTGAGGGCAGACCCTGGCAATATGTCCTGGCCGTTGGCAGAGGAAACACTTCTTGGTTGTTTTCCGATCCTTCCCCTCCCTCTTGCGACCTTCACTGGACTTTGAAACCCCGCTGGCGCACGCTCCATCAACTTCCATTGGTTCAGCCACCTGGGAAAGCTGTTTTGGTATTTCAGGAATGCTGTAGTCAAGGCAACGTTCCCCTCTCCCCTCGCGTTTCTCCTGAGCCCGCGCTTCCTGCCATACTCCAATCGCAAGCACAGCCTTGGTCAGCTGATCCATCGACTGTGGGCGGGGTGCACGGGACAGCTCGTCCTTCACAGTAGGGGACAGTCCCTCCTCAAACAGCATTTGAATCGGTTCAGAGTCCAGATCCCACCCGAGCCGGTGGACCAACATGGCAAAGCGCGACCAGTAGTCTCTAACTGATTGGCTCCCCTGCTTGCACCCCATCAGTTCTCGTCGAGTCACACTTTGTGCCACTTCACTGGAGTACATCGCATCCATAGCCTGGAAGAATTTCTTAAGGTCCTTCAGGGCAGTATTCTGCATCGCCATGAGGGGCCTGATCCATTCACGTGGCTCCCCCTGCAGATGCCCCACCACGTAGGCTACCCTTTCCCCATCGTTCTCAAAGTCATTATGCTGCAGTTCCAAAGCGTACTCTATTTCCGTTCGGAACGCATTGTAGTCCTGGGGTTCCCCCCCCCAAACTTGTGTACCAGCCCCGGTACTTTCCTTGCGATGGGGGTGAGTCTGACCTGTGCATCCTGAGCCCGCCTTTCATCCAGCCGCGCCGTTACGAGAGCTACATGCTGTTCCAAGTCTCGGTTTCTCTCTACCAGACTTTGCCCTCCAGCTGCTTGCTCCTCCTTCTCTCCGGCTCCCCTGGTATGGCTCATAGTGCTCCCTCTCTGAAGCTGCGCACAAGCAACGTAGGTGACTGACGGATTGCTGTAAAGGTTCTAGGGGTTGCTCGTGCGTAAGTTGCTGTTACTCCTGGCCAGGTTGCCTGGTTGAACCCTTTCTGTCTGGACAGCCTTAAGTTCCGTGGCTGCCTCAGTCGCTGGCAGAATCCGTCAGTGGGCGTTTCTTGAACCTCTTCCAGCATAGAAGCTGTTTGACGCCCAGTCTTCTCCTACTTTGCCTGCGCGGAAGTCTTCTGCGCAAAGTGGGTGTGGGCAGCGGAGTACTCATGCCCTCTCCGCTGGTCTCCGGCAAAGAGTCCTGGAGCCACCTCTCCGATTCCCCCATCTGCCCCCCTTCTCCACTGGTGTTACGCTGATTTCCTTCCCCAGCAGATGAGCTACCTCTCTCCCTGCTGGGACCCTCTCCGCCATCCTTCTGGAGCCTCCTCTCCGCCTCCAGCTCCGATGGTAGTTCCCTGACAAGAACTCACTCCCAAGGTAAGGGGAAGAGACATGGCTAAGATGGCAGGACAGATTACTCTATGGTGTTAACCCCTTCATGCACTAATTAGACTGAAGCATGTTGGTTATATGAGACTGGTTATCCCGCACAACATGCTCTCACGCAACCCATGCCCTCCAACTGAAAACCCATTTCCTGGACAATATCAACATTGTGTTTTGTGCCTGTGAACTGCACAGTGAATATTTTATTAGGGGGAAAAGCAGCCCAGCTGGAGGGACCTGGAAGTGGAAGAGCAATTTTGTAGCGGCTTTGTGGCACAGGAGCACCAAGTTCACCAACTGGCTGATTCAGATTGAATCCCATTCAAAAAGAGTGCAATGGTGTGTGTTTCAGCCAGCCATCCGGCTGCTGCAACTATTCCCTGGGTGCCACCACACTGTCCTGTCTGTGTGTTTGGAAGGGAATGGGAGCTATGCTCCCCCCGGAGACACGCCACTCCTTCTTCCTTAGCTGTGCTGCTCAACAGTTGAGGCAACCTTCACAGTTCTGGGATGCCGAGGAAGCGAACCAATAGTCATGTTCATCTGTACTGACTCAGTATGACCTATTCTGACAGATGCTGCCTTTCATATTCACGCCCAAGAGCCGTTCCACTCCAGAGATCTGGGGCTGAACCCGGGATCTGCACGCCAAGGCTGGAGTAAGAAAGAGCCCTTGCCAGCTGTCCACGTTGGGCGCCTGCCTGGAGAGGGGAAGCCGGGGGTTGGAGGGACACCGTGCTGCTCCTGGCAACCCCCACCCAACCCGACGTCCTCCTATGCCTGAATCCCGCTTCCCCCGGGACGCACTTCCCATCCTGGAGCGGCTGGGGTGGGAGCGCTCCCCACCCCCCTTTCCAGACCCCCCTCATTCTTCTTCTTCATGCCTCGGGTGTTTTCCTGAGTGTATCTTCAGAACAAGCCTCTGTGAGGGAGGCTAAGCTGGCCCAAGGACTGGCCCAAGGTAGCTCAGCCAAGTTGCCAAGGCCAGCATTTAAGACCCTTTCCCCTCAGATGAGAAAGCCGGGATGAGTCATGCTAGCAGCCTGTGGCCTTGATGGGCTTTGTGGCAGCCCAGCCCAGCTGCTATAGTCCACCTCTGAACCGAGGAAGCGCAACTGGAGAGACAGAGCCCAGCACTTTTCTCACGGGACAGAAGCGCACGACTTCCCCCTCCCACTTGCCGCCCGCCCCAGTCTTTCTCCGGCGGCTCAGTTTAGTGCGCCAAGCGGCTCATCCCAGGTGGGAATTCGGGTGGCGCTGCTTGCAGAAGGAGAAGCGGCTGGCGCTAGTGGACACTCCCATTGTTCTTCTCAGGTAGGACTTCCGGGATCCAGACAAAAAATTTTACCAAAAAGTATGGCTTGACTACTGATTTCCCATTTAAAGGAAGGCAAAACGACCTACGTTTGGCGGACAGGTGAAAAAACCCACGAATTACATTTAAAGTTCTGCGAGATGCAAAGGAAAGCTTGCGTTTTAAACTTGCATTTGACAGCTTGTTGATTGGTGCGGTTAACGGAATGGGGATATTGAGAAAGAAGAGACTTGGAATCAGAAGGTTAGGATTTAAGGTAAGGTTACCAGATTTTTTTCAAAGAATCCGGGGACACTTTTTTTTTTTCAAAAGAGAAAAAAATGTTATTTTTTAAAAATCATTTTTTTTTAAAAAAAAAAAAAGAGAAGTAATACCTTCTCTTCTGGGTCTCCTCTGTCGCGTGGCCTTCCTCTGGGCCCCAGCCTGATCTCTTGGAGTGCTATCTGCCGTGAAGTAGGCTCGGGTCGGGCCTGGGCTCGGCCCCGTGTCCTTGCCCTCCTGGTGCTCTCCTACCTCTCTTCCTCAGCGGCCGGAAGGTCGGGGCTCCCCTCTTTTTCTCCTTCCTCTTTCTCTCTCTTCCTTCTCCTTCTCCTTTCCTCCTTCTCCCTGGGTTGGCTCCGGGGTTTGTACTGGCCCTGGAGCACTGCTGGGCCACGTGGCTGGGCGCTCTCGCTCCCGCCTCGATTTGGGTCCTGGGGGGTGTGTGTCAGCGGTTCCCCCAGTTGACGCGCCGGGCATCCCTGGTTCCCCCTCGGCAGTGGCAGCGCAGGCGGCAGTCTCAGCAGCCCGGAGCCAGCCTGGTAGTGCACTTGGCTCTGGCTGGCTTCAGGAGCTGCTCATTGCCCTGGCACCCGCCATTTTGCCTCGCCAGAAGTCCCCATATGATGTGTCTTGTGCCGTTGAACCAATCACGCAACATTCCTTTCCTACTAATAAATCTACAACACTTAAAATATAAATCTGGGGGCCTTATATGAAATCCGGGGACATTCCGGGGACGGATTTTGTTGGGGACAGATTTGTAAATCTGGGGTCTGTCCCCGGGAGACGGGGACATCTGGTAATCATTCCGTAATAGGGCTTCTCCTGCCTTTGCCAGTATGTCAGCCTTCTCCGCCTCCTTAAAGAGGGCGTTCAGGAGCACTTGTACGTCTGGCCATATGGGATTGTGAGTGGAGAAGGTGGCGCAGTCTGGATGAGTCCCTCTGTCTTGCTCTTTGGTCACTGTGACCGAGCACCATTTTGGGCCGATCAGGATCTATGGGGAAGGGGATCCACCCAGAAGTTGTGGAGGGAACGGGAAGAGAAGCCTGGTCAAGAGACTGGCTCGTGTCAGAAGGAGGCCTGACTGCATCCTTGGCGAAGCCCAGGGCAGGGCAGGAAGGCAGCATTGCCCAGCGGGAAGGCATTTGGAGGCAAATCATCAGCAAGGAGCAGAAAATCCCCTCCCCTTCCCTCAAGAAGACTGAAGAATCTCTAGTCGGCCTTCAGGTGAGTTCAGCATCCCAGCTCTCTGGGGTGTTCCTGTCCATTACAAAGCTGACTCGAGGCTCCGTCAACTGAGCCCCTACACTCCTTGCGTACATGAAAGGGGCACAGAAAGGATGGGAGGCAGCCTTTTCCTGGAGCCGTCTTACCTGCAGCAGTTCACTCGCTGGCTGCTGACCCTTTTCCTCCATCACCTGGATGATCCTCTCAAGAGAGGAGAGTTTCCTGCAGAGTCTGGCCAGCTGCTCATCCCTTCTCCCGGCAATCTCCTTCTCCACCTCTTCCACATGATTCAGCAGACGCTTTTCTTCTTCTTCCAGGAACTGGCGCAGTTGTCTCAACTTCTCCACGGTCTTCAGCCTCTCCGGTTCTGAGGAGGTCGGAGTGAGGAAGATGGTCAGCCTTTGTTGGGTGTAGTGAAGGGTTAACCTTCTATGCCTCGAGCCTGAGAGGTGGGGCTTACAAGGGAAGTAAGCCAGGACATGACGAAAGCAGCTTGGAATGCTGTGAGCTGAGTGGAAATCGAAAGCACTTAGTTCAGACGCTGCAAGCAGAGAGAGAAGATGCAGCTTAACTCGGATGGCTGTTGGAGATTGTAAATACGCTATTTTGTTCCAATAAAGAAATATTAGGACAGAAGAAACGTTTCGGACTGATTTACTGCTCTTTCGACACACGACCGCTGTGCAACTTTGCTAATTGCTAATTGCTTTACGACCTGCAGAGGCTCGCAGGGGGGAGTGTGGCTGCACGCCGAACAATAAAGCAATAAAACTATTCAAGAGCCTTCAAAACATCAGCAAGAGAATAATGATTTGAATTGAACTGCTTCCACCCTCTCAGCTCACCAGTCCTCAGGCTTCTCCTTGACTGCTTTTCACATAATAAACAACAATGGGAAATAAACTCCATTTAGCTGCATTCAAAGGCGAACTTACCTAATTCGCAATTCTTGGGAAAATATGGAGACCAAAACAGCAATCTTTTGAAATGCACACCTCTGAATTTCTCAAGGTTGACCCAGCCAGGTAATCTTCACAAAAAAATGTATTTATGAGGGTAAAGCACGTATCAAAATCTTTATACGAGAAGGTAGCCACCCTAGCATTTGATTCATTTTCAGAATAATAAATAAATAAGAAACCGATATGGAAAAAGGAGAAATGGGGGGAAGTCGAAATGGGCAGATTTCCCCATCCCTCCTCAGTCCGGACTTGCTTCTTGAAGTGCTTGTTCCCTCACTAGTAAGAATAGGGACACTTCCAAGGAGGTCTTTGCTTTCCTTGTCCAGGTCTGCTTGATAGGCCAGAATTTCGCCGCTCTCTTTCCTCCGAATCTCCAGGCGGCGACAAAGAGAGGAGATGAATATTCGACTGGCTTCTTGGGTCCAGTGGCCTTGCTATAATAGGAAAGTAATTGACTGGAGGAAAGAAAAGTACAGAGGTTTTCAACCTTTTTGGGTCCACGGCTCCTTGGACCAACTCCCTTCTTTCTGCGGCACCCCTGTGGGGCTCAGGAGACCAGTTAGGTCCCCCCTTGCTTGCCTCCCCTCCCCCTTTCTCCAACAGCCTCCCTTGCGGAGTGCTCTCTCAGCCTCCTCTCCTCTCCCCTCTCCTTAGGAGTCCTCCTCTTGGTCTCTGAGCTGCCCCCGCTGCCCCCCAGGGGCCTGGGACTTGCCTGTCCATTCCCAACAGCAAGGGCCCCTCGCCAGTTGGCTGGCTTCCTCTGAGGCCGCCTCAGCTCCTGGCAGCCCACACCCCCGGGCCAGCCCCAGAGGCACCATTCTCTGCGGGAGAACAGCTGGGCAAGCCTTGGGGAGGCAGAGATGGCATCCGAGGAGGGAGGGAAGGAAAGAGGGACAGAGGCCAGTGTCTCCCGCGGCACCCCTGACCATCATTCAAGGCACCCCAGCTGCCACAGCACACTGCTTGAAAACCACTGCAGATTCTGGGAAATGATTTATAATGAGATGAAGAAAATGCTGAAATATACATTTATTAAGAAACCAGAAGCATTTCTACTTGGGATAGTAGGGAATGAAATTAGCAGGAAAGATGTGAAATTGTTTAGATATGCAGTGACAGCAGCAAGAATTTTGATGGCCCAGAAATGGAAACAGGAAGAAATGCCGACCAAGGAAGAATGGAGAATGAAATTGATGGAGTATGCAGAGATGGACAAATTGACTGGGAAAATAAGGAACCAACGCGATCAGGGATTTTCCGAGGACTGGAGTAAATTTACAGAATATATCAAAAATGAATGTGAGGAGCAAATAACGCTTGTTGGCTTTCAAGAAGCTTTGTGAAAAAGATTGATAGAAATGTTGTTTAAAAGAAAGGTTAAAACTAAGAGGGATAAAGTGCAATATAAATGTAAGAAATGTGAGATGTAGTGAGATTAGGGAGAATTGTCAGATAGGCTGATGGAAGTCCAAAAGATGTTTATGTTAAAGTAAATGTTAAATTTGGATAAAATATTTATTGGAAATTGAATAAAAATTATTAAAAAAAAGAAAAAAAAAAGGAAACCACTGCAGAACTGGGATGGGAAAGGTTTCTCGTCCAACTAACTGGTCTGGAGAAGAGGAAAGGCAGCCATGCTTGCTCCTTTGTCTTCTCCGAGGAGACGTCCAGCCTGACTTCTCATCTTGAGGCCCCAGGGACCAGGGAGAAGTGGGAAGAGGAGGAGGAGGAGGAGGAAGCATCCCCAGAAGAAGTGTGCTCCCCACTAGTAGGTGCTTCCACCCCCCACTCCTAAATCTGCTTCCAACAGATACTTGGGGGGGGGGGCATCCTGCACCATCTGGTCAATTCCTGGTGTTAGGAGAATTAGAAGGTCTAAGATATAAACACATACATAAATACCGTAAGTAGTTCTCATCTCAAAAGAATATGCAGGTAAACCCATCAAGAGGTTTCCTGCCAGACAGGAGTCTGTTGTAGGCCGCCCCTTCTGTGATGTATGTATAATGTTTGGAGGGGTGGTCTTGGGCTCCAGGGTGGGCAATTTCAAATGTCTTCAAATAAGGACTTGGTTCGGGGTCTCCTCCTCCCTCCTGCGTGGGGTGAGCAGCCTGTTGCAACAGGTAATAAAGATCTGGCATACTAGCTGCTTTGCTTCTCAGTTTTCTCTGGTTGGCCTCTGTTATTTTCTCCTACCGATAGAGAAGCTACCAAAGGACTCTATATGGGCTCTGAGGTACCCCAGAAGGGAAAAGGAGACGTTTTTTCCTTATAACACTGGCCCCCAGTCCCCACCCCCTTGCAGCTGACCCCTTGCTGCTCTCTGCTTGGCAGGGTATTGAGGAGGCATCCTGCTAGCCAAAGGAGACATGTGCAATTCACATTTGTAGTGTGCTAAATATGTACAAAGCAACCTTGCTGGGGGATGTGGATGAGGTTAACCCTTTCTCTCCCTGCCATGGTCCCAACCCAAATCTTTGAAGCTGCTGTATTTCAAGGGAAGATCCCTTGGCCCCCCTGGCAGAGAGACTCCCTCCTCCCAGCCATCCCAGCAGCCCTCAGGCTTCCCCTTGGCTGCTTCTAAGGTAATAAACAACCACCAATGAATACCATGCCTACTTTGGATCTGAGAATTAAGAAGATAACCTGCCAAGAAGAATACACAGCTATTTCTCCCCGTCAAGGTACCTTGTATTCCTCGACAGCCTCTTCCAGAGGAATCACCTCGTGGTGTTGGTGCTTCTTGGATCTGCCCCAAGCCACACAGATGGGGGCTTCATCCTCCTTGCAAAAGAGTTTCAGGGGCTCCTGGTGCTTCTCACAGACTCCTCCTTTCCCTCTGGAAGACTGAGAGTCTTGGCTACTTCGAGAAAGGTAGCCAATTGCCGATTGCGGACGAGGCTCCTTCTCTGGACTCCAACTCGGCCTTGAGGACAGGAAGCCAGCCTCCTTTTTGCCCCGCTGCACTGGATCAGGCCGGACTGGCAGAAGTTGTGCCCACACTCTGGGATGGTCCCTGTGTCGTAAGAGAGTCAGGGTCAGAGAGGGGAATGAAGGAGAAGGACCCTACCAATATCAAAGCGATCGTATTCTGCCTTCACACCCTACAAGAAGGTCAACGGTGCCTTGGGGAATGGATCCTTTTTCGCTGTATCGAATTGTATCCTTTTTGCTGTATCTTTCTCATTGACTTTAAGAATGGATCTGAATGTATTTTTCGACTCAAATTTATTTTTCCTCAAAATGCTGTACTTTTCTAAATGTATCCAAATGTATCCGAATGGGTTTTTGTATTTCCCTCCAAACTCATCGCCTAGAGAATGTTCCTTAAATGTAACAATCACTTGTTCCAAATGTATTTGATTCAAATGTATTCAAGTGTATACTTTTATGGGGAAACGTAGCTAGGAAAATGTGGAGATATATATATATATTGCTTATAGTGCCTTTGAACGGTCAACGTTCCTCCCTCTATCCTTTCACGAGCTGCCAAAAACACTCTCCACAGCACACTGGTGTCCCTGTGTCGTAAGAGAGTCAGGGTCAGAGAGGGGAATGAAGGAGAAGAACCCTACCAATATCAAATAGATCGTATTCTGCCTTCACACCCTACAAGAAGGTCAACGGTGCCTTGGGGAATGGATCCTTTTTTGCTGTATCGAACTGTATCCTTTTTGCTGTATCTTTCTCATTGACTTTAAGAATGGATCTGAATGTAGTTTTCGACTCAAATGTATTTTCCCTCAAAATGCTGTGCTATTCTAAATGTATCCAAATGTATCCAAATGGGTTTTTGTATTTCCCCCCAAGCTCATCGCTTAGAGAATGTTCCTTAAATGTAACTGTCAGAGCTGGCTCCTGGTCCCAGCTCACAGAGGACCAACGCTAGCCGGTAGTAATGTACAAAAGTCTTTATTGAAGTACAGTTTCCATTTCCAAGCCGCAGCGCCCCAGCTCTACGTCTAGGGTTAGATCGGCAAAGCTCCATCTGAATCTCCGCCCCCTGTACACCAGTTTAAGACTCTAGCCTTACTCCACCTCTTCCTTCTCTCCTTTCTCCTCTGGGTCCTGCTACCCCCCTGGGTCCCTTCTTTCCTGGACTCTTCCGACGCAGACGTTGACCCCCCTGACTCCTCCCTCTCTCTTCGACGGGCTTTAGGACCCGGCTCCCTATCCGGGCTGCCGACTGTGCTGCTCTCCTGTACATTTGAACTTGGCGCGCGCGCGCAGCTTTTAACCTTCCTCTTGACCATTTCCTCGCTCCCCGACGGAGGCGTGGCCAGTCCTGCCTCATGTGCTCCCGCTGGCAGCGCGCCGCCTGATCCCGATGCCTGGGACTCCTCCCCCCTACTGCACTCTGGTGTGGACGCTGGTCCGGATTTCCAACTGCTGCTCTCTGAGTCCCCTCTGGCCCCTTCTTCCTGAAGTGCCCCCCTGGGCACTCCCCTTGCCCTGACCATGGGAGCCCCTTTTTGTGAATCCTCCGATTCACTGGAAAGACTCAGAGACCTCGGACCGCTGTCATCGCTGACATTTCCTTCGGACTCCTCCCCCTCGCTCTCCATTTCCTCCCTATCCTGTGCCTCTGCTCCTGAACCCCTGACAGTAACAATCACTTGTTCCAAATGTATTTGATTCAAATGTATTCGAGTGTATATTTTTATGGGGAAACGTAGCTAGGAAAATGTGGAGATATATATATTGCTTATAGTGCCTTTGACCCTGCCTCTGACCCTGACTCTCTTACGACACAGGGAGCTGCCAAAAACACTCTCCACACCACACTGCCATCTACTGGGTCCACAAATGATACCATGAATACACACAAATACAAGCTCTAAAATAAATTAGTTTTATTTTCCCATAAGTATGCAAACATAAGACTATCACACCCGAATTGATAGCTATGCAGAACAGGATTCCCCCCCTCCCTCCATCGGATAGCTGCCTGCGTGGGTGTCTTTGAGGGGGGGGGAAGGAGGAACGGGCGGGATCGACATCGGATAGCTGCCTGCCTGCCTGCCTGCCTGAACATGCCGTGCACCCGGGGGGCGCTGCGACCGGCGCCCATTGGGAAGGAACAAGACAGGAAAAGGAAGGAAACGGGAGAGGTATTTTTAAGGCCCCACTTTTCACATGGTGTCCTGTTGTGTGTTCGGAAAGTACTCTTTCTTGTTTGATTTGAGTTAATGTCAGAATGAAAGCGAGTTCCTTCAAAATAACACATTCCTTTTTATCTTACCAATTTCTCATATTGTAAGAAGCGGAAGAAGAAACCATAGAGAGCATTCATATTTTCCTTCTGTTGTTTTTTTTAAATAATATTTATTAAAAGTTTAAAAGTTACACAAAAAAGAAAAAAGAAACGAAAAAAGAAAGAAAAAGAGAAAAAAGAGAAAAAAGAGAAAAATACAAAATTACATAATAAAAAAGCAAAAACAAAATCACAATACATCAAAACACAAAAACATTTAAAAACACCTCCAATCTTTATCCTTATCTTTCAGTAACTTATTTCCTCGACCTCCTCACACCTCCTATTTTTGTATTCCCGTTATTAATTATATCAGCAAATCCTTTCCGTCTTTCACTGCTTTCTATCATTTAGTTATCTTAGTTTATTTTAACCTTATCTTACCATCAAAATCTTAACAGTTATTTATACTTAACTCCTTACAATATTTCTACTAAAGTCATGTAATTTCATTCCACCATTTCCTAACATTCATTAATTATGCAATATTTCTCTCTCTCTCTCTCTCTCTCTCTCTCTCTCTCTCTCTCTCTCTCTATATATATATATATATATATATTCAATCTTCTTCCACCATCTCTTCTCCCTGGTCTCGGATTCTGTCAGTTCTTTCTTTCAGTTCTATATGACTTATCAACCTGGTGATCTTCTATCCGAGGCTCTTAACTCTTCTCCCTGTCCCTTCTGCAGATCTTCTTCAGAATTACGCTTACACTTTCCTTTATCTTCTGCTAAGCTTGTTCTTGGTTTCCTTCCTTTGGTGCCGAAGAGTAGGTCTCGAAGGGTTTCCATCTTGACAATTCCTTTATTCCTTCTCAACAAGTCAGCCCTTGCTCCATATTCAGGACTGAAGTCCAAAAAATGTTTCAGGATATGCTCCAAAGTCCCTTTGAGGCTAAAGGCCTCCACATCTCCAATCTCCCCCTGGCCCAGATCCGAATCACGAAGTCCAGAGCCTCCCTTCACAGGGGAGTCTGTCCAACTTTCCTTCTCCGAACCGAGCAGGGCTCTATCTCTCCAAGTCTGACTTTCAAACTCCATCACCCCTGGCATCAACTTATATCCATCAAATTGTTTCTGTGAGGACGAAACCTCCACTTGTATTTCTTGAGATGCAAAAGCAGTTTTTTCCATCGTCTTCTCCACAGCTTGCCATTTCGAGATGGGTTCCTGAGTCAAATCCTGAATATTTTCTGTATAAATGTTCGCTTTTTGTCCAAAATCAGTTATTTTTTGTCCAAAATCAGTTATTTTTTGTCCAAAATCAGTTATTTTTTGTCCCAAATTGTCAATTTTATTAACCGTCACATCCGTCTTCTCATGAAGTTGTTCCAGCAAAGCATTTATTTTGCAAAATGCATTCACTAGAGCTTCTTGTTTTGCTATTCTTATCCAAGGTCACTTTTATTTCTCACGGTCCTTAGTTCTTAGTGGAAAATTCCCTGGTTCCACTTCACTATTGCAACAGTTTCAAAGGCTCCCTCTAGAGGAAACAGTTTCTATTTGTATTGTCCTTTTAAGTCCAAAACCAATAACAAAGTTGCTTTTCAATTTTCAGTTACCTTTTCTCCTTTTTAAATGCAGAAGGAACAGTGGAAACAATGTATATCTCTTATTTAGCTGTCTGTCAGCATATGTTCTATTCACAGTCAAAATAGGTTTTCTCAAACCATCGATCTTACTGACAGCCCGATCCCAGGCTCGAAACAGTGGTAATTTATTTCTCCTCACTCTCTCTCCTGCAGGCTTAAACAGCCCAAAAAGAATTTCCCCCTCTTCTCCTGCTTCCAAGGGGGGGTTGATATTTTAAATGATGAAAATTTAATCCTTTACAAAGTACTTTTCCCAGGCTTTAGCTTGCGACGTCTTTGCTTTGATCTATTTACAAAACGGGAGGATTTCCTGTTTAGAACCTTCCCGTTTCAATGCCAAATTACGATGTGTAAAAATCCAATTTTCCGTTCTACTTACAAGTAGTTGTTTAAAGTCCAAATGTCCACAGGAAAAAGTCAACGCTCTCCGGCAACAGCAATGCGGCTTCACTCCTTGAAAAAAGCGGTCGATTCGAATTACCGCGCTGCTCACCCCACGTCGCTCCGGATCCCCGAAACCGGGTTTCCCCGTGAGTAGGGGAGGTGCAAAAAGTGCCAGCCGAATCCCAGGTCCACAGGCTTCTCCCGCCTGTGGTTTTTAGTGGGTCCCCGCCTCGCCGTGGCGGTCCAGACCCTAAATTCCAAGGAGCGGATTCCTCCAGATCAGAGGAAATCCGCCATTGCCGGAGGCGCCAACCCGGAAGACGCCAACCCATATTTTCCTTCTGATCAATGAAGTCAAACGTTACAATTATCCATTTTAGAATGAGCACCTATAGGGAGAAGACAGATCTCAGTAAGCCAAAGCAAGGCCAAGACAACAAACCCCTTCTGGAATATGGTCAGCGTGTACAACATCTAGCTGAATCATCACCAGGATAACGAAGTCAGACTGGGGGAAATATCATTCTTCAGAACCAAGACATCATTACCATGCTTTCCAGGTTACCTGAAAGTCACTAGAACACTTGCGAGCACAGAGCCAAGACGCAGCTGAAAGAAGAGAATCCTCTGTTATTACCGAAATGGGAATCAGAGTCTTCAGTCGCCTAGTGCTTATCACTGTGCCTGCAAGACCTTGAAAGACACTGCTTAACATTCTGAACATCTTCACTCTTGATAATTTCTCACAAGCTCGAAGCAGCCCCGGTTCTTGTTAAGGGAGAAGGCAGGGCAATGCAGCTCCGTTGACATACTTTGCTGCCAAGGGGAAAGAGAAGCCAAAACATGTTTTCTTTACCAAGCTTGGCACTGAGTGCGATGTTCAGCAAGTTATGAATTTCTTCTGGTGCCAAGCCTCTCTCTTGCGCAATCTTTTCCACAGTCTCCAAAGGACTCTGCAAAGCTCCCTGCTTCCGTGAGGCACTATCTTGAATTAGGAAAAAGTCCAAGTGTATTCAAATCCATTCGAAAAACCGTCCTCATGCATGATGGCCTGTCCAATGGCTTGCTTTACCATCAATTGGCAAGGGAGTCCCATTGAGATGCCATGGCATTTGGAAAACTCTGGAATGCTGAACTTGCCTTTGGCTTTCTTGCTCCTTCCTTCAGTGGGTAGGTAGGTGTAGGTCGGGGTAGTCGAAAGCTTCCTTGGAATTCCTCAGCCCCAGCCAGCATTGCCAATGGGCAGGATGATGAGAATTGTAGTTCAGCAACGTCTGGAGGGCCAGAGGTTACCCTCACCTGTTTCATCGGTTAGTGTGCTAGGATCTGGGCACAAGCCCAATTCAGCTGACGGTACTTAACAAGGGCTTGCTTTACACAAAACATGAGAGCTAATACACTATTCTGCTCCAATATACAAAACAGCCCCTTCTCTAGAGAAAGCTCAAGAAAATACAAACTTCGGGCTTTGTAGATGGCTGTAAAGGTTTCCAGTTCACTAGTTGGAAACAGCTTCCAGGCTAGGCAGGACCAAGGTTGCTTTGTAACTGTTCCTGTCTGCCTGCTTGCCATCGTGCATATTTGTAAACCATTTCTGCCAAAATATATACATCTGCAATAGTAGTTTCTGGAAGCAGACCCTGCGAGAGTGCACACTCCATGAAGTCCATATGAAGAGTGTTACGGAATGGAGGGGGGGGGGCATATGAACGAAGTCTTACTCCCGAGTAAGAGACGTAGAGCCCGAGGCGATGACCTCAAGGGAACCCTGCCACACTAGGACGCCCCTCGCCCCGTCACAACGTTGCACCAAGCACCGCACAAAAGTCCAAAACCCCGAGAAGAAAGCTCCATTTCTGACCCCGTATCCCGATGCTATACACGATCGATGTATTTGATGAATGAACAATGTATTTGCATGAGGATGCGCTCTAGCCAATCAGATCGTGTTGAATGTAGCCCTTCAGCCAATCGCAGCAATGCCATGGCTCTGCAGAGGCAGCTCAGCTCCAGCTGATTTGCACGCTCCACTGAGCGCTGACAAGGTGATGACAGCTCCCGCTGCGAGAACAACGGACTGAGTCAATCGAAACCTCGTTACCCTGTTAATCCAATCAAAACTAGATGTTGTTTAGTCGTTTAGTCGTGTCCGACTCTGCGTGACCCCCTGGACCAGAGCACGCCAGGCCCTCCTGTCTTCCACTGCCTCCCGCACTTCGCCCAAACTCATGCTGGTAGCTTCGAGAACACTGTCCCACCATCTCATCCTCTGTCGTCCCCTTCTCCTTGCGCCCTCCATCTTTCCCAAGATCAGGGTCTTTTCCAGGGAGTCTTCTCTTCTCCTGAGGTGGCCAAAGTCTTGGAGCCTCAGCTTCAGGATCTGTCCTTCCAGTGAGCACTCAGGGCTGATTTCCTTCAGAATGGAGAGGTTTGATCTTCTTGCAGTCCATGGGACTCTCAAGAGTCTCCTCCAGCACCAGAATTCAAAAGCATCCATTCTTCGGCGATCAGCCTTCTTTATAGTCCAGCTAGATACAATGTAGCAATGTCAGGCCAGGCCACTTCCAAAAAGAACTGTCTGTGTTAAAAAAGCCTAAAAACACGTGGAAATTCATAGAAAACCACTGGTTTCACCGATTCTCTTCATTCCACCGCCAGTCTGCTTCATTGGCCAAGGACCTGGGAACCCCTGGGTCCCCGCCAGAATTCCCCAAGCGGGAGGTCACCTACTCACAGGAAGGTACTTTACCCGTAGGTGACAATCGCTGGGCAAAAGCTCTCCTCCGGACTTACCCAGGCGGCAGGCTATGCAAGCCAAAGTTCTATTGTCCTCTTGCAGTAGGTGCTTAGAATGTACTTGGGTGTTGAGACCCCGCAGCCACCCCCTCGTTGGAAATGACTCACACAAGGACACGGATATTAGGTTTATGTTATTGGGCAAACTTTGGCCACAACTGTATTGAAATTAAAGAATGTGAGTGGTATTGGCTTAGGCATTGATTGGACCTGACTATATCTGACTCCTGCCCATTGTGCAGGAAGTCCCAGTAAGGGTAAGCCACCGGTAGGGGGAGCCCTGTCAATGCGAACCAACTCAAGCTCCCCCTGGTGCTCCCGTCGGGGTCGTGTCAAGGCCTTAGCCCCCCAGCCGGGCTTCAGACTAGATCAACACCCCCGGATTCCTTTAACAGAATACCCTTAAGCATGGAGGGGCAGGTGGCGGCCACATCTCCCCTCCCCCACACAAGGTCAAACAATGCCTAACCACAACCCTAACAAAGTTGTGATGATTGCTACGGGGTAGGCGAAAACCAAGTGTCAGGTGCCAATTTGCCAAGTGGAAAAATTCCTACCAGGCCCCTCGGACAACCAAGGCGACCAACCAAAGTCCAATAGCCTAACCTGCAAAATAGGGAGGGAGGGAGGGCGGGTGATTGAGGAAGCGAGCCAAAGAGGAAGTTCTCTGGGGGTTGGCTGGCCGGGCTCTGACGTGGCCGGGATCCCATAGGCAACGGGGACAGAGTCCCCCGCCCCTGGTGGGGAGTGGGTGGCCACGTGGTCCACCGCAACTCCTCCCCACCGGGAAGTGGAGCGGATTTCCCAAGACATATCCTGTATTTGCATGTTACCCCAACACATTCCTCCAATGTTAACCATGTATAACCCTCCCCTTTTCTGATGGAGTGGTGATGTTTAGCGAACTGTCTGCTGGGATAAGATAGGAACTTTTAAAAGTCCTTGTCACCCCATTCTCGGGGTTCAATTCCTCTCTGAACCTGTTGCACGATAAACTTTGGTCTCCGCTATTTGCTCCGCTTGGTGGCTGGACTCCTTCTTTGTTCCGCAGGAACCCACGGGCTCTCAGCAGCCTCCCACCTGGATTTTTCCGTAAGAACAGAAACTCGACTAATCCTCTTGAGAGAAGAAAGGTGGCTTTTGCTCCCGCTGCAATGTTGTCATCTAAATAAGCACATCTTCCTACAAGTGAATAGTAGCCACCTATCTGGGGGGAAATAAAGTGGTATGCTGAGAGACATGGTTACGGTGGAGCGGAAATCTGTGTTCCACAATCCGAACATCCCGAGAGAAACCAGATGGCAGCTTTTTTTTACTGTGTCCACAGAACTCAATGAAAGCCAACCAATGGTTTGGGTCAGGTAAAGTAGAAGCATGTTGAAATCTGCAGATGGCACAAAGTTCAGCGGCAGTAAATCAGAAAGAGGGGCAGTCCTTAAACAGCTGAAGAGAAGGGGATAAACCTCAACTGAGCATCCAAGTATTAACATCCTGACAGTAAGGACCTTACCCAACCATTTTAAAGTATGGCTTGAGGAGCTAAAAGATGAAGAGGAGTACCCATTCAGAAGCACATCATATTGGAAACAATGCAGTTCGGTACTAACACTCCGATATGCACCAGCTTTATTCCCAGTTCGTGATCCAGCAAGAGACAAACGTACTGGAGCTGATTTACATGTCTTGTTCTTCTCTGCTGGACTGGGGCATAAGCACTGAGCCCTATCTTTCTTCTTACCTTTATTCAAACAGGTCAAGGCTTCTTCAATGGAAAGTCGGTCATCTTCCGTCTCTTCTGGTTTGTTTACTACCAGTAGCCAGCAAAGCTTGTTCTGGCACCTTAGAATTCTCGTGTCTCTTCATTTTTTTCTTATTCCAGGAAAGAAACACAAGACAAGGTCAGCTTTTTCCCCCTTTTCTTTTGCCAGTATTTTCCTGTCCTCCGATAATCAAGTTTGGTGCAGAAAAGGAATGGAGAGCTTTGCTGTTGTTGTTTAGTCGTGTCCGACTCTTCGTGACCCCCTGGACCAGAGCACACCAGGCCCTCCTGTCTTCCACTGCCTCCCGCAGTTTGGTCAAACTCATGCTGGTAGCTTCGAGAACACTGTCCTACCATCTCGTCCTCTGTCATCCCCTTCTCCTAGTGCCCTCCATCTTTCCCAGCATCAGGGTCTTTTATAATTCCTCATAGTAATCCCATCTGATCACTACATCTCTGGATGTTTGCACTCCTACATAGGCTGAGCCTGTGACCTGGCTCAGGAACTAAGTCTTTGTCATTACAACAGACTGGCCAGGCTCCCCAGGGCACCCAATCAAGTGAGCACTAACAGGTAACCTGCCAGACAGGAGGTAAACAACGCACTCAGATGTCTGTTGTAGACCGCCCTTTCTGTGATGTAGGTACGATGTATCTGGGGGGTGGTCTTGAGCTACACCCCTTTCTGTGACGTAGATATGATGTATCTGGGGGGTGGTCTTGAGCTACACCCCTTCTGTGATGTAGGTATGATGTTTCTGGGGGTGGTCTTGGACTCCAAGGCGGGCAATTTAAAATGTCTCTATAAGGGCAGGCACATCTTTGTTGTGGGTCCTCCTCCTTCTCCTGCCTGTGGGGGGAGCACCCTGTTGCAACAGTTCAATAAAGATCAGGCTTACTAGCTGCTTTGCTTCTCAATCTTCTCTGCTTGGCCTCTGTTATTTTCTCTGACCGATGGAGAACCTACAAAGGACTCTTGAAGGACTCTTGTGTTCCCCATAAGGGAATAAGGGCAGATTTTTGTTTATTACAATATGCAGGAGTGGGCTGCACAAGACGGAGTTTGGCCTCATTCGGTCCCCCTACCATGAACTCCTTAGGTGGGCCACCCTGCGTCCGCCTCGGCATCGCGCCTCGCTATTCTGCATCTCGAGATAACACTGAACTGCTCTGCAGGGGTGGGTTTTTTTATATAATATTTTTATTCATTTTCAAATACAGTACAAGTTTATATAACCAATATCAGAATTTATCACATAACCTTCTTCTTTTTTACTTCCCCCAGCTTCTCTGCCAATCTTCCGTTTTGTTTATTTATTCACACATTTTCTAATTTTAACATTGCCTTTGAAATATAAGCTCCCCAATCTTATTCCCTTTTTTACAATATTCCTCATATTTTCACAGAACATCTTGAAAACCTACAAGCGTTGTCTGTTCATCACATATACTTTTCAGATAATCTGTAAATTTCCCCCAGTCCTCGGTGAACTTCTGGTCTCGCAAATATCGAATCTTCCCCATTAGTTTATCCAGCTCTGCAAAGTCCGTCAATTTCAATCTCCATTCTTCGACCGTCGGTAATTCTTCCTGTTTCCATTTTTGGGCCATGAGCATTCTCGCCGCTGTTACTGCGTATTGGAAAAGTTTACCATCTTTTTTACATATTTCATTTCCTACAATTCCTAAAAGTAAGGCCTCCGGTTTCTTAACAAATGTATATTTCAACATCTTTTTCAATTCATTATAAATCATTTCCCAGAAGCCTTTCACCTTTTTACATTCCCACCACATATGGTAAAATGTCCCTTCTTTTTCTTTACACTTCCAACACTTATTACACGTTTTGTACATTTTTGCAAGTTTTACTGGTGTGATATACCATCTATATACCATTTTCATAACGTTTTCCTTTAACGCAGTACATGCCGTAAATCTTAATCTTTCATTCCATAATTTTGTCCAGTCATCAAATTGTATATTATATCCAAAATCTCTGGCCCAATGTACCATAGGACAATGAAAACACGAACCACACGCCTTCTGAATAGTTTCTATCCAAGAGCTCTGATTGCACTAAATAATGATCTCAGGGCCAGTTGTAAGAAATAGCAAGCAGGGAGTAGGAAGGAATGAGATAGGGTTTAGGTCATGTTATGCTTTTAATAGGTCATGTTATATTCTGGATTATGTATGTTTTATAGATTATGTCTGAATGGGATGAGAGTGTTGGAGGTACGTGCAAATGTGTATGTGAAGCCGGTCTTTGGGTGGGTGTTTGATTTTCGTTGTTGTGTATACTGTGTATATACGGACAATGACAAATAAATTTCTATTCTATTCTATTCTATTCTATTTATCACCGATTTAACTTCTTCGTCTTTTGTATACCATTCCAGCAGCATTTTATACATTTTTGATAAGATTTTATAATCATTACTTAGTATTTCTGCTTGGAATTTTGAATCTTTTTCCACATACCCACACTCTTTAATATCCTTTTTAAACATTTCATTAACCTGATAATAATGCAACCAATCATATACATACTCTTTTACCTCTTCATATGGTTTTATTTTCCATTTCCCTCCTTCTTTAATTATCAACTCTCCATATGTTATCCATCTCCCCCTCATATTGATCTTTCTAACACTCATCACCTCTAATGGAGATAGCCAGTGAGGAAGTTTTGGTTCTAATAGGTTTTTATACCTATCCCATATTTCTATAAGAGATCTACGGAAAATGTAGTTTTCAAAACCTTTATGTATTTTCTTCTTTTCCCACCATAAGTATGCGTGCCAACCAAATCTCTTGTCAAAACCTTCCAAATCTAACAACTCTCCATTTTCTAATTTTATCCACTCTTTTAACCAACAGAGGCATGATGCTTCATAATATAGTTTCAAATCTGGCAGAGCGAAGCCCCCTCTTTCTTTCGCATCCATTAATAACTTAAATTGAATTCTTGGCTTCTTACCCTGCCAGATATACCTTGAGATTACTCTTTGTCATTCTTTAAGTATTGATGCCCCCTTGATTATAGAATTGTCTGAAACAAAAATAACATCTTTGGCAGCACACTCATCTTTATCGTTGAAATTCTCCCCCAAAATGATAACTTCATCCTTCCCCACACCTCCAGATCTCTATTTATTCCATTCCACACTGGTATATAATTATTCTGAAACAGATCAATACTCTTGGGGGTTAACCATATTCCCAAATATTTGATTTTCTTTACCACTTCTATCTCTATTTGTTGTTGCATTGTTTCTATCATCTCTTGATTCATATTTTTTGCGATTATTTTAGTCTTTTTCTTATTCAGTATAAACCCTGCCACTTGACCGAACTGCTCTATCTCTTCTAATATTTTTTTTTACACTTTTCAATGGTTCTTCCACTGTTAATACCAGATCATCGGCAAAAGCTTTAACCTTATATTCATTTTGACCTACTGTCACCCCTTTTATTTCTCCATTTTTCCTTATTGATTTCAGAAAGACCTCCAGTACCAAGATGAATAACAATGGGGAAAGAGGACATCCCTGCCTTGTACCCTTGGTTATTCTTATGTCTTCTGTAGTAATATTATTTACTATCAGCTTTGCTTTCTGTTCTGTATATATAGCCTTTATTCCATTAAAAAATTCTTTTCCCACATCCATCAATTCCATTTTTTTTAACATAAATTGCCATGATATATTATTGAAGGCCTTTTCTGTGTCCACAAATATTAACATAGCTTGTTTCTCATTCCTGGCAGTCAAATATTCTAAAATATCAATTATATTTCTTATATTGTCTTTCATCTGCCTGCCCGGAAGAAAACCCGCTTGAGGCACAAATACAAGATGGGTGACACCTGGCTTGAGAGCAGTACATGTGAAAAGGATCTAGGAGACTTGGTTGACCACAAACTTGACATGAGCCAACAGTGTGACGCGGCAGCTAAAAAAGCCAATGCAATTCTGGGCTGCATCAATAGGAGTATAGCATCTAGATCAAGGGAAGTAATAGTGCCACTGTATTCTGCTCTGGTCAGACCTCACCTGGAGTACTGTGTCCAGTTCTGGGCACCACAGTTCAAGAAGGACACTGACAAACTGGAACGTGTCCAGAGGAGGGCAACCCAAATGGTCAAAGGCCTGGAAACGATGCCTTATGAGGAACGGCTAAGGGAGCTGGGCATGTTTAGCCTGGAGAAGAGGAGGTTAAGGGGTGATATGATAGCCATGTTCAAATATATAAAAGGATGTCACATAGAGGAGGGAGAAAGGTTGTTTTCTGCTGCTCCAGAGAAGCGGACACGGAGCAATGGATCCAAACTACAAGAAAGAAGATTCCACCTAAACATTAGGAAGAACTTCCTGACAGTAAGAGCTGTTCGACAGTGGAATTTGCTGCCAAGGAGTGTGGTGGAGTCTCCTTCTTTGGAGGTCTTTAAGCAGAGGCTTGACAACCATATGTCAGGAGTGCTCTGATGGTGTTTCCTGCTTGGCAGGGGGTTGGACTCGATGGCCCTTGTGGTCTCTTCCAACTCTATGATTCTATGATTCTATGATCTTTGTGTATAATTTCTTGTAATACCTTTTTCATCCTCATTGCCAATATACTTGCAAAGATTTTATAGTCTGTATTCAACAATGAAATAGGCCTATAATTTTTAACTTGTGTTAAATCGGAATCTTGTTTTGGAATAAATGTGATAAAGGCTTCTTTCCAGGTTTCCGGGATTTCTCTTTCTTTCATAATGTTATTCATAACTTCTTTCATTGGTACAAGTAGGATGTGTTTCATTTCTTTATAGTAACTTGCCGTAAATCCATCTGGTCCTGGAGCTTTCTCTTTTTTCAATCCTTTTATTGCCTCTTTTATCTCTTCAGTTTCTATTGGGGCTTTCAGTCTGTCTTTTTTTTCTGTCGGGATCTTCTGCACCTCTTTTTCTTTTAAAAATCTTTCTATTTTCCTCATATTATTCTTTTCTCTACTTTTGTATAGATGTCTGTAAAAGTCCAAGAATCCCTTTCTAATCCCTTTCGGATCAGCTATTTCTGTACCTTCAATGATGATTTTATTAACAGTATTCTGTTCCTTCCTTTTCTTAATCTGCCACGCCAGCCATTTTCCTGATTTATTAGCGAATTCAAAGTTCCTTTGACTCATTTTTTAAATATTCCATTCCACTTCATTATTTATTATCATTGCAAATTGTGTTTGCAAAACTTTCATACCCTGTTTTATTTTCAAATTGTTAGGTTTTTTAAATTAATTTTTGTTCATTGTCCATTATTTGCTTTAAAATTTCCTTTTTTCCTTTCTCTCTGCTTTTATTTTTCAATGAATTCTGCTGGATAAAAAATCCTCTCATCACAGCTTTGCTGGCATCCCATACTGTCTTCATTTTCGTGCCCTTGTTACAATTATTTACAAAATAGTCTGTCAAATACTTTTGTGCCCTATTAATGATTTTTTGATCATCTAGAAGGTAATCATTAATTCTCCATCTGAAGGTTCTTTCCTCATATCCTTTTATTTTAAATTTCATTGCACTGTGATCCAAAATTACTCTTGGTTGAATTTCATTATCCAATATTCTCGGAGTTAATTCATTGGATGCCCATACTTGATCTATTCTTGACATTGATTGATTTGGCTCAGGATGAAATGTGAACTCCTTTCCCAACGGGTGTCTAAGTCTCCAACTGTCTATTAAATTACAATTCTTTCTCATCGAAAAAAAAGTCTTAGGTAATTTTCCATCCTTACTCATCCCTGCTGCTCTCAGTCTGTCCATTTCCATTGACAACACTCCATTCATATCTCTCATTATTACTATCTTTTGGTCCATATATTCAAACAATTTTTCTTCTAATTTTTTGTAAAAATCAGTCTTATTATGTGTTCCCCATACGGGAATAAGGGCAGATTTTTGTTTATTACAATATGCAGGAGTGGGCTGCACAAGACGGAGTTTGGCCTCATTCGGTCCCCCTACCATGAACTCCTTAGGTGGGCCACCCTGCGTCCACCTCGGCATCGCGCCTTGCTATTCTGCAACTCGAGATAACGCTGAACTGCTCTGCAGGGTTGTTGTAAGGATTGCAAGTCAAGGCATCCAAAGTGCCTTTGAAGATTGAAAAGCCCCTAGTCAATGCTTTGAACTACTGTCGCTTTAAAAAGGAAACTCTGATTAGTAAGAGTTTGGGGAATTAAAAATTGGTTTGCCCTGGGGGCGCTGAAGCTGTGTTCTGGCTTGAAAAGCCAGTGAGACCACTGGGCCATCTAGTTCTCTATGGTCTGCCACAGCCAGCAGCTGCTCTCCAGGATTTCAGAGCTCTCTTTCCCATGAATGGGTTGAAACTGCCTCTTTTTGCATCATGTGCCTCTCCCAGTGGGCCACCCCGAGCCATTTCCTGTATAGCGTTCTACATCCCATGTAGTCCTGCTTCTTCCAGCTCAGTTCAGTTCATTCTGCAACTGTGCAAGTTAGGCCGCATCTGCTTTATGCATTCAAAGCACCATCATGCCCCTTGACATGCTAACAGTTGCATCTTTGTATTCAATCCCTTCAGCACCTTGGACAGCAGTCTCTCAAGGCTCAGCCACAGGTACCTGGTGCCCCATGCTTCCTAGGCCCAGGTCCGTGCTTTAAAGGCACTGTGTCCGAGTGTTTTGTTGTCCCAGGGCTTTCTAATTTTCAGCATCCCTTTCCAGGGCAGCTTTATTTATTTCATGTCTGAAAGGAATCCTCTGTGCGTGGCAAAGGCTTGTTGCTGGGACAATAGGAGGCTGCCTTATACTGAGTCCCACTATGGCTCTATCTAGCTCAGTCTTGTCCACAATGGATGGCAAAAACTCTCCACGGTTTCAGACAGAGGACATTCTAGCTGGAGATACAACAGATTAATAATAAATGCTGGAAATGTAAAGAAATTGAAGGTACATTCTTTCACCTTTGGTGGACGTGCCCAAGGATTAAGACCTTCTGGGAGATGATCTATAATGAATTGAAAAAAGTGTTTAAATACACCTTCCCAAAGAAACCAGAGGCCTTTCCCCTGGGCATGGTCAGCCAACAGGTGCATAAGAAGGATAGGACATTCTTTATGTATGCTACAACAGCAGCAAGAATACTCATCGCACAGTATTGGAAGACACAGGAGCTACCCATGCTGGAAGAATGGCAGATGAAAGTCATGGTCTATATGGAACTGGCAGAAATGACTGGCAGAATCAGAGACCAGGGAGAAGAGACGGTGAAGGAAGATTGGAGGAAGTTTAAAGACAATCTACAGAAACACTACAAGATAATGAATGTTTGATGACACCAGATTGAATGTAAAAGGTTATTAGTAAAAAAGTTTAAAGATTAAAAAGATCTAATATTTTAAGACATAAGGAAATGTAATTATATTAAGATATTATAAGTATGACAAAATTATATTAAGACAGAGGGAAGGAATTTGCTGATAGAATATATGATCTGGAATACAGAGATGGGAGGTCTGGGGAGGTCGGGGAAACAAGTTAATGCAAAGAATATATTGAGGATAAAAACTGTTTTTATTTTTTATTTTCTATTTTCTATTTTTCTTTTTCATATTTTTTTGTTGTTTTGTGTTTGTATGTGATTGTATTTTTCAATTTTTGTTGTTGTTGTATTGTGTTTTACCTTTTGTTGCCTTATGCTTATTGTAAAACTGAATAAAATATGATTTTTTAAAAAAAAGATCCTCCGTTCTGGCAACTGGGGCTAGTCCTGCCTGTGGAGTTTCTCTGTCGGGTTTTGTCTCTCTGAAGAAAGCGTCCACCTTACTGCTCATCTCTAAGAAAAATCTCTCCTTAGAAGGCTTCTTGAAAGAGGAAGTAGGCATTGAAGACTTCCGGGTCTGAGCGCGATCGGAAAATGGCTGCTTTCCTCTGATGTCTCAGAGGGAGAGCTCCGAGAGGGACGGGGTTTTACTGCTTCGACGACGCGGAAACCCCATGAAACCGCAGGCGGGGAAAGCCTACGGCCGTGGGACTCAGCGGGCACCGAAAGCGCAGCTCCAGATCGTCTCCGGGTCGTAAATAGCCCCGGGGAACGGAGGGGGGGCCGGCGTGGTGCTGTGAGGCTATCGCTACCTTCTCAGAGCGACGTCGCATTGCCAAACCGGAGAGCGCTCGACCTCTTCTTGTTACAATTTGGATTACAAAACAGAATAATCGTGAGTAAACTACAGTAAATTTGAAGGACTTTAATCTGGAAAATTTGAATTGGAAAAGAATCGGGACTTTAAATTTCTTTAAGAATGATCGGAACAGAGGCGGGAAGGTCTAAACAGGAAGTCAGCCTTCCGCTTTGTATATAGTAGAAAGTAAAGACTATGCTTTTAACATTCTAAAATAAGAGATTGAAAAATCTACTCTGAAGCCACAGAAAGGATTGTAACCCCCCTCCCAAGAACTGGAAAGGAGGGGGAGTATTCTGGGAAAGTCTAAATCCCCCGGAGTAAGAGGCTGCGGTAATAGAAGCACCGCTCTGACTCCCAGGTCCTGAGCTGTCAAACTTGAAAATACTAGCCTCAGAAAGGGGACAGTGGACGGCGCTTGCTAAATGAGAGTTAAAACTGCTATAAAACTGTTATAAAGGTGTTAGAACTATAAAACTGTCGCCAAAAGGATTGATGATACAATACGGTCTTGATTGTAAACCAAAGGACATTTTGTTTCTTCTGATTGTGGAACCTTAGAGTCCCCCTAGTGGGCACAGACATTGTTACAAAGTCTACTGGTAACTTTCCACTGTAACATCTTATTGCAACTTCTTATCGGACTGTCTGTTAGTGCCACAAGCCCAGCTGCAGCTGCAGCCTGACCGTGGGAAAGTTTATCTTATGGCTGAGAAAGAGAGTTATCAGGAAAAGACGACAAGATCAGGCAAATCCTTTCTCCCAGGAAGAAGAGGATCTTTAGACCCTACAGGAGGTACCGCCTCACAACAGAAGGGGAAAGGAATGTCGAGTACAGATGAACTGATAAGTTCTGGCTTTGCAAGGCTACAAGGGGCCATTGATAAACTTACAGCGGAGGTGTCAGGGACGAAAAAGGAGATTTCAGAAATTAAAAATCAGGTGGTAGAAACGAATAAAGGGATTGCAGAAGCATCTTCTAAAATAGATCAGAATACACTGAGCATCCGGCAAAATACAGCAGCAATTCAGAAATTATTGGACGACTCTGACAAAACGCGAAAGATTGCAGAAGAAGCTCGACAGGCTGCAGCAGCTACGGAGGAGAAATTACCATCTATGACCAGACAGTTGGGGGACTATAAGGCTAAGTTTTCCCTAATTGACTTGAAAGAACGAGAGGCAAATCTTAGGATCAGAGGCTTGCCTGAAATTGAGAAGGAGAGCCTGCGGGACTACCTGACACAAGAATTTGTGAAATTTTGGGAATTAGATCCGGAAAAGGAAGAAATAAAAATTTTGAGTGCCTTTCGACTGGGAAGAGCAAGTAAAAAGATCAAAACCAGAGATTGTCTGATCGCATTAAGATCCAAGGAGGAAAGGGATAAGATCCTAGGACTGCATTTTCACAAACCTTTGGAAGTTTCCCAATCGAGAGCTGAAATTTTTAGAGACATCCCCAAACATTTGCTCGATCTCAGAGCCAGATACAAAGACCTGGTGACTTTGTTGAGGAGAAATAGTATCATCTTCAGGTGGGAATTCCCAGAAGGACTCTCCTTTAATTTCAAAGGACGAAAGATTAAAATAAAGTCAGTGGAAGACAGAGACAGCTTTTTGGAGGCCTGCGGGGAGGACCTACAGAAAGGGACAGTAGACCTACTAGAGGAAAGAAGAAAGAAGACAGCAGAGGCAATATCGAATTTAAATTTGGATGGAAAGGCTCCACCGGGAGCGGAAGAAGACAAGTTATCAGAAGTAACGGGAGGAACAGAATAACAATAATACAACATGTCTCTGCAACTTTTGAGCTGGAATTGTAATGGTTTGAACATTTGTCAGAGGAGGAAATCCATTTTTCACATATTAAAAAAAGAACAAGTGGATTTGATTTGCCTGCAAGAAACACATGTGACCAGGCTTCATAGAAAAATTTTAATTAATAAAAAGTTGGGACAAGAATTTATTTCATCGGACAAAGTTAAAAAAAGAGGAGTTGTAATCTATGCTAAAGAAAGCCTGGCACCAAAGTTTATCTTTAAAGACGAGCAGGGAAGATATTTGGCTATTGAAATACAGTACCATGGACAGAAATATTTGATGGTGGGCATATATGCGCCTAATGAAGGGAAATCAGAATTCTTTAAAAGACTGCATGAGACATTGCTGGATTATATGGAGTACAATGTGATTTTAATGGGAGATATGAACGGAGTAGTCTCGACAAATATGGATAAGGCACAAAGACAGGTAGTTACTAAAGATGGGAGACTACCGAAAACCTTTTTTGAAATGACTGATAATCTGGACTTGATTGACATTTGGAGAACAAAGCATCCCCTGGAAAGAGAGGGAACCTTCTTTTCTGAAGCCCAAAAGACCTGGACCAGAATTGACCAAATTTGGACCACTAGAGAACTGGCTCCAAAGATAAAAAAGGTTGAAATCTGCCCAAAGACTTGCTCCGACCACAACGCTGTTAAGATGGTAATGAACTTACAACCAACTGGATCCTTTAGATGGAGGATGAATGACTCTCTTTTTAGAGATGAGGAATTTGTAAAGAAAGCCCAGAAAACTCTGAAAGATTATTTTGAAATAAATTTGAACACTACGGTGGAGAAAAGAATTATATGGGACGCAAGTAAGGCGGTTATGAGAGGTTTTTTGATCCAACAAAATGCACTCAAGAGAAGATCACAACAGGAAAAAAGAGAAAAGATCTTGGACAAAATTAAGGAAGGTGAAAAGAGACTGAGAACAAATCCAAAATCACAGGAAATTTTAAGAGAGATAAAGCTGCATCAAGTACAGTACATGCAATTGATAAACCAAGAGATTGAATGGAAAATCAGACAGATGAGACAAAGAACATTCGAATCGGCAAATAAGTCTGGAAAGTTATTGGCATGGCAAATAAAGAAGAGGCAAAAAATGAACACTATTACAAATCTGGAAGTTGAAGGAAGAATGCTGCAACACCCTAATGAGATTAGGAGTGCTTTTCAAAAATACTTTTAAAAGCTTTACTCTCAACAACCACAGAAAGAAACAGAGATAGAAGAATTCCTGAAAGTGAATGGGCTGCCAAAAATATCGCAGGAAAGTAAACTGAAACTGAGCTGTAGGATAACAGAACAAGAGGTAGAGAGCGCCATCCAAAACATGCAATTGGGCAAAGCTCCAGGACCTGATGGGCTGACTGCAAGATATTACAAATCATTGAAAGACTGGCTAACTCAACCCTTAAAGGAAATATGTAATGAAATACTTCAGGGGAAAAAGGCCCCAGAATCGTGGAAAGAAGCTTTCGTGACTCTTATTCCAAAGACAGACACTGAAAAACATCAACTTAGGAACTATCGGCCTATATCATTGTTAAATGTGGATTACAAAATATTTGCAGATATCTTGGCGAGAAGACTGAAGAAGGTATTAACAGAGGAGATTCATAAAGATCAAGCAGGCTTTCTCCCAGGCAGACACTTATCAGAGAATGTAAGAAATATAATTGACATTTTGGAACTGTTACAGGAAAATATAAATACAAAAGCGGCGTTGATATTTGTGGACGCCGAGAAAGCCTTTGACAATATCTCTTGGAGTTTTATGAAGAAGAACCTCCAAGGCATGGGGGTAGGCCAAGAATTTGAAAATGGTATAGGGGCAATCTACTCTGAACAAAAAGCTTAATTAATTGTAAACAATGTTTTGACAGAAGAGTTCAGAATAGAAAAAGGAACACGACAAGGGTGCCCAATTTCCCCACTACTTTTTATATCGGTCCTGGAGGTGTTGCTGAATATGATTAGAAAGGACCAATTGGTTAAGGGGATACAGGTCGGAGCTAAACAATATAAATTAAGAGCATTTGCAGATGACCTGGTTTTGACGTTGCAGGAACCAGAATCTAGTGGGAAAAAAGCTCTAGAACTGATTCAAGAATTTGGCCAATTGGCAGGTTTTAAATTAAATAAGTCAAAAACTAAGGTTTTGACAAAAAATTTGACAGAAATTGAAAACAAAAGGTTTCAGAAAGAAACAGGTTTAACAGTGGTGAAGAAAGTAAAATATTTGGGAATAACTATGACAGCAAAAAACGGGAACCTATTTAAAGATAACTATGAGAAATGCTGGACGGAGATAAAAAAGGATTTAGATATATGGTCTAACTTGAAACTCTCACTACTTGGACGTATCGCTGTAATCAAGATGAATGTATTGCCAAGAATGCTATTTTTGTTTCAGACATTGCAGATTATTGATAAAACTGATTGTTTCAAGAAGTGGCAAAAAGACCTTTCTAAATTTGTCTGGCAGGGCAAAAAGCCAAGGATAAAATTTAAAATACTAACAGACGTTAAAGAAAGAGGGGGCTTTGCCCTGCCAGACTTGAAACTCTATTATGAAGCAGCAGCGTTTTGCTGGTTGAAAGAATGGCTACTTCTTGAAAACACAGATATATTGGATTTAGAAGGGTTTAATAATGCATTTGGTTGGCATGCATATTTATGGTATGACAAAGTTAAAGTGCATAGAATGTTTAAAATTCACATTGTCAGAAAAGCACTGTTCAATGTTTGGAGCAGATACAAAGATCTTTTGGAAAACAAAACCCCAAGGTGGTTGTCTCCAATGGAAGCTAAAGCAGTAAAAAGACTCAATATGGAGGCCAATTGGCCAAAGTATTGGGAGATTTTAGAACAGGATGGTGACAAATTGAAATTGCAGAGTTTTGACAAACTAAAAAGTAAAGTCCGAGATTGGCTTCATTATTATCAAATAATGGAGGCATTTAAAATGGACAGAAAAATTGGCTTCCAGGTGGAAAAATCAAAATTGGAAACAGAACTGTTAGAACCCAAAACAAAAATATTGTCTAGAATGTACAATTTGCTGCTGAAATGGAACACACAGGATGAGGAAGTGAAATCGGCTATGATTAAATGGGCTCAAGATGTTGGTCATAACATAATGTTTGCTGACTGGGAAAGGTTGTGGACCACTGGAATAAAGTTTACGGCATGTAATGCCTTAAGAGAGAATATAATGAAAATGATTTATAGGTGGTACATGACACCAGTCAAGCTTGCAAAAATGTATCATATGTCTGATAACAAATGCTGGAAATGTAAAGAAGCAGAAGGTACCTGTCAGAGCTGGCTCCAGGTCCCAGCTCACAGAGGACCAACGCTAGCCGGTAGTAATGTACAAAAGTCTTTATTGAAGTACAGTTTCCATTTTCAAACCGGAGCGCCCCAGCTCTACGTCTAGGGTTTAGACCGGCGAAGCTCCATCTGAATCTCCGCCCCCTGTACACCAGTTTAAGACTCTAGCCTTACTCCACCTCTTCCGTCTCTCCTTTCTCCTCTGGGTCCTGCTACCCTCCGGGGTCCCTTCCTTCCTGGACTCTTCTGAGGCTGACGATGACCCCCCTGACTCCTCCCGCTCTTTCCGGCGGGCTTTGGGACCTGGCTCCCTATCCGGGCTGCCGACTGTGCCGCCCTCCTGTACATTTGAACTTGGCGCGCGCGCCCAGCCTTCAACCTTCCTCTTGACCGTTTCCTCGCTCCCCGACGGAGGCGTGGTCAATCCTGCCTCATGTTCTCCCGCTGCCAGTGCGCCGCCTGATCCCGATGTCTGGGACTCCTCCCCCCTGCTGCACTCTGGTGTGCACGCTGGTCCTGATTTCCAACTGCTGCTCTCTGAGTCCCCCCTGGCCCCTTCTTCCTGGGATGTCCCCCTCGGCACCCCCCTTGCCCTGACCATGGGGGCCCCTTTCTGTGAATCTTCCGATTCGCTGGAAAGACTCAGAGACCTCGGACCGCTGTCATCACTAACATTTCCTTCGGACTCCTCCCCCTCGCTCTCTATTTCCTCCCTTTCCTGTGCCTCTGCTCCTGAACCCATGACATCCATCCCCCCCTCGAAGCCCCCCTTCCCCCCTCCCCTCCTTCAGGTGTGGGTGCTGGGTGCTCCGTCGTTGTGGGGGTGAATGCCGGATACAGTTCGTCCCCCGTGGCATGCATCCAGCCGGATAAGTCCGGCACGTCCTCCGTGCTCTCGTCGACCTCGATTTCCTCTGCTTCCATCTCCTTGCCGCCGTGCTCGAACCCAAGGTCCTCCCCCAAAACGTCCATGTCCGTCTCTCCCCCGGTCTCCTCTGGGAACGTTGCCTGCCAAGGACCCCTCAACCACTTCCTGCGCCACTGCTCCTCTGTTCGATCGTCCCACCAATAAGAACGGTCTGAAGCAGACCCCGAGGGTGACCCCTCCGGGGAACGTGTTTCTAGTGCCGGTTCTTCGTCCGAGGTGAATCCCTGGAACGTGCTGGCTGACAATCTGGGTGTGAAAAGCCAGTCGTCGAAATACGCGGCTGGCATGGGCCTGTGTGGGAAAATGGCATGAAACTCTTCCTTGAGAAGAGGCTCGTCCAAGGCATAGTCCGGCATCCAACGGTTGTCGCCGGCCGGGGTACCTTCTCTGGCGAGGAAATATTCTACTCCCTCTTCCCCCCATCTCGAGTCTAAAATCTCTGTGACCTGGTTGATTGGTTCCCCTCGTGGCGACCCCCTCCTTGTGGGCGTCTCCCTGAGCGTGTCTGGTGCCGTGCCCGGCTCCTGAAATCTGTGAGGTGCTTTGTAGGGCGTGAGCACTGATCTATGGAACACTGGGCGCATTCTGGATCCCTCCGGAAGTGTCAACCGGAAGGCCACTGGATTGATCTGTGCCTCGACTTGGTAAGGTCCTAGCTGCTTATGTCCGAGCTTCTTCTTCGCTAACGATCTGGTCGGCACTGCCTGGGCTGCTAACCAAACCCAGTCTCCCACCTGTATGTCTTCCCCAACCCTTCTGTGCTTGTCAGCCTGCAGTTTGTATGCGTGCTTTGCTAGTTCTAACTGCCTCCGAAGCTGTTCGTGAACCTCCTGCAACTCTGACGCTAAGGCTTCCGCTGCCTGTGGCTCCCCCTCCCCCAGTCTCTCTAATCCCGGGAAGGTTCTGGGATGCCTCCCGTTGTTGGCGAAGAACGGTGTCACCCCCGTGGACACGTGCTTCGTGTTGTTGTAGGCGAACTCAGCGAGCGGCAGGTAGTCCACCCATGTTGCCGGCTGCTGATTTGCGTAGCATCTCAGGTACTGCTGCATGATGGCGTTGACTCGCTCCGCTTGTCCGTTGGTCTGCGGGTGTCTTGCCGACGCTAGGTTGATCTTGAAGTTCAGGAAACCCATCAGCTTCTGCCAGAAGTTCGAGATGAACTGTCGCCCCCGGTCAGACAGGATGGACCGTGGCAGACCGTGAACCCTGAAAACGTGGTCTATGAACAGTTTGGCGGTCTGTTCCGCCGTGGCCACCTTCGCGCACGGAATGAAGTGGGACATTTTGGTGAACATGTCCACCACCACTAGCACTGCCGTCTTGCCCCTCGAGCTGGGTAAATCCGTGACAAAGTCCAGGGCCACCCTCTCCCACGGTTCGCTCGGTGTCTGCAGCGGTTCGAGCAATCCCGCCGGCGGTTTGTGCACTGACTTGGCCCTTTGGCAGGTGTCGCACCTCGAGACGTAATCCGCGACTTCCCCCCGCATCTTGGGCCACCAAAAATCTCTGGCTACTAATTCTACCGTCTTCTCTTTGCCAAAGTGCCCGGCGGTGGGTGCGTCGTGCAACTGCTGCAGTACTTTCGCGCGGAGGTCGTCTCCCGGTACGTAGAGGGCCCCTCTGCGGATGAGCAATCCGTCGCGTATCTGGAACTCGTCGTCCTTCGCCGTGCCCCTGTGCACCTCCTCCATCTTGGCTTGTGCGAAGGGGTCCTCCTGCAGCGCTCGACGGACAGCATCTAGGTCCACGGTTGCTGAAGCACACGCCCACACTTTCGGGGCGAAAATGTGCTTGGCCGCTGCTGGTGCCGCCTCTTCGAGGTATTGCGGCTTTCTGGACAGTGCATCCGCCATGATGTTGTTGTCGCCTGGGATGTACTCTATCCTGAAGTCGAAATCCGCAAAGAACTCCGCCCATCGAATGTGCCTCTGGTTCAGGAACCTTGCCGTACGCCAGTACTCCAGGTTCTTATGGTCCGTGCGGACCTGCACTGTGTGTTTGGCTCCGATGAGGAAGTGCCGCCACGCCTTGAATGCTGCATGAATGGCCAGCAACTCCCTGTCCCAGATGGTGTAGTTCTGCTCTGACTTGCTGAGCTTTCTGGAGTAGAAGGCACACGGTCTCCAGTTCCCCTGCGGGTCCTGCTGCAACAGTACTGCTCCCACGGCTCTGTCCGAGGCGTCCGTTTCAACTCTCATCTGTCTGCTGGGATTCACATGCAGTAGCTGCTCTTCGGACGAGAAGAGACGCTTGAGGTTCTGAAAGGACTGCTCCGCTTGCTCCGTCCAGATGAACTTCTTCTTCTTGGAGCTGAGCGTGTCGGTAATGGCCGCTGTCTGCATCGCGAACTCCTTGATGAACTTGCGGTAAAAGTTGGCGAAACCAACAAACCGCTGGACCTCCTTCCGATTGCGCGGGCTCTTCCAGTCCAACACTGCGCGAACCTTGGCACTGTCCATGGCGAGCCCCTTGTCCGACAACTTGTAGCCCAGGAAATCTACCTCCTTCATGTCAAACTGGCACTTCTCCAGCTTGGCGTACAGCCTATGCTCCTGCAGTCTCTGCAGAACTTCCTTGACGTCTCCCTCGTGGGTCTCCTCTGATTCTGAGAATATCAGGATGTCGTCCAAGAAGCAGACGCATTTCTTGTAGAGGAGACCCGCCAGTACGTGATGCATGAAGGCTTGAAAACAGTGGGAGCCATTTTGTAATCCAAAGGGCATAACTCTGTATTCATAAGTGCCCAGGGGCGTGAACATGGCAGTCTTCCACTCGTCGCCCTCCCGTATGCGAATCAGGTTGTACGCCCCTCGCAGATCCAACTTTGTGAAAACGCGTCCTTTCCTCACCGTTGCGAGCAGGTCATCTATTTTGGGCATGGGAAAGGCCGTGGGCTTGGTTTTGGAATTTAAAATTCTAAAGTCTACCACAAGTCTTTTTTGGGGCGTGTCCTTCTTCTTCACAAAGAATACAGGACTGCCCCCCACTGCCTTCGACTCCCGGATGAAACCGCGCTTCAAGTTGAGGTCTATGAACTCCCTGAGTTCCTGCATCTCGTCTTCAGACATGGAATACAGTTTCCCGGTTGGCAGCGTCGCCCCTGGCAGGAGGTCAATCTTGCAGTCATAGGGCCTGTGGGGAGGCAGCTTGTCCGCTTCTTTCTCGCAGAAAACCTCCAAAAACGCTGCGTACTTGAGTGGCACTGCTTGCAGCGTGCCTAATTGTAGTTGCGGGTCATCCTCTTCCTCTTCCGGGCTAGGCAGAATGCAATGTTCCGCGCAGTAGGAGGAGCCGAAGGTCAGTTGGCGCTGGTACCACGCCAATGCTGGGCTGTGCCTGTGCAGCCAACTCATGCCCAATACTACAGGCGTGTCCGACAGGTGGGTGACATTGAAGCTGATGACTTCTCGGTGATTCCCAATTTGCATCACCATCGGAGGCGTTTGCTGCACCACCTGCCCCCCCAGCAATTCCCTGCCATCCACCGTGACAACCTTCAGAGGCAGCGTGGCTGGCAGTAGTGCTATATTGTGCTGTTGAATGAAATCCAGTCCTATGAAGTCTGCGTTGCTGCCAGAGTCAATGGTAATCGGCACTTCCATAGTGAGTCCATTGGGTAGTTGGAGCGATGCTGTGAGCTGCACCACTGGTTTGGGCGGGAGGGGGTCTGTGGGCTGCAAAATTTCTGGGGATTGTTTCACTGACTTGTCTGGCTGGACTCCAGCGCCTCTTCCTCCAGCCAGACTCTGTCGTTTCCCTGCTGTGGTTCTCTCTGCTGAGTTGCGTCTGTTACTGTTGCTGAGGCTGCAGTGTGCTTGTGGAGCCTCTGGGGACACTCTTTCGCCATGTGCTGAGCACTGTCGCAGATGTAGCACTTCCTGTTCCCTCTAGGAGGCTTCGCTTTGACTGCTCCCGGTGTTAGGGCTCTGGTAGCTGACTGAGCCCTGGCGCCTCCAATCTCCATCGGTTCCTCTCCTCCTCCCTGCGGAGGTGTGGATTGCGCACGCGCTGCATCCTTGGGAAAGAGGGGAGGTGCTCTCGCTGGCGTACGTCCCCAACGTCCTTCTTCTCTGTTCCATGGACGTTCTTCCAGACGCACCCCAATCTCCAGCGCCCGCTGGACCACCTGCTGAGTGCTCTTTGGCCTCTCCCCCCTTGCAATCTCATCTTTCACATTTGCATTCAAGCCTTCCCAAAAAAGGTCTCTGACGGGAGCAGAATCCTTCTCCCATCCCAGCGCATGGACTAATCCAAAAAAGCGAGAATGGTACTGCCTCACGCTGGCTCTGCCTTGTTTGAGCCCATGTATGTCTTTTCTGGCGATATCGATGTCTATCTTTGATAAAAAACACGAATCCATCGCTTTAAGGAAAGCACTCGCATTTTGAAGCGCCGGATCTTTATCTCTCCACAAATTCCTCAGCCACGCTTTAGCTTCCCCATGCAAATGGGACAAGATAAACCCCACTTTCTCTTGCTCATCTCTAAAGTCTTTCTCCAGCAGTTCCAGCGCAAACAGCAGGTCTGCTCGGAAGTTAGGGTACTGCTGTAAACTCCCATCGAAATGAGATACCAGGCTGCCTCCTCTTCTCCCCAGCCCAATGCCCTCTGATTTGGGTCCCGGTTGCCCCTGTTTAGAAAGCACTTCCAACCTGGCTTGGAGATCCCTGCAGGCGGTAACCATTTCCTCCTCCCTTTTCATGGATGCAAGTACCTCCGCGTTGAGTTGTGTCACTGCATTTTGCAGGTCTGCTAGTTGCTGTTCTGTAGTCATCTTGCCTGACTCTTGTGAGCTCGCGAAGCACCAATCCTCTTCCCTCGCTGCGTCCACTCACGTTACGAGGTTCTTGGTGCAAAACTTTTCTTAGAGATGGAGCTTACTGTCAGAGCTGGCTCCAGGTCCCAGCTCACAGAGGACCAACGCTAGCCGGTAGTAATGTACAAAAGTCTTTATTGAAGTACAGTTTCCATTTTCAAACCGGAGCGCCCCAGCTCTACGTCTAGGGTTTAGACCGGCGAAGCTCCATCTGAATCTCTGCCCCCTGTACACCAGTTTAAGACTCTAGCCTTACTCCACCTCTTCCGTCTCTCCTTTCTCCTCTGGGTCCTGCTACCCTCCGGGGTCCCTTCCTTCCTGGACTCTTCTGAGGCTGACGATGACCCCCCTGACTCCTCCCGCTCTTTCCGGCGGGCTTTGGGACCTGGCTCCCTATCCGGGCTGCCGACTGTGCCGCCCTCCTGTACATTTGAACTTGGCGCGCGCGCCCAGCCTTCAACCTTCCTCTTGACCGTTTCCTCGCTCCCCGACGGAGGCGTGGTCAATCCTGCCTCATGTTCTCCCGCTGCCAGTGCGCCGCCTGATCCCGATGTCTGGGACTCCTCCCCCCTGCTGCACTCTGGTGTGCACGCTGGTCCTGATTTCCAACTGCTGCTCTCTGAGTCCCCCCTGGCCCCTTCTTCCTGGGATGTGCCCCTCGGCACCCCCCTTGCCCTGACCATGGGGGCCCCTTTCTGTGAATCTTCCGATTCGCTGGAAAGACTCAGAGACCTCGGACCGCTGTCATCACTAACATTTCCTTCGGACTCCTCCCCCTCGCTCTCTATTTCCTCCCTTTCCTGTGCCTCTGCTCCTGAACCCCTGACAGTACCTTTTTTCACCTTTGGTGGACGTGCCCAAGGATTAAGGCTTTCTGGGAAATGATTTATAATGAATTGAAAAAAATATTTAAATACACATTTAGAAAGACCCCAGAAGCCTTTCTCCTGGGTATGGTAAACCAACAGGTTCAAGGGAAGGACAGAACTTTTTTTATGTATGCTACAACAGCAGCAAGAATACTCATCGCGCAATACTGGAAGACGCAAGATCTACCCACGCTGGAAGAATGGCAAATGAAGCTCATTGACTATATGGAACTTGCAGAAATGACTGGCAGAATCAGAGACCAGGGAGAAGAGATGGTGAAGGAAGACTGGAGGAAATTTAAAGACTATCTACAGAAGCATTATAAAATTACGAACGTTTGAGGTTATCAGATTGAATGTAAAAGAATGTTATTATAAAAATGACAATGTTAAAGAAAGTATATTTAGTAAGACATAGGGAAATGTAAGGATAAATAAGACAATAACATTAATCTGAACCAAAGATACGCCAGAGGGAAAGAGTTTACTACCAGAATATAAGACCTAGAATACAGAGTGGGAAGGCATGGGGAAGTCGCAGACTTAAGTTAATGCTGAAGAATACAATGACACAATATTTGTTTTTAATTCTTTTATTTTTACCTTTTTCATTTTTCTTTTTGTCTTTGTACAATGTATGTATTGTTTTTCTTTTGCTATTTTCTTTTTGATGTGTTTGTCGATTTGTTTTTTGTTTGTTTATTGAATGTGGAAAATAAAATATTATTTTTTTTAAAAAAAGGAAGTACGCATTGAAAAGATAGCAGAGAAGGGACCCCCGATAAGATGGTACCTGCAGGAAGCCGTCATCTGCAGAGCAGAGCCATCCATTGGGTATATAAGGGGTGATATGATTTTTCAGGTGCCTTAGCCTCAACCAATACCTCGAACTATCAATCAACCTCCTCAGTCTCCTATATGCTTCTGATGAAATAGGCTATGCCTGCATAAGTTTTTGTTATGTTGTCCTAAAATGCCACTACTCTTTTGTCTCTTCCTTCTGAAGGATCCCGGAGAACAAGCAAAAAGCCCTTGAAAACACACACACACACACACACACACACACACACGAGGACAAGACAAGACAGGGCTGTGCACCACAAACCATCCCAAAATAAGCCTCCATTCCCCATCAATCAATATTGGGCTAAAAGCTATAGAACACAAAGCTAAATGCACCTAAAAACTGGTTTTGAAATAGCCTTGGTCTTGCCTAGTCCCTCAGCCTTGTGAGTTTAGGAGCTAGTCTGCAAGGGTGAAAATCTCATGGAGGATTCCATTGTTGAATTAACCAAGCAAGGGTCATAGTTGCCACCTATGTACCTTGTGGTTGCTCTGTGCCAGAGGGCAAATGAGGGTGGGCCTCCTCCCTCGCCTGGCTGGGAATGAGAAAGGAAAAGGTCAGAGTTGTGTGAGAGAGCTGGGCTGGAAGTTGGCAGAAGTCACAAAGAGAGCCATGCCTGATTTCTTCTTGTAACTGGAAGAAGCAAGACCTTCTGGGGCGTTAATGCTGTGAGCCTCTCCATCTTCGGCTCCGGTTGTATATGTGTGTGAATAAACCATATATCATAAAGACACCACAGTCTCCGCTGAGCCTCATTCCAAGGAAACTTGCTCTAACAACCTCACTAATGCAGCCCCTTCAGTCCTTTATTCTAGTTCCCCTTTCCATGCCGTACCATACAAGGCTTTGCCAGTATTTTCAGGGTCATCTTCCACCACAATTTAGGGTTGCCATATGTCTGGGGAAACCCCGGACATGTCCTCTTTTGGGGGACCAACATGCCTTACATTTTAAAGGAAATGTCCAGGTTGAGGGGGAGTTGTTGGGGTTTCGGGCTCAGGTGGCTCGGGAGTGGGCTGCTCTTCCCTGCAGTTGCCTTCCCTGCAGTTGCACTGCCAAAAAAGTTCCGTTTTACTTTTAAGGACAGGAAATTCTCCTGCAGGCCATCTGTGCTAAAGAGAGGGTGCAGATATAAGTCTCCTTCTTTTGGACCACCCAATTTGCATAAAAATAAGACAAGATTAAAAGTGTTGAGTTTTCCCCACCCCATGGAAAAGGAGCAAATGAAAAATCCTCTCCTGAGCTGTGGCTGCGACTTCCTGAGCATGAGAGATGAAAAGGGCCTGTATGGATTTGGCAAAGTCAGCATTCACAGTTCGAGAATCACACTTGGCTCATGACCAAGGGTGTCCAAAAATAGCAAAAGCCAAACTTTTGGCTCAGAGTTGAAATGCTGACGTTCCTCTTCTCTATGGCCTGCTGGTCAGCGGATGCCTTGACCAAGACCTGGTTGTCTTACTTTAGACCTTTCGCCTACACCTGCTGTTCTGGGCTATGAAACAACAGCAGCAATTCAGCCCTTGGCTCACTGCAAATCATGTGTGCAAACACAGAACCTGGCTTTGGGCTGCTTTGCCTCTGACTTACTTTGCAACATCCTCTCCCTCCAGAGGAATCTTGCTTTCAACAAAAGTAACCCACAGTGGAACGGGACGCGGGTGGCGCTGTGGGTAAAACCTCTGCGCCTAGGACTTGCCAATCGCATGGTCGGCGGTTCAAATCCCCACGGCGGGGTGAGCTCCCGTCGTTCGGTCCCAGCTCCTGCCCACCTAGTAGTTCGAAAGCACTCATAAGTGCAAGTAGATAAATAGGTACCGCTTTATAGTGGGAAGGTAAACGGCGTTTCCGTGTGCTGCGCTGGTGCCGGCTCACCAGAGCAGCTTTGTCACGCTGGCCACGTGACCCGGAAGTGTCTGCGGACAGCACTGGCTCCCGGCCTCTAGAGTGAGATGAGCGCACAACCCTAGAGTCTGTCAAGACTGGCCCATACGGGCAGGGGTACCTTTACCTTTACCTTTTTAACCCACAGTGGAGGATCAACTTCACTTTATAAGCCCTGCCCCCCCCCCACTCCACCCCACATATGGGGAAAATAATACTGTTATAACTGACCTCTCCTGAGGATCCCTTGCTGTTATTCTGTGAGGTCCAAAGCTTTTCGTGACTCCACCAAGCCCCAAACAATGTGGTCCTTAAAAAAATATATGCCTGCACCCGCTTTTACACTTCAGTGGCACTTACTTTGACATGTTGACCATGAATCAGAGAAAGGAGTTCCGGGCACATCAATTTTTTAAAAAAGCATTCCCTTCTTTTCCTTTTTTACTTTATGCAAGTGGGTTCTGAAACAAATCGTTGCAACTTGGCGAGTACTTATGCCCAAGGCCAGCCTAAAACATTTTGCTGCCTGAGGGAAAGGTCAAAATGCACTGAGGTCAGCTGGGTTGTTAGAAAGGTAGCGGGCAAGGGACGTGACAGCTCTCTCTCCCACAGAAGCCGCCTAGTCAGGAGGAAGAGCTGAGGGGAATACTTTGCTGATAAACCTCATGCTAGTAATGTGCCTAGATAATTAACATTTTCTGTACAAGTATGAAATTGGTATTGTTTAAACAGTTGAACAAAAATATATATTTCCTAATAACATCAACTCTGATTTGGAGCTATTTATAGTATATCCTGAGATTTTTACCAAGACATCTATATTTTGCATTATTCTCCAGACAGGCCTGGAGTTGTTCAGTGACCATCCGTTCAATCACCTTGCCCAGGAATGGAAAGCTTGAGACTGGACAATAATTGGACATAATGGCCAGGTCCAAATATGTCTTTTTAATAAGCAGTTGAACAATCACTTCTTCAGGTGGTAGGTTTCACTCGTTCAAGTCTGTCCACATCCTCAGAGGCAACAGGTTGTAATGGATCTCCTGGTAAGAGTCTCCTGGTACTGTTTTCACCAACAGGTCCAGCAACAATGGTCCTCCTCACCGTCGCTATCGCCACTTGGTAGGCTCGGCGTTGAGCTCTAACCCGTGTTTGGTCTCATTTGAAGTGGGTTTCTCACCACCAGCACTTTAGCTGTCTCAGGAATTGTTTCATCACCCTCAGCCCCAGGGGTAGAACCACAGGGTCATCCAAGTGCCATGCCATTGGAGAGGGTGCTTTTTAAGGTTTGTGGAGCAGCACCCTCTTATTCCCCACCACCAAATGTGCTTCCCATGTGTTTGGCCGCCGTCTGCCGGGTCTCCCCAGATGAATTTGCTATTAGAAGGAGGCATGTGAAGCCATAATCCTGGAAAGAGATTCTGGAGAGAAGCACTCGACCCAATTTTAGCCTTTGATTCTGTGAGAGGTGCCCAGAGCTTGGTCTTACTAGCGGCAGCTCAACTTTAACTATGTTTACAGCAGAGGAGCAAGTCCTGGAGGGCTGGCTTCCTATTCTGCCTCTATGTGTGAGTTGGCATTGATGAGGAAAAATCCGGGGTGTGAGGCTACTCAACAGGCCAGCTCGTCGGGCAGAGCCCGCGGGTACTTGCGGTCAGAAATGAAGGAGATTCCAGCCACAAATTGGAGCAAAACAGCGGTCAGTAGACCAAGATCCTTTTTTGTTGCGCAACAGGTTCCCACAGGAGTAAGAACCCCGAACATGGGGTGACATTGACTTTTAAAACTTCCCTCGGTCACCCAGAATACATTGCATACAGACCCAATCGCCTTCTCAATCCAGCCCGCGGATGGTCCAGGAATCAGCGTGTTTTAACATGAGTAGAATGTATCCTCTTACTCAAAATGCATCTCTGGGTTATTTGTGGGGCATAGGAATCTGGGCTGGGACAAACTTCCTTTACATGTGACTAAAGGTGTTACCTCACCTGTGCAGGTAACGACAAAAGCACAGGGCAGGGCAGACATCTCTCTCTCTTTTTCACCACATGCATCGAAGAAGCAACATCTGCTTAGCCAAAGATGCCCTCTTGGCCTCCAGATGGAAGACTGTGTTGTGTCTTATCTTTTATGAGGGAAAAAGGGGGAAATACCAGAACAGTTATTATAGAGGCTTTAACGAGCCTGAGCAAACGCATCCGCTGCCAATTTTAGAAGAGGGGAATGTTACTCTGCTAAATTGTGGAAGACAAGTTGGATAAGGATATAATCAGACAATATATCCTCTCCTGCATCCCTGAACATTCCCACAGGTCTGAGGGACGGTGGACAGGCCATAGGCAAACATGTCCAGACTTCTCACTCAGTACAAGCTTAACACAGGCAAACATGTCCAGGCACCTCTTAAGTAAAGCTAAAGGTAAAGGGAGCCCTGACCATTAGGTCCAGTCGTGACCGACTCGGGGTTGCAGCGCTCATCTCACCTTATTGGCCGCCGAGGGAGCCGGCGTGCAGCTTCCGGGTCATGTGGCCAGCATGACTAAGCCGCTTCTGGCGAACCAGAGCTGCGCACGGAAACACCGTTTACCTTCCCGCCGGAGCGGCACCTATTGATCTACTTGCACTTGGACGTGCTTTCGAACTGCTAGGTTGGCAGGAGCAGGGACCGAGCAACGGGAGCTCAGCCTGTCGCGGGGATTCGAACCGCCAACCTTCTCATCGGCAAGCCCTAGGCTCTGTGGTTTAGACCGCAGCGCCACCCGCGTCCCTCCTGCACATCCATACCCTGGGGCAAGTCTGGGGATGGGCTCTTGGTTTCTTTGGCCAACTAACTGCTCAGTAATTGTCACCTTTGGGCACTTCCCTGGGTGGGGGCGGGGGCGGGGTGTACACGTGTCCTCACGCTTGAGGGATTATGGCGGGAGATAGAGGGGGAAAGAGTCCTTTCCTTAAGGGCAAGAATGGCGTTGGAATGGAGGAAATTGATGCAGGGGGTGGATTTTCTGAAGTGAGGGGCTTTTCCTAAGCCGGCAGTCCATAAGGGAAGTGGCTTGACAGATTTCTTGCAACAAAGGATCACTTTGGGCAATAGAAACCAGTTAATGGGCTTTTGATGGACTGAGTCCATTGTTCTCTCAGCAGGCGGCCACTCAGGAGCTCAGTCAAGCTGGCGAAGCTCCGCTGCTCTGCAGAACTGAAACAGGCAGCGGTACAAGACAGATTCTGTCCACTAGAGGCCGCTATCCGCTAAGCGCTATTGGCTAGCTGTCCAAATCCGATGCTTTTGATTGGGCTATACGCAGCAGTATGTAAATACAGAGTTCATGCCCAAGTCCCCGTTCATATTGATAGGGTTTCATACCAGAAAGAGGGAAGCAGGGTCTTTTCTTCATAAAAAAAGATGTGGTGCTTGGTGCGACATGGGAAGGAAAGGGCTTTCTCGAGCTCATTGTCTCGCGCCCTAGCTATGTGGAGGGGTTTCTGGGGAAGGCGAGATCCCTAGCGAATTTCCCCCTCGGAAATTCCGTATAGCATATTCTTAGAAAAGAAAGAAAAAAGAAAAGGAAAAAGGAGGGGGGGGGGAGACTGATAGGGAAGAAAGGTTTCCTCTGTTCCCCTCCACTCTTCCAAAGAATTCCGAGCTGAGGTGCAGAGCTCTTTCCTCCCTTGTGACCTCCCCACCCTCCTCCTCCTCCCTTCCACATAACTGGCTCTGTCACCTTGCCTGCCAATCATACCTCCCTTTGAACTGAAGCAGAGTTCCATCCCTGTTTGTGCCAGTTCTGGAGTCTAAAAGCCGAGGACCTAAATCAGCCAAAGGAAAATGACACCCTTCCTACCCACGCAAAAATGCAACTTTCATTGGTCTGTTTGCTACTGGACGTGGGTTTGTTTTTTTCTTTTGGTTTAAGGAGCGAAGCAATAGCTCATTTGCTTGCGAGTGTGGGAGTCTGCAATTCTTGGTGTTCCAGGGCTTTTTGCAAGTTGGAGTTGCCTCCAGTCCACCCCGGATGTCAGAACAGTCCTTCTGGATTAGACCAATGGATGATCTAGTCCAGCACCTTGTTCCCCATAGTTGCCCAGCAGAGGCTCACAACAAGCCCATAAGCAGGACCTGAGTGCAATGGCCCTCTCCCACTCATATTCCCAAGCAGGGCCGGACCTCTGATGAGCCAGAGTGAGGCAGCTGCCTCAGGCGGCCGATGCTGAGGTGAGGGGATGGAGCTGGGAGTGGCCTGTGGCCTGGCCTGTACCCCTACGTTAGCTGACTGCTCTCAAGTGCAGGGAAAGCTCCTGTCCTTTCCAAAGTACTTGGAAGAAGATTCAACAGTCAATCCAATTGGCTTCGGTACAGGAAAGATTTGGGGGTGTTTTACTGTTTTGGATGTTTCAATTTGCTGGCAGCGCCCAGAATGGCTGGGGCAACCCAGTCCGATGGACAGCATAGAAATCTAAGGTTGAATATGCCTGATTTCCTTTCAGAGCCATTCAAGTTGGTACTTTTCAGCACCTAGGGGTGTAGTGGCATCTGGACCATGGACCTCTCAGCTGGTGACTTGTGGGAGTCAGTCTGCAGCTCACCACACCTCAGCCAGTGGGATGTATCACCAGAGATTACAGAACCCCAGCCGAGTCTTCAGAGATGTCCTGCTCTCAGCAGAACAGCTTCTTCCAGAGCAGTGGCGGAGCAGGGTGGGGGCGGTCCGCACTGGGTGTCATCCTGCGGGGGGGGGGGCATTCACTGGTGGCTTGGGAAGCTGGGGGTCGTGGGTGGGCGCTCCCGGCTGGAGGAGGCAGGCAGGGGAGAGGACGGGAAGGAGGCAGGTGAGCAAAGAACGGAGGGGGGCAGGAAGGGGAGAGGAAGGAAGCGGGATGGGTGGGTGCGCCTTTCATTCTGCCTGGAAGACCAGCGCCTACAGCTGGACTACCAAGTGGATTGAAAGGGTCACTTTGGGGGCAGCGCTGCAAAGGCAGAAGGGATCTTGGCCGGTTTCTAAACAGGGAAAGTGAGTTTCCCTCTGACAAACGCTTTCTGCCTCCCCTCTGCAAAGCTCCACATGTTTCCGCCCCACCCTGTCCTCAGCCAACCCCCCACTTAGAAGCCACTCTTGGGTTATTGACTTCTGTGTGCTTGTGTATCTGTGTCTCCCGTGTGGGGTTCCTCTCTGCGTAAAGTCCTCAAGCTGTGCCTGTGTGCGCCTGACAAATCGGCCCCATTGCCTTTCCCTCCTCAAAATTTATCTTTCCCCCCACCTCCAGTCTCCGTTGTTGTGTGTCCTGGCTGAGAGGAAAAACAGAAGACGGGGGGCCATCGCTCAGGGATAGTCTACTTGAGATTCCTGCATTGCCCCAGGGGGTTGGCTTGATGACCCTCAGGGGTCCCTTCCAGCTCCACTCTTCTCTGGTGCAGGCTTGTGCAGAGTTTTAGGTCCAAGTTGGGTGCAAGGGGTGCAGCCCATCTTATGCACGGCCGGCTCGGGAAGAAGTCCCACTGATCATGATGAGACTCGCAGGCGAGTAGATTGCTGCTGTGCAGGCCTGCTGTTGAAATCAATGTTTTCCTTTTCAGAGCATGGTGAAATCCCCATGACTAAAACCTCCCCTTCCGTAGTTTCTGTCAGGAGTTCAGCCTACACTCGAGTAGCACCCTGGCAGAGACACGTGCCCGACTGGCATGTTCCCTCCCTCCTGGTCGATCGTTTGGGAGCTTCATAAGCTTTCTTCAGCCCGAACATCACAGCGACCAATGCCAAGCGACACCGGCACACTTAAGGATTGGCAGAGTTTGTGCATCATGCGTGACAGACCTCAGCAACTCAGCATTTTGGCTAATCGACTTGATTTACATGTAAATACACACACGGAGCACTGCAACATGGCTCCCTCTCTCTCGAGCATCAGACAGCAAAGAGAAAAAGAACAAAGGACAACAGTCCCACTTCACGGAACACAGGAACACAAACATCCTGTCGCCGGCACTTCCCACTCTGTGGAGTCAAAACATAGACAACAATCCCATGACTGCAATCATGGAGCTGGAATTCTCACAGTTTCAAGCGCTACCACAGGTTCCGCAGAATATCTGTACTGCATGGTTTAGTGTGGCAGCACCTGCCCTTTGGAACTCCCCGCCTCTTGCAACAAAGCACGTGCCTTTGCTAGACGCTTTTCAGGCACCTGCTAAAAGCATTCTTGTTGAGGCAAGCATACCTAGAAGCTTAGGAAGTTGAAGTAATTTTCATCTCTTTTAATATTTTAGCTTTTGTATGTTTTAAAGTAGGATTGTTGATTTTTCTTGATTTTACTGCTGTGGTGGTTTTTTTGTTTTTTGTTTTGGTAAACCACTTTGCAGGCTTTTAAAAATAAATTTTATTAAATAAAGAAGCAATACATAGAACTAATAATAGAAAGATATAGGAAAATATGTATCCCCCCCCCTTTTCTTTATTTTTCCTTCTCCTCCTGCTGCTGCTCCTCCTCCTCGTGTGCCTCACCTGAAGGAAAAGCCAAAGAACCACCATTAACATTGGTGCCTGGTATGTGCAACCATATGCTGTATTTTTATTCTTTTTGGCAAGAAAATGGGCACACAAGGAGGCAGCACATGCGCAGTCTGCTACTGGCCTCTGGTCTCCTGCGCATGGGGTGGGGGTGGGGGGGAGGCCACCCCTTCCAGGCAGCGAAGGCGACCCTGGCATGGCTACCAGCTGCCCACAAAGGCGCACTGAACTGGGCTCCAGACTGTGGTGGGACGCCCCTAAGCCCCAGCCAACATGGCCAGCGCTCATCAGGGATGATGGGACTTGAAACCCATTGGGAGGGAGGGCCATGTGAAGACAGGATTCTCAAAAATACCTCTGGCTTGCGGCTCCTGGAGTGTTGCTGGCAACGCCTGGAGTTTCTCTTCAAGCTCCTGGAGCTTCACACGGAATACTTGAGCTTCCTTAAATACTGTTTCAGCTGCATGCCACACCTCAGCCAAAAGAGCTCCTATCACTGAGAAAAAGAAGGGGGCATGTCATTCCGGTCAAGTTGCACCAAAGTTCATCTGAGCTCCACAGGCTGGTTTTTCTAATTGTTTGACTGGGGTTGTTTGTTGGTTTTTCTTTAACTTGGGCAAGGCCTTTTTATGTGCCCTTTCAATTCCCAAGAGCCAGCACTGTAAATCAGTTTTAAGGGAGTCTTACAACCACAGCTGCCGCCACCCCCCACCCCCCACCCCCCACCATCATAAGCAGTTACACATACAGGCTTTTAAAACTTATTGAATATTGTTTTTAAAAAGTTTGAAACACTTTGAAATACTTTCTAAAATTCTGCTGTTTAACATTTATGTAAATGATGTAATAAAGGAACCCAAATGGCCAGATATTTCCCTGTTTCAGTTTTGTCCCAGAATGTATCCATTTTGCTACATGCCAACGATACGGTGTTGTTAGCACAAACGCAAGTGGGTATGAGGCGATTACTTAATAACTTTGGGAGACTGTGTCGTAACAAAGATTTGAATAGAAATTATTCCAAGACCAAAGCCATAGTATTGGGGGCACAGCCCAGGAAGCAGAAATGGCTCCGAAATGGACAAGCCTTTGAACAAGTCAGGCATTTCAACTACAGTGGTACCTCTGGTTGCGAACGGGATCCGTTCTGGAGCCCCATTCGCATCATGAGCACATCGCAACCCGCGTCTGCGCGTGTGGGGGTCGCGATTTGCCGCTTCTCCGCATGCACGTGACGTCATTCTGAGCGTCTGCACATGCGCGAGCAGCGAAACCTGGAAGTAACCCGTTCCGTTACTTCCGGGTCGCCGCAGGACGCAACCTGAAAAGACGTAACCTGAACCGAGCGGAAGAAGGGGTATGACTGTATCTGAGGATTTGCTTCTCTGATAGGTGTTGAGAGCAGTAAAGAGTTAACCTGCTGTGCCTCGGAGCTGAGGGGAAGAGCTTACCAGGCAGGATGTGACGTGAACAGCCTGGTATGCAGTCTGTGTTCTGTGGGAACCGAAATCAGTTAGTTGAACTGCTCAGCTCCAGGAGAAGGGAGCAGAGAAAATGCAGTTGCAATCAGATGGGTTCTGATCTGTGTACATACATGTTTTCGGAACAATAAAGAACTTAAGAAACAGAAGCTGACGTCTCGGGATTCTTCCCTTATCACACGCACGACGCTGCGCAATTCTGCTGATGATTTTACGACCTACAGAGGCCTGCGCAGAGGAAGTGTGCCGGGCGCCATAAAACAATAAATCTGTCCGAGGAGATTTATTGGAAGAGATCGAACTCAATAAATAACCGGTTATGGGGGTCAACGCGAAGCATGTGGAAAAGGGCTTTGAAGCAGCTGTGTGCTGAGATCGATTGCCGAGGCTGCAAAGGCAAGTCGGAGAAAGCCGGAAGATGCCCAGTTTGGTGTTTCTGAGTGAGTAGAAACCAACAGAAGGGACTGAGAAGGGTGGAAATGGCTCTGAGGGACAAACATGGCTTTGAGCCTTTGCCATGCCAGACCACCAGCACTTGGCTGGAATGGTGCTTCCACGTAGAACTTTCCCTAGTTGGGGCAAATTTGTGGGGTGCAATTCAGCAACCACAAAAGGCAGCTGGGAGCACTGAAATTGAGAGAGAAGCTGAGCAGCGTGTACTAGCTTTTCTAGCTGAAAATGTGGATGCACATCTGTTGCCTATTGTTCTGGATGCACAGACGCCAGAGGCAGCTTGGCTAGCACTCCGAGAGGCTTGTGAGGCAGGAGTGGAAAGCAAGGGCCGAGAAGTGGCTGCATCAGAACAGAAGAGGCAAGATGGCACCGGTCACCCAGCTGAGAGGAGCTGGGAGCAGCCCCCAAGGGGGGGGGGCGAAAGGACTCTTCCAGTTTCTGTTCCTGAAACTGTTGCTTGCAATGCTGCTAGAGATGCTGTTGCTGAGCCTGAGAGCTGTTTGGCTGCTGAGACGTGGCTGTGTGAGGAGCCTGGAGAGGGGCCAAAAGTTGGAAGCCCTAGACCCACCAGAGGGGGTGCAGGAAATCGTCCTGGGAGCCCTGGGAGAAGTGGGGGGGCAGTGAGCAGTGAAAGCTCAGAGAAGCCTCTTTCTCCAAAGGCTGCCAAGAGATGTTTACGCCTAAAGCCTTGCCGTGAGAAGCTGAATACAGCTAGAGGCTTCAAGGCCATCCACCTGGAGCAAGCAGAGATAAGAGCTGTGGACTTGTGTGGGAACGCCGAGCCAAGTGCAGTCTCCATGGCAACTGAGAGAGTTGCATATACGGAAACTGTGAAGGTCGTGGGCAAGTCTTCCCGCCAGGGGGAGTCTGTTGCCGTGACAACCAGCAAGAACAGCTACAGAAGCCCCAAGGAGGGGGGTAGCGAGAAAATTGTTGCTATGGCGGCCCAGGAATGTCAACAACACAACTCTTTGACTGTCATAATAGACACTGGAGCTACCAATACTTTGCTGCCATCTGCTGTTTTTTTGCGAAATTGCAGGAGAGTAAAAACTTACCAATATGTCACAATTGCGGACGGGTCACAGAAAAAACTGACTGAAATGGGTTTTTTCTACTGTCCTTTTCTTAAGCATGAAGTCAAAGCTTTTGCAGTGCCTGGTTTGACCAATTGTTTGTTAAGTGTGCATGATTTGCTTAAAGAAGGGTTTCAAATTTCTTTTGCAGGCACCGCCGCTTTGCGCATACGGGGTGGAACTATCTCAAGAAAGCCCCAGGTCTAACAGAAGGGTGCAAATTTCGAAGTTGTGGGAGGTTTTTAGATTGCAATGCATGTAAACAGGCCAAAGTTGTGACATGCTCCTATCCAAAGTCAGAGAGACAGACCACACAACCCTTTGAATTAATTCATGCAGATTTGTGTGGACCCATGTCGGTTGAATCATTGGGAAAGTCAAAGTTCTCTCTGCTTTTGATTGATGATTTCTCGAGAAATAGTTGGACCTTTGCTTTGAGAACCAAAGCGGAGGCGGCTAAAGTGATCAGGGATTGGATCACAGCAGTGGAGGTAACCTATTCCAGCAGAGTGCGAAGTTTTCAAAGTGATAGAGGTTCAGAATTCACTGGTTCTGCTTTGCAGGATTTCTTTAGGGAGAAGGGGATTAGCCACAGACTCACCGCTCCTTACTCTCCGAAACAGAATGGCGTGGCAGAGAGAAAGAACAGGACGGTGCAAGAAGCAGTGTCTGCGATCCTGTGGGACGCAGGGCTACCCCAAAAGTTTTGGTCTGAAGCTTGGAAATATGTGGTGCATACGCAGAACAGAGTGTACAACTCTAGTGTGGGAAATACACCGTATTTCTTACTGCATGGGAAGAAGCCAAAGGTTCACTACCTACGTGTGTTTGGTTGTGAGGCCTGGGTGCTCATCCCAAAGGCTCTACGCAAGAAAGGCGAGCCAAGGGCAAAGAGGATAATCTTTGTAGGATCTTTGTAGCCTGGCTCAAAGGCCTGGAGGTTTGCGTACCCAAGTGGCGACCAGTCAAGATTGGTTGTAAGTAACAGTGCTGAGTTCTGTGAACAAGCTGGTTGGGAACGTCTGCACGCTAATCCAGACGTGATTTCGCAGCAGTTCTATGACTCAGACGTTGAGGAGGAAGAAGTTGGTGTAGGGGACCAAGGTCCAGAGCAACAGAGTCCAAGGCATGGACAGCTCAGGATCCCTCAGAGGGGGGAACCTAGAACACCTCCTCAGGCAAGTGACAAGCTTGAGCAAAAGAGTGAGCCTTCTTCACCCGTTGAGCCAGCTGTGAGGCCCAAGAGGCGCAGCAGGTCAGAGGGGGAAGATGCTGAGGTTGAGGAAGAAGGAGCAGGGTCACCAAGATTCACACTGAGGAGATCAGCGAGGACAAGGAGACCTCCTGATCGGTATGAGGCTTCAGGTATCTGGGTAGGTTCAGCCAGATGTGAACCTGATTCCTTTGAGGATATTCAGAGTTTACCTGAGGAAGAAGCAGTTGAGTGGCACAAGGCAATGGACAAAGAGATGAAGTCCATGAAAGATCTAGGTGTGTTTTCACTCACAGAGTTGCCACCAGGCAAACAGGCTGTAGGTTGCAGGTGGGTTTACCGTTTGAAACCCACGGACACTGGACAACCACAGTATAAACGCTTTCGGAATGTGTGCCAAAGCGTTCAGGAGGGATTAGTAGCGCTGAAGTATTGTCCCTCTGCGAAGAACCTAGCTGATGGGTTCACGAAGCCACTCTCCTTCCAGAGACATGGAGAGTTCTGCGAAGGTCTGGGTTTGGGACGACCAAGGGTCGATTCTCCCCTCAGAAGCGAGGCAAGAGGGGGTGTTGAGAGCAGTAAAGAGTTAACCTGCTGTGCCTCGGATGTGGCAGGATGTGACGTGAACAGCCTGGTATGCAGTCTGTGTTCTGTGGGAACCGAAAGCAGTTAGTTGAACTGCTCAGCTCCAGGAGAAGGGAGCAGAGAAAATGCAGTTGCAATCAGATGGGTTCTGATCTGTGTACATACATGTTTTCGGAACAATAAAGAACTTAAGAAACAGAAGCTGACGTCTCGGGATTCTTCCCTTATCACACGCACGACGCTGCGCAATTCTGCTGATGATTTTACGACCTACAGAGGCCTGCGCAGAGGAAGTGTGCCGGGCGCCATAAAACAATAAATCTGTCCGAGGAGATTTATTGGAAGAGATCGAACTCAATAAATAACAATAGGAGTACTGGGTCTCATCAGATGACAGCCTCGGCCTTGAAGGCATCAAGATCTGCACAAGCAATTCTTAGCTTTACCAGAACTGAAGGCGGCAATGGGATTGCCCCTGCTCCAAGAAGATATACAGTGGTACCTCGGAAGTCAAACGGAATCCATGCCAGATGTCCGTTTGACTTCCAAAGCATTCGGAAACCAAGGCGCGGCTTCCGATTGGCTGCAGGAGCTTCCTGCACTCAATCCGAAGCCGCGGAAGCCCCGTCGGACATTTGGGCTCCAAAGAACATTCACAAACCGGAACACTCACTTCCGGGTTTGTGGCGTTCGGGAGCCAAAACATTTGAGTCGCAAGGCGTTTGGGATCCAAGGTACGACTGTATTGGTAAGGATAAGAGGGGATCGGGAGAGACAGGGAAGCCCGGAGGGAACGCCCCACCTAGCCCAGCTCCGACCCCAAGCCAATATCACCAGCGGCTGGAGCAAAAGAGCAGAGGAGCCGCGCACCGGGGACCGGCTGGGGGCTAGAAGAACGCGGCGTGGACCCTCCCCTGCCAGTGCAGGGGGGCACAGCAAGAACCATGCTTTCTGTTATTGAGTTTATTTTCAGTCCATTTCTTATCCGTATTTTAAAGCCCTATTGTCAGGGAACTGCCATCGGCAGCACAGGAGGTGCCAAGGCTCTCTGAGGGAAAGGGAGACGTAACACCTGAAGAAGGAACCAGTAGGGGGCGAACAGGAATGTCAAGGGAAGGAGAGTCGGAGGAATGGCTCAGAGATGCTTCCAGTGAAAATAGTGGGGATGTCTCAGAACCACCTATAGGGACACCCGTTCCTCGCCGGAAACTGTCACACAGAGAGGCCAGAAGACGTGTTTCCGTTAAGGAGCTTTTATGTTGGAAACGTTTCCGAAAGCAACCACTTTCGGATTCTGCTAGCGACTGACGCAGCCATGCTGGAGGGGCTCCGTCACAGGCAGAGGTTTGAGAAGCTGTTCAAACTCTGAGGGATTGCAATTTACACACAAGCAGCTCTTCATCCCATCACAGCAATCCGAAAGTCATCGACAGCTAGCTTGTGCCAGGGAGAGGCATCATGAGCGAACCAGCAGGAACCGGAGGGGCAGCTGGAGGAGGTCCAAGCCTGGAGGAAAGGTATAGGACGTTGGAAATCCAGCTTGCCTTGCAGACGGCGAGGCTGGAAGAAAGGAGGGCTCAGGATGCAGAGAGGGGGAGGGAGAAAGCCACCCCACTCAACAGAAAGATGCCAGGATTGGTGCAGAAATTTGGGGGGGACCCCAGGAACTACCATGCCTTTAGGACAGAGATGCAATATGCTCTCAATCTGCAATTTGATGACTTCCCTGATGAGGAATCGCGAGTGGCTTTTGTAATTAGCCATCTCGAATCAGGGGCGAAGGACTGGGTTAGACCCTTGATGGCAGCAAATAATGAGATCCTAAAGGACACAAGGAAGTTTTTTCGTGCCATGGACCTGATGTTTTCCAGTGACATTGAGCAGGGAGGGGTGCGAAGGCAGTTAATGGCTTGCAAACAGGGAAACAGGACTGTCCGTGAGTACTGGACTGAGTTCACTATGTTGATTCATCGTTTGGGGTGGGACTTGTCTGCTGAGCCCATTTTGATGCTTTTCGAAGAAGGTCTGTCTTCCTCCTTGAAAGATGAACTTTCCCGGAGCCCCAGAGCAGAGTCTATGGACCAGCTGACTAAAGCCGCGCTAGCCATAGGAGCGCGCCAGGAAGCGAGGGCTTTGGAGAAGCGGGAGGGGAAAGGAGAACGTTGGAGGGAGCTCCGCATTCCAGACATTCCAGAGCAGCCTTTCCCGCCGGCAGAGCCGATGGAAGTGGGAACAGCGCGTGCGCGCACAGTTTCAAACATCGGTGAAGGGCGGAAGAAGGAGGGAAAGGGCGGGAAGAAATGCTATCTCTGCCAACAGCCAGGACACTTTGCCAGAGTCTGTCCACGGAGAAAGGAATGGCAAGGCATGGCGGGAGCTGTTGGGGGAGAGGAGGAGGAAAGCACAGAGCAAGTAAAAGCCAACGCCTGGCTGCCCTCGGGGCACAGCAGCCAGGCTCAAAAGCAGTGAGAGTGCCCGCACCAGAACCTCCCAGACCTGCTCTAGTGATAGAGGTGTTGCTAGAGCTGCCAAACGGACACCCCCTACAGATCAAGGCCCTGCTGGATTCAGGCAGCTCCTGTAATTTTATGAGTAAGGAGTTCGCAGCTGAGCACCAGATACAAACCCTCCCCTTAAGTAAACCCCTGCAGGTGACCACAATTGACGGCAGAGAGCTGTTGGGAGGAGAAGTGAACCAACAGACAGTCCCTATGATAATGAGGGTGGCAAGGCACACCGAGAGGATAGCGTTTAATGTGGCCACATTGGGAGGAGCTCCCATAATTTTGGGGATGAGCTGGCTGGCACTACACGATCCTCTAGTGGGCTGGCACCAGAGGGTGGTCTCCTTCGGGTCAGCGCATTGCCTGGAACACTGCAAGCAGGGGAAGGATCCAGGGGGAGCCAAGCTCACCTTAGCTGGGATGGAGGTAATGAAGCAAGGGGAGGTGCCTCCGCAATATGCAGATCTGAGCAACGTATTTAGCGAAAGGGAAGCGGACAAACTGCCGCCGCATAGACCCTTTGACTGTCAAATCAACCTACTCCCTGGTGCTCAACTCCCAGTGGGCAAGCTGTACGCCATGTCAGACAGGGAGATGCAGGAGCTGAGGGAGTTCATTGACAAAAACCTGAAGAGGGGTTTCATCAGAGAGTCCCGAGCGGTGGGGGGCAGCCCAGTGTTTTTTGTGGACAAAAAAAACACAGATAAGCCGAGGCTTGTAGTGGATTTCAGGGCCCTAAACGCCGTGTCGGAACCCCTGGCCTTTCCTATGCCCCGAATTGATGACATTCTGACCAGGGTGAGGAAGGGGAAGATTTTTACAAAACTGGACCTGCGGGGGGCGTATAATCTGATACGAATAAGGAAGGGGGATGAATGGAAGACCACCATGTTCACCCCTTTGGGAGCATTTGAATACCTCGTAATGCCCTTCGGTCTCCAAGCCGGCTCCGCATGTTTTCAAAGTTTTATCAACCACGTCCTGGGGCCGTTGCTCTACAAGAATTGTGTGGCCTTTTTGGATGACGTGTTGGTGTATTCGGAAAATGAAGAGCAGCATGTGAGGGACGTGAGAGAAGTGTTGGGGCGGCTGCAAGCCAATCAGCTGTGGGTGAAACTGGAGAAGTGCCAGTTTCATGCCAAGGAGGTGGAATTCCTGGGGTACCGCCTGTCAGACCAAGGATTGGCCATGGATCCAGGCAAGGTCCAGGCGGTGCTGGAATGGAAGGCACCCAAAACCAAGAAGGATGTGCAAAGATTCCTGGGGTTTGGGAACTTTTATCGGAAGTTCATCAAGAATTTTGCACACTTGACGGCGCCCATCACCGACTGCCTCAGTAGCAAGAAGAAATTTGTTTGGACGGCGGAAGCGGAGAGAGCTTTTGAAGAACTGAAAAGGGCTTTCGCTTCGGAAGAACAACTTCTGCATGTGGACCTACAGAAGCCCATGAGGGTGGAGACAGACGCGTCAGACAGAGCGGTGGGGGCTGTGCTTCTTCAGCCGGGAAGAAATACGTCGGAGTGGAGACCGTGTGGTTTTTTCTCGAGGAAGCTGAATAAGTCCGAGCGGAACTACACGGTGTATGACAGAGAACTACTTGCCATTCACGAAGCGTTCCGGAGGTGGAGACATTTATTGATTGGGGCACAACACAAGGTGCAAGTGTGCACCGACCACAAGAATTTGGAGTATTGGAGAACAGCTCGAGTACTCAACCAACGACAAGTGAGATGGGCACAGGAATTTTCCAAATTCCACTTCGAGATTTGTTATGTACCAGGCCCAGAGAACGTCAGGGCGGACGCTCTCTCACGCAAACCAGAGTACTTGGAAGGGGAGGGGGCAAGCGAAGAAAGACATGTCATTCCTGAGGACCGCTGGGTGTGTGGGGCGGCGCTGGTGGGGAGACGAGAGCTGGTAGAAGAAACGGAAACTGACGAATATGCCCAAAATAAGCTCAGAGGCCTCAGGGGAGAGGGTGAGAGCCCGGAGGGTTTTGAAGAAAGAAATGGGGCATTGTATTACAAAGGGGCACTGTATATACCAGAAGGTGAATTGAGAGGGAGGGTACTCAAGCAGTTGCATGATAGTCCCACGGCGGGACATTTTGGACAACACAAGACCATGTGGATGGTCACCAGGGAGTTTTGGTGGCCCAAGGTGAGGGAAGATGTAAAGGAGTATGTAAGAGGGTGTGACCAATGCCAGAGGGCCAAGGGGGAAAGAAGGGCGCCGGCAGGGTTATTGGAACCACTACCCACGCCAGAACGGCCTTGGGAGGCGGTATCAATAGATTTTATGACGGATCTGCCCAAATCCAAAGGGAAGACGGCCATCATGGTAGTAGTGGACCTGTTAACTAAGATGTGCCACTTTGTGGCATGTTCACATGCAGTGACAGCGGAAGAAACAGCGAAGTTGTTTGTAGAACACATCTTCCGGCTGCATGGCGCCCCCTTGAGGGTTGTCTCGGACCGCGGGAAACAATTTACTTCCAGGTTCTGGAGGAAGCTCATGAGCTTGCTGCACGTGGAGGTCAATTTTTCGACGGCCCGGCATCCTGAAACCAACGGGCAGGCGGAAAGAGCAAATGGCATCCTCCAACAATATCTGAGGTGTTATGTCAATGACAGAGGGAATGATTGGGTCGAAAAGCTGGCGCTGGCAGAATTTGCCTACAACAATGCGGAGCATGTGTCCACAGGGATGAGCCCCTTTTTGGCCAATTACGGGTGTCACCCCAGGGCATTCCCGGGGGAGGGAGGCGAGAGATGGAGCGTCCCAGCGGCCGAACATTTTGTAGAAGAGATGGAAGCGATCCATCGTCAGCTTCAGCTCAACTTAGAAAGGGCCAAGGCTCAATATAAGAAGCAGGCAGACAAGAACAGGAGGGAAGGTGAAACCATAAGGGTGGGGGATCAGGTGTGGTTGTCCACCCAAGGGTTGCCGTTCAAAGGGGGTTGTAAGAAATTAAGACCCAAGAGATTGGGACCCTTTGAGGTCATTCAGCAGGTCAACCCAGTGGCTTTCAAACTCCGGTTACCCAACCACATGAAATTGCATCCAGTGTTCCACAGGTCATTACTGTCACCGTACAAGGGGGGAGGTGAAGGGGAGCACACCAGGGGACCAGTCTTGGAAGAGAGGGAGAGCAGTAACCATGTAGCGGAAATCCTCGATTCCAGGTGGAAGGGCAATCAGGTGGAGTATTTAGTGGCGTGGGAAGGGGAACCGGAGTCAGAAAACACTTGGGTGACAGCAGAGGAGGTCAATGACGAGGTTTTAACAGAAACGTTCCACCAAAGATTCCCGAGGAAACCACAGCCGGCAGCAAGGTTTAGGAGGGAGTATTTCGGCACCACAGACGAGGAAGAGGAACTGGAAGGATTCGCGGAGTCGGAGTTGGAAGAAGGAACGGACTCAGACGACGAGGAGTACCGAGAGACTAGGAACCGCAACAAGTGGAGAAAGGTGTTCGAAACCTCAGACGATGAGGAAGGTTCCTTCCGGGGTTTTACCCCCTCCCAAACTGTAGGGGAGGAGACGGGAGAGGGTGAAGGGGGCCCTGGAGGGGAGGTGGATGTCAGGGAACTGCCATCGGCAGCACAGGAGGTGCCAAGGCTCTCTGAGGGAAAGGGAGACGTAACACCTGAAGAAGGAACCAGTAGGGGGCGAACAGGAATGTCAAGGGAAGGAGAGTCGGAGGAATGGCTCAGAGATGCTTCCAGTGAAAATAGTGGGGATGTCTCAGAACCACCTATAGGGACACCCGTTCCTCGCCGGAAACTGTCACACAGAGAGGCCAGAAGACGTGTTTCCGTTAAGGAGCTTTTATGTTGGAAACGTTTCCGAAAGCAACCACTTTCGGATTCTGCTAGCGACTGACGCAGCCATGCTGGAGGGGCTCCGTCACAGGCAGAGGTTTGAGAAGCTGTTCAAACTCTGAGGGATTGCAATTTACACACAAGCAGCTCTTCATCCCATCACACCTATGAACCCAGGTAGGCGGCCTGAACCACTGGAGCCCATTTCCTGGAACCGCCGCCTCAGCCCCGATCTAGGGACCCGACACCAAGCCCTGGGGGTCCCATGGGAGAATTCAAACTGCCCCTTTTTCTTGTTCCCTTCTCTGTCTCTCTCTCTCCCTCCTCCTTCTTCTTTCGTTATACGCACAACCCTCCCTTCTTTATTAATACATTATTACTCATTCATCCATTTCTATTCACTTCTTACTCATTTTCATTATTATTACTCATTTTTCTCTTTTTCTTAAAAAAAGTTTTTTTTAAAATTTATCATTAAAGAATTCTATATATATACAGTATCTACTTTTCCATCCCCACTTCCCCATTTTTCTATTTACTTATTACAATGGTTTTTTTTCTTTTCCTTCTCTTTTCTGAACAAACAAACAAACAAACAATTTTCAGTAGGATTTTTTGTGTTTTCTTTTTCTTTCTTTCTTCTTTTTCTCTCTTCCTTATCGTTTCTTTTCCATCTTGTCTTTTGTCTCACACTATAACTTGAACCACCACAGCGACTTTTGATTTTTAAATAGAATTCCATTAGCCTTTACATTTTTAACTTTTGACTCTTATCTGCAAACTCCCAACCCCACCTCCCCACCTTAACACTGGGAGGGCCATGTCCCCGGAATTTGTGAAGACAGGATTCTCAAAAATACCTCTGGCTTGCGGATCCTGGAGTATTTCTGGCAATGGCTGGAGTTTTTCTTCAAGCTCCTGGACCTTCATACGCAATGCTTGATCATCCTTATGTACTGTTTCCACCCCCGTCTTCGGGCTATTGGGCGCCTTCTTCAGTATTTCAACATCCTGGAGAGGACAGACACTTCCTGCTAGACATTTACTCCAGACATTTACAGAAGGCACAGAGGCACTGGTTGAAGAAGTTGGGAATGAGCAGACAGTGCTATTGCTGAGAAGGAGCTCCACCCCAGGGTGCTAAAGAGCTCTTTCCCTAGCCTGCAGGTGCCAGAAGGCCAAGCGCTGGTGTTGCAGTGGTGGTACTTCAGAGGCGTAGGAGAAAAGGCTGCTCTGGATTTTGGGTATATAAATGGCCTTGCCTGAAGCTTTGGATTGTGCTCTGCATTAGCAGAGAGGCTCCACTTAGTTGCAAATGAAGCACATTTCAGTTATTATAGAAACCGGTGTTTCCACGCATGCTTGTTCAGGAACTCTGTGAACTAGACAGCCGCTATTTTAAACTGGCCCTTTTCCTGGCAGGTCCTCGAATGTAGTCGGGACCTCCGATGCTGCTTGCTGTCATGGCGTCAGCCATGTTGCAGCGCAGGAAGTCCCCAGGCGTACATCCGGGGACATTCTGGGGACAAATTTCTGCCGGGGACAGATTGCTGAATCCGGGGACTCTCCCTGACAACCGGGGACGCCTGGTAAGCCTCCTTCTGGCCTTACCTGAGCAGCAAGTGCAGCTTGTCCTGGATCACTGTGGATCCCTTCAGCTGCCACCAAGCTCCCAGGTGTGGATCTGTTGTCCTGACCTGATTTTTAGATAGAATTCCATTAGCCTTTACATTTTTAACTTTTGACTCTTATCTGCAAACTCGCAGCCCCACCTCCCCACCTTAACACTGGGAGGGCCATGTCCCCGGAATTTGTGAAGGCAGGATTCTCAAAAATACCTCTGGCTTGCGGCTCCTGGAGTGTTGCTGGCAACGCCTGGAGTTTCTCTTCAAGCTCCTGGAGATTCACACGGAATGCTTGAGTTTCCTGAAATACTGTTTCAGCTGCATGCCACACCTCAGCCAAAAGATCTGCTATCACTCAAAAAAAGTTTTAAATTTTTTATTATTATTTCTCATTAAAGAATTCTCTCTCTCTCTCTCTCTCTCTCTCTCTCTCTCTCTCTCTCTATATATATATATATATATGTCTATATATATATATATCTACTTTTCCATCCCCACTTCCCCCTTTTTCTATTTACTTATTACAATGGCTTTTTTCTTTTCCTTCTCTTTTCTGAACAAACAAACAAACCATTTTCAGTAGGATTTTTTGTGTTTTCTTTTTCTTACTTTCTTCTTTTTCTCTCTGCCTTATCTTTTCTTTTCCATCTTGTCTTTTGTCTCACACTATAACTTGAACCACCACAGCGACTTTTGATTTTTAAATACAATTCCATTAGCCTTTACATTTTTAACTTTTGACTCTTGTCTGCAAACTCCCAACCCCACCTCCCCACCTTAACACTGGGAGGTCCATGTCCCCGGAATTTGTGAAGACAGGATTCTCAAAAATACCTCTTGCTTGCGGATCCTGGAGTATTTCTGGGAACAGCTGGAGTTTTTCTTCAAGCTCCTGGACCTTCATAGGCAATGCTTGATCATCCTTAAGTACTGTTTCCGCCCCCGTCTTAGGGCTATTGGGCGCCTTCTTCAGTATTTCAACATCCTGGAGAGGACAGACACTTCCTGCTAGACATTTACTCCAGACATTTACAGAAGGCACAGAGGCACTGGTTGAAGAAGTTGGGAATGAGCAGACAGTGCTATTGCTGAGAAGGAGCTCCACCCCAGGGTGCTAAAGAGCTCTTTCCCTAGCCTGCAGGTGCCAGAAGGCCAAGCGCTGGTGTTGCAGTGGTGGTACTTCAGAGGCGTAGGAGAAAAGGCTGCTCTGGATTCTGGGTATATAAATGGCCTTGCCTGAAGCTTTGGATTGTGCTCTGCATTAGCAGAGAGGCTCCACTTAGTTGCAAATGAAGCACATTTCAGTTATTATAGAATCCGGTGTTTCCACACATGCTTGTTCAGGAACTCTGTGAAGTAGACAGCTGCTGTTTTAAATTGGCCCTTTTTCTGGCAGGTTAAACGATTAACTCCCCTTCTAAGGAACCAGAGCAATTACAAATGAAAGGCTCTCCAACCGTGCGCTATCCCTATCTGCAAGCAAGCTCTCCCACAAAGTGGGGGGGGGGGAGACAGGGGATCCCTGCTGCTGTGCTTTCCCTCAACGCCCCAAAGACAAGCTGTCCAGCTGGAGAAAAGGGGGGAGGGGTGTACGCCACAGGAACGGCCAAGAACGCTGATTTTTGCTCAGCAATGAGGCGTTAAAGCAGACATACCTTCCTCTGGGTCTCTGCTCTCTCGGGTCGGGCTCTCCCTCTCCTCAGCGGCAGCTGCAGCAAGGTCGGGGCACCCCCCAGCCAGCGGATTGGCTGGCTGGAACTGGCTAGAATGTCCCCGGATTTAATTAATGTCCCTGGATGTCGTCGGGACCTCCGATGCTGCTTGCTGCCATGGCGTCAGCCATGTTGCAGCGCAGGAAGTCCCCAGGCATAAATCCGGGGACATTACGGGGACAAATTTCTGCCGGGGACAGATTGCTGAATCCGGGGTCTCTCCCTGGCAACCGGGGACGCCTGGTAAGCCTCCTTCTGGCCTTACCTGAGCAGCAAGTGCAGCTTGTCCTGGATCACCGTGGATCCCTTCAGCTGCCATCAAGCTCCCAGGTGTGGATCTCTTGTCCTGACCTGAATACAAAAGAAGTGATTTTACATCTCCATTTCAACACGAAACGAAAGCCCAGAGCCTGGCTTCATACTCCCCCTCATCTGGAATATGGTCACTTCCAGCCCCCTCCCAGCCCAAGGATCTCCTTGTAGAGGACTGCCTGTATGACAGAGAGGTTTTCTGTGGAGTGCTGCCTCCCTCTGCTGGTGCAAGCTGTTTCTCCAGCAGAAAAATGCTTCCTGGTAGAGTGGAAGTGGCCACCCCTCTTTCCCCACCCCATTCCATATGCATCCCGACCCCAACTATCAGGATTTGCCATCTGGCCTGACTCTACAGTGCTGCTGATACACAAGATAGGCAATAGCCTGCCACTCACTAACCTAACTGCAGCCTTGCAGGGAAAGAATATAAGAGCAGCCAGAGATTTTGTAGTCCAGCCTATTCACACAAGCAGACCAGTCCCCTGCAGCGCACACCCTCCCACTCAAAAGCAAGTCAGCTCACCGCCATAAACTGGGCCTCTTTCTCCTGCTTCACTTCTGAGATATTTCAGGGCAGGCTGGATTAAAGTCGGCTCACATACCCGGCAAGGCTGTTTTCGTCCACGGAGTTTGTTCTATGAGACACATGAGCCAAATAGCCGAGGAGACAGTTTTTGAGCTGCCTGTCATTCATACACTTTATACTGAAAGGATTTCTGGGGCAGATGCTCTTTTTCTGCATGGAGGGTGGGGGTTTCCAAAGGGGCACTATTCAGACCTGCATTCATGGCTTATGAGTCGTAGCTGTGTGACAACTGCACCTCATGCTGATGTGTTTGAAGGGCTGATGTTCCACTTCCAGGTAGAAGAGCTCGTTGGCATTATTTTAGGCTCTGTGTCAATTGACTTTGTGACATGATGATGGGGGGGGGGGGGGAGTTCTTATTTTTAGCGTATTTACCTGCAACCTATTATGTGGGAATCTCAAGGTACTTTACAACTAGGTCCGAAAATAGGCAAACATTGAAATGCAGCTGTCAGAGCTGGCTCCTGGTCCCAGCTCACAAAGGACCAACGCTAGCCGGTAGTAAAGTATCAGAGTCTTTATTGAAGAATAGTTTCCATTTCCAAGCCTCAGCGCCCCAGCTCTACGTCCAGGGTCTAGACCGGCGAAGCTCCATCTGAATCCCCGCCCCCTGTACACCAGTTTAAGACTCTAATCCTACTCCACCTCTTCCTTCTCTCGTTTCTCCTCTGGGTCCTGCTGCCCCCCGGGGTCTCCTCCCTCCTGGACTCCTCAGACGCAGACGTTGACCCCCCAGACTCCTCCCGCTCTCTTCGGCGGGCTTTAGGACTTGGCTCCCTACCCGGGCTGCCAACTGTGCCGCCTTCCTGTACATTTGAACTTGGCGCGCGCGCGCGTTTAACTTTCCTGATGACCGTTTCCTCGCTCCCTGACGGAGGCGTGGTCAATCCTGCCTCCTGTTCTCCCACTGGTAGCGCGCCGCCTGATCCCGATGCCTGGGACTCCTCCCCCCTACTGCACTCTGGTGTGGACGCTGGTCCGGATTTCCAACTGCTGCTCTCTGAGTCCCCTCTGGCCCCTTCTCCCTGAAGTGCCCCCCTGGGTACTCCCCTTGCCCTGACCATGGGAGCCCCTTTTTGTGAATCCTCTGATTCACTCGAAAGACTCAGAGACCTCGGACCGCTGTCATCGCTGTCATTTCCTTCGGACTCCTCCCCTTCGCTCTCCATTTCCTCCCTCTCCTGTGCCTCTGCTCCTGAACCCCTGACATCCATCCCCCCCTCGAAGCCCCCCCTTCCCCCCTCCCCTCCCGCAGGTGAGGGTGCTGGGTGCTCCGTCGTTGTGGGGGTGAATGGCGGATACAGTTCGTCCCCCGTGGCGTGCATCCAGCCGGATAAGTCCGGCTCGTCCTCCGTGCTCTCACCGACCTCGATTTCCTCTGCTTCCATCTCTGTGCCTCCGTGCTCGAACCCAACGTCCTCCCCCAGCACGTCCATGTCCATCTCTCCCCCGGTCACCTCTGGGTCCGTTGCCTGCCCAGGACCCCCCAGCCACTGCCTGCTCCACCGCTCCTCTGGTCGATCGTCCCACCAATAAGAACGGTCTGAGGCAAACCCCGAGGGCGATCCCTCCGGGGAACGTGTGTCTAGTGCCGGTTCTTCGTCCGAGGTGAACCCCTGGAATGTGCTGGCTGAAAGCGTGGGTGTGAAAAGCCAGTCGTCGAAATACTCGGCTGGCATGGGCCTGTGTGGGAACAAGGCATGAAACTCTTCCTTGAGAAGAGGCTCGTCCAGGGCATAGTCCGGCACCCAACGGTTGGCGCTGGCCGGGGTACCTTCGCTGGCGAGAAAATATTCTACTCCCTCTTCCCCCCATCTCGAGTCTAAAATCTCTGTGACCTGGTTGATGGGTTCCCCTCTTGGCGACCCCCTCCTTCTGGGCGTCTCCCTATACGGGTCTGGTGCCGTGCCCTGCGCCTGAAATCGGTGAGGTGCTTTGTAGGGCGTGAGCACTGACCTATGGAACACTGGGTGCATTCTGGATCCCTCCGGAAGTGTCAACCGGAAGGCCACTGGATTGATCTGTGCCTCGACTTGGTAAGGTCCTAGCTGCTTATGTCCGAGTTTCTTCTTCGCTAATGATCTGGTCGGCACAGCTTGGGCTGCTAACCACACCCAGTCTCCCACCTGTATGTTCTCCCCAACCCTTCTGTGCTTATCAGCCTGCAGTTTGTATGCGTGCTTTGCTAGTTCTAACTGCCTCCGAAGCTGTTCGTGAACTTCCTGCAATTCTGACGCTAAGACTTCCGCTGCCTGTGGCTCCCCCTCCCCCAGTCTCTCTAATCCCGGGAAGGTCCTGGGATGCCTCCCGTTGTTGGCGAAGAACGGTGTCACCCCCGTGGACACGTGCTTCGTGTTGTTGTAGGCGAACTCAGCGAGCGGTAGGTAGTCTACCCATGTTGCCGGCTGCTGATTTGCATAGCATCTCAGGTACTGCTGCATGATGGCGTTGACGCGCTCCGCTTGTCCGTTGGTCTGCGGGTGTCTCGCCGACGCTAGGTTGATCTTGACGTTCAGGAAACCCATCAGCTTCTGCCAGAAGTTCGAGATGAACTGTCGCCCCCTGTCGGACAAGATGGACCGTGGCAGACCGTGCACCCTGAAAACGTGGTCTATGAACAGTTTGGCGGTCTGTTCCGCCGTGGCTACCTTCGCGCACGGAATGAAGTGGGCCATTTTGGTGAACATGTCCACCACCACTAGCACTGCCGTCTTGCCCCTCGAGCTGGGTAAATCCGTGACAAAGTCCAGGGCCACCCTCTCCCACGGTGCGCTCGGTGTCTGCAGCGGTTCGAGCAGTCCCGCCGGAAGTTTGTGCACTGGCTTGGCCCTTTGGCAGGTGTCGCACCTCGAGACGTAGTCCGCGACTTCCCCCCGCATCTTGGGCCACCAAAAATCTCTGGCTACTAATTCTGTCGTCTTCTCCTTGCCAAAGTGCCCGGCGGTGGGTGCGTCGTGCAACTGCTGCAGTACTTTCGCGCGGAGGTCCTCTCCCGGTACGTAGAGGGCCCCTCTGCGGATGAGCAATCCATCGCGTATCTGGAACTCGTCGTCCTTCGCCGTGCCTTTGTGCACCTCCTCCATCTTGGCCCGTGCAAAGGGGTCTTCCTGCAGCGCTCGACGGACAGCATCCAGGTCCACGGTTGCCGAAGCGCACACCCACGCTTCCGGTGCGAACATGTGCTTGGCCGCTGCTGGTGCCGCCTCTTCGAGGTATTGCGGCTTTCTGGACAGTGCATCCGCCATGATGTTGTTGTCGCCTGGGATGTACTCTATCCGGAAGTCGAAATCCGCAAAGAACTCCGCCCATCGTATGTGCCGCTGGTTCAGGAACCTTGCCGTGAGCCAGTACTCCAGGTTCTTATGGTCCGTGCGAACCTGCACTGTGTGTTTGGCTCCGATGAGGAAGTGCCGCCACGCCTTGAATGCTGCATGAATGGCCAGCAACTCCCTGTCCCAGATGGTGTAGTTCTGCTCTGACTTGCTGAGCTTTCGAGAGTAGAAGGCGCACGGTCTCCAGTCCCCATGCGGGTCCTGCTGCAACAGTACAGCTCCCACGGCTCTGTCTGAGGCGTCCGTTTCAACTCTCATCGGTCTGCTGGGATTCACGTGCAGTAGCTGCTCTTCGGAGGAGAAGAGACGCTTAAGATTCTGAAAGGACTGCTCCGCTTGCTCCGTCCAGATGAACTTCTTCTTCTTGGAGCTGAGCGTGTCCGTAATGGCCGCTGTCTGCATCGCGAACCCCTTGATGAACTTGCGGTAAAAGTTGGCGAAACCCACAAACCGCTGGACCTCCTTCCGGTTGCGCGGGCTCTTCCAGTCCAACACTGCGCGAACCTTGGCCCTGTCCATGGCAAGCCCCTTGTCTGACAACTTGTAGCCCAGGAAATCCACCTCCTTCCTGTCGAACTGGCACTTCTCCAGCTTGGCGTACAGCCGATGCTCCTGCAGTCTCTGCAGAACTTCCTTGACGTCTCCCTCGTGGGTCTCCTCTGATTCCGAGAATATCAGGATGTCGTCCAGGAAGCAGACGCATTTCGTGTAGAGGAGACCCGCCAGGACGTGATGCATGAAGGCTTGAAAACAGTGAGAGCCATTTTGTAAACCAAAGGGCATAACTCTGTATTCATAGGTGCCCAGGGGCGTGAACATGGCAGTCTTCCACTCGTCGCCCTCCCGTATGCGAATCAGGTTGTACGTCCCTCGCAGATCCAACTTTGTGAAAACGCGTCCTTTCCTCACCGTTGCGAGCAGGTCATCTATTTTGGGCATGGGAAAGGCCGTGGGCTTGGTCTTGGAATTTAAGAGCCTGAAATCCACTACAAGCCTCTTTTGGGGCGTGTCCTTTTTCTTCACAAAGAATACAGGACTGCCCCCCACTGCCTTCGACTCCCGGATGAAACCGCGCTTCAAGTTGAGGTCTATGAACTCCCTGAGCTCCTGCAGCTCGTCTTCAGACATGGAATACAGTTTCCCGGTTGGCAGCGTCGCCCCTGGCAGGAGGTCAATCTTGCAGTCATAGGGCCTGTGGGGAGGCAGCTTGTCTGCTTCTTTCTCGCAGAAAACCTCCAAAAACGCTGCGTACTTGCGTGGCACTGCTTGCAGCGTGCCTAATTGTAGCTGCGGGTCTTCCTCTCCGTCTTCCGGGCTAGGTAGGATGCAATGTTCCGCGCAATAGGATGAGCCGAAGGTCAGTTGGCGCTGGTACCACGCCAATGCTGGACTGTGCCTGTGCAGCCAACTCATGCCCAAGACTACAGGCGTGTCCGACAGGTGGGTGACATTGAAGCTGATGACTTCTCGGTGATTTCCAATTTGCATCACCATTGGGGGCGTTTGTTGCACCACCTGCCCCCCCAACAATTCTCTGCCATCCACCGTGACAACCTTCAGAGGCAGCGTGGCTGGCAGTAGTGCTATATTGTGCTGCTGAATGAAATCCAGTCCTATAAAGTCTGCGTTGCTGCCAGAGTCAATGGTGAGTGGCACTTCCAGAGTGCGTCCATTGGGCAGTTGGAGTGACGCTGTAAGCTGCACCACTGGTTTGGGTGGGAGGGGGTCTGTGGGCTGCAAAATTGCTGGGGATTGCTTCATTGACTTGTCTGGCTGGACCCCAGTGCTTCTTCCTCCAGCCAGACTCCTTCGTTTCCCTGTTGTTGTGTTCTCTGCTGAGTTGCGTCTGTGACTGTTGCCGAGGCTGCAGTGTGCTTGTGGAGCCTCTGGGGACACTCTTTCGCCATGTGCTGAGCACTCTCGCAGATGTAGCACTTCCTGTTCCCTCTAGGAGGCTTCGTTTTGACTGCTCCCGGTGTTAGGGCTCTGGTAGCTGACTGAGCCCTGGCACCTCCAATCTCCATCGGTTCTTCTCCCCCTCCCTGCGAGGGTGTGGATTGTGCACGCGCTGCATCTTTGGGAGAGAAGGGAGGTGCTCTGGCTGGCGCCCGTCCCCAACGTCCTTCTTCTCTGTTCCAAGGACGTTCCTCCAGACGCACGCCGATCTCCAGCGCCCTCTGGACCACTTGCTGAGTGTTCTTTAGTCTCTCCCCCCTTGCAATCTCAGCTTTTACATCTGCATTCAAGCCTTCCCAAAAGAGGTCTCTCACTGGCGCAGAATCTTTCTCCCATCCCAGCGCATGAACTAATCCAAAAAAGCGTGCATGGTACTGCCTCACACTGGCTCTGCCTTGTTTAAGCCCGTGTATGTCTCTCCTGGCGATATCGATGTCTATCTTTGATAAAAAACACGAATCCATCGCTTTAATGAAAGCCTTCGCATCTTGGAGCGCCGGATCATTATCTCTCCATAAATTCCTCAGCCACGTTTTGGCCTCCCCATGCAAATGGGACAAGATAAACCCCACTTTCTCTCTCTCATCTCTAAAGTCTTTTTCTAGCAGATCCAGCGCAAACAGCAGGTCGGCTCTGAAGTTAGGGTACTGCTGTAAACTCCCGTCGAAATGAGATACCAGACTGCCTCCCCTTCTCCCCAGTCCAATGCCCTCTGATTTGGGTCCCTGTTGTCCCAGTGTAGAAAGCATTTCCAACCTGGTTCGGAGATCTCTGCAAGCGGCATCCATTTCCTCTTCCCTTTTCTTGGAGGCCCGTACCTCCGCGTTGAGTTGGGTCACTGCATTTCGCAGTTCTGTCAGTTGCTGTTCTGGAGTCATCTTGCCTGATTTGTGTGAGCTCTCGAAGCACCCCTCCTCTGCCCTCGCTGCGTCGACTCACGTGGCGAGGTTCTTGGTGCCAAAACTTTTGGGAGATGGAGCTTACTGTCAGAGCTGGCTCCTGGTCCCAGCTCACAAAGGACCAACGCTAGCCGGTAGTAAAGTATCAAAGTCTTTATTGAAGAATAGTTTCCATTTCCAAGCCTCAGCGCCCCAGCTCTACGTCCAGGGTCTAGACCGGCGAAGCTCCATCTGAATCCCCGCCCCCTGTACACCAGTTTAAGACTCTAATCCTACTCCACCTCTTCCTTCTCTCGTTTCTCCTCTGGGTCCTGCTGCCCCCCGGGGTCTCCTCCCTCCTGGACTCCTCAGACGCAGACGTTGACCCCCCAGACTCCTCCCGCTCTCTTCGGCGGGCTTTAGGACTTGGCTCCCTACCCGGGCTGCCAACTGTGCCGCCTTCCTGTACATTTGAACTTGGCGCGCGCGCGCGTTTAACCTTCCTCTTAACCGTTTCCTCGCTCCCTGACGGAGGCGTGGTCAATCCTGCCTCCTGTTCTCCCGCTGGTAGCGCGCCGCCTGATCCCGATGCCTGGGACTCCTCCCCCCTACTGCACTCTGGTGTGGACGCTGGTCCGGATTTCCAACTGCTGCTCTCTGAGTCCCCTCTGGCCCCTTCTCCCTGAAGTGCCCCCCGGGTACTCCCCTTGCCTTGACCATGGGAGCCCCTTATGTGAATCCTCTGATTCACTCGAAAGACTCAGAGACCTCGGACCGCTGTCATCGCTGACATTTCCTTCGGACTCCTCCCCTTCGCTCTCCATTTCCTCCCTCTCCTGTGCCTCTGCTCCTGAACCCCTGACAGCAGCAGAATAAACAGGCCTACAGTAAAACAAAATCCTTCAAAGCCCATATTGGCTGGCAGCAGCATCCCCCCAAATCCATGATGGATAAGCACTTTCCCCACATGGAGCAGAATTGCACCCATGTTGGCAAATGCCTCCTTTCTAGAAGGGGGAGCAGAGGCTGCCCCCACCCACTGCTCTCTTCTCCCAGGCATCTGAAGAGACAAACGGCTCCCCTTCTCTACCTGTGTGCCACAAGCCTGAATTGCAAGACAGTTCCCACTTTGGGGCAACAGGGAACAAACATGCAGAGGACGAGTTCTGAGGCTCCCCCAACAAAGCCATTTCCCTGGGCCCACCTGCCAGCCTGCTGCTGGCTGGCTGCCCACCCACAGGAAAACGGCACGATTCTCCCCACCAACAGGACATAACAAGAATATGGGGGCGATAACATAGGACTTCCTAACTTGTGAGTTCTGATGAGCCGCTGCTGCTTCCCCAGTTTAAAGGATGGCGGCTCAGGTGAGCCATTAAGCTAGAAGGAGGAAAAGGACCGACCCCGGGATGGGCTGTCTGCCTCCCTTTTGCCTTCCACCTCACGACATCCTTCCCCAGCCTGGTGCACTCCAGGTGTTCTGGGGCTCCATCTCTCACCAGGCCCAGGCGGTCTGGCCAGGGGTCAGGGATGGGGGCAGTTGTCCAAAGCAGCTGGAGAGACTCAAGGAGGGCATTGCAGCCTCAAAGCCCTTTCCCTGCCTCTCAATCTGGACTTACCTGGCCTTGCCCCTGGCCGCCTTTAGCCAGATCAGCTGTGCTCGGAGCTGGGACAGACCCCTCTGGAGACTTAGAGGCAGAGGAAACAGCCTGGGTCCCCGCAAAGGTGATCACACTTTTCCTTCTCCCAGACTGCAGGCTAGAGAACGTCGCTGCAAGCTGGTGACCCGTTCCCTGGGTGGTGCGCTGGGAAGAAGAAACCTCATCCAGAGATGGGAGGGAAGCACCTCGGCCAGTGCCATGGGGCCTTTCTTCGGGAAGCTGCTCAGGGACCTGCAATGGAGCACTGCCCAAGGAGGAGGAAATGTGGGAGGCCTGCCGGGAAGGCTGCTGGGACCCCGACGCTTCCTGGCTAAGGGAAGCAGCTCTTCCAGTGGTATCTCTGGGAACAGAGGGCATCAAAGTGAGCTGGCAATGAGAAGGCTCAGCCAGGTGGGAGCCGGAGGTCTCTGGGGTCGCACCCAGGGATTCGTTGGGCGAACTTTTCTTCTCCATTCTGTGGACACGAAGGCAAGTCTTCTGACCACTGTACCAGCTGGTTTCAAAGGCTATTATTTATGAAAGCTTGAAAAACAAAGAAAACACAATATACAGAAATCAGTGTCAGATATCAAGCATTTTGAAAACATAAAAATGAAAAGAACAGAAGACGAAAAGCTTTCTTCTTTGTTGCAAAGTAATTCCCAAGAATAAGCCCAGAGTAGGTAGGCCTTTTTACTCCTGGGGAAATCACCGGCAATTTCATGCCAAATGCAGCAGAGGGAAGGGGCACAGGAGCTGCTATGAAACAGACGATCCTCAAATCACAGCTGTTTGATGCCGGGATGGAATCAATCCTTTTGCTTCAGTAAAAACCTCAAGGGTCGTAGGTTGTGCTTAAATGAAGTGGATGGTGTTACGAAGGGTCTCAAAATGAAACACCGTTTTTCGATTTGAAAACTGTTGAATGATCTTTACCTATCCTGGGAAGAGTACATGAAGAACTACATGAAGATGGTGTACAGATGGTATACAACACCAGTGCAGTGAGGGAAAATGTAGAAAACTAGTTCAAATATATGTTGGAAGTGTAAGGAAAAGGAGGGAACATTTTATCATATGTGGTGGGAGTGTAAGGTAATTAAAACATTTTGGGAAATGATATACAATGAATTGAAGAAAATGTCCCATTTAACATTTGTTTAAAAACCCGAGGCATTTTTGTTGGGGATTGTAGGGAAAGATCTGTCAAAAAAGTAGAAAAACATCTTCATGTATGTGACAACGGCCGCGAGAGTTCTGGTTGCGCAAGGATGGAAGACTGAAGAAATCCCAACTAAAGAATCATGGCAAGAAAAGTTGATGGACTATGCAGAACTGGCAAAATTGACATATAAGCTAAGGAACAAGGATAACTATGACTTTAAGGATGAATGGGAACCTTTCACAAAGTCTCTGAAGACGCAACAAAGCAAATTGGACTCCTGGGCAGGTTTTGAATAAACATCCACAATTTTTTTTTTACTGATAATAATCAGCTAAACAGTTTGAGGATCTATACAACTTTGTAACATGCAGAAAATAGCAATATTAGAGAAACCAAAGACTGGAACTGAGGGAAGTTGGGAGGTGGGGTGGGGGTTCGGGGGGGGAGGGGGGAGGGAGGAAAAATGGGGGGGGGGATAAGGATATGTTTTTGGATAATATGTCTTGTTATAACTTTGAATAATTTTTTATATATAAAAATATCCTGGGAACAGTACACCGCAGTGGTGGGCAGTTCCACAGACCCTCCTCCTCTGCTCAAAATGCATACAGACCCATCTTTGCGCGGGGAAGATCCAGACAAAAGGAGTCTGTTTTCAAACTACCCGCCGAGGGGTTTAGACGGCTCCATCCTCTTGCCCCCCCCCCCCCCCGATCACTGTTTCACTCCGGAAGGCGTCTCAGACCTGGGTGGAGCAGCCACAAATGACAGGCCAAGAGACAAGGTCCTGCCCAGATTCAGGCTTCCTCAGGATCGTGTGGAATCTGTACACGTTTCTGTTGGCGCTTCCACTAGTGATTTATCTGTACAGGATCGGACTTCATTTCAGCCAACCACATCCTTCCTCTTCCCCCGACAGCATACTAGAGTTCATATGGATTTCAAAGCATGCTTTCAGAACCTGTATGCTTAGCTTTAAACTCCACAAAATTAACCTATGGCTAGGATGCTATTTATCCAAGTCTGTGCCCATTAAAATATGGTCAGATACAAGTATGCTTTCCCCCTTGTTATACAATTATTATTTTTAAAATTGCATTCAACTATTTACTATTTAAACAGCTTATACACCACTTGACTATAATCATCTCTGAAGTGACACACGAGAAATACATTGCAGAAAAAGTTAACATTGATGACATCAGACTTCCGTTAAAAAGACCTGCTGGAATAATAATAATAATAATAATAATAATAATAATAATAATTTATTATTTGTACCCCGCCCATCTGACTGGGTTTCCCCAGCCACTCTGGGCGGCTTCCAATAAAGATGAAAAATACACTAAAATGTCACATATTAAAAACTTCCCTGAACAGGGCTGCCTTCAGATGTCTTCTGAATGTCAGGTAGTTGTTTATCGCTTTGACATCTGATGGGAGGGCGTTCCACAGGGCGGGCGCCACTACCGAGAAGGCCCTCTGCCTGGTTCCCTGTAACTTGGCCTCTCGCAGTGAGGGAACCACCAGAAGGCCCTCGGAGCTGGACCTCAGTGTCCGGGCAGAACGATGGGGGTGGAGTCGCTCCTTCAGATATACTGGACCGAGGCCGTTTAGGGCTTTAAAGGTCAGCACCTACACTTTGAATTGTGCTCGGAAACGTACTGGGAGCCAATGTAGGTCTTTCAAGACCGGTGTTATATGGTCTCGGCGGCCGCTCCCAGTCACCAGTCTAGCTGCCACATTCTGGATTAGTTGTAGTTTCCGGGTCACCTTCAAAGGTAGCCCCACGTAGAGCGCATTGCAGTAGTCCAAGCGGGAGATAACCAGAGCATGCACCACTCTGGCGAGACAGTCTGCAGGCAGATAGGGTCTAGTCCTACGTACCAGATGGAGCTGGTAAACAGCTGCCCTGGATACAGATTTGACCTGTGCCTCCATGGACAGCTGTGAGTCCAAAATGACTCCCAGGCTGCGCACCTGGTCCTTCAGGGCACAGTTACCCCATTCAGGACCAGGGAATCCTCCACACCTGCCCGCCTCCTGTCTTCCAAAAACAGTACTTCTGTCTTGTCAGGATTCAACCTCAAACTGTTAGCCGCCATCCATCCTCCAACCGCCTCCAGACACTCACACAGGACCTTCACCGCCTTCACTGGTTCTGATTTAAAAGAGAGGTAGAGCTGGGTATCATCCACATACTGATGAACACCCAGCCCAAACCTCCTGATGATCTCTCCCAGTGGCTGCATGTAAATGTTGAAAAGCATGGGGGAGAGGACAGAACCCTGAGGCACCCCATAAGTGAGAGTCCAGGGGTCTGAACACTCATCCCCCCCCCCCACTTTCTGAACATGGCCCAGGAGGAAGGAGCGGAACCACTGTATGACAGTGTTAGGGTGTGAAACCTAAGACGCTGGCAAATTAGCAATGTCATGTGACTTTAAGTAGTCAAGCTCGTTAAGTTGTTAAGTTGCTCAGTATATAAAGAGTGTTTGTTTTCTCTGCTTGTGGGGTGTGCTGGGCGTGAAGCAAAAAATGTCTGAAGGCTCCGGAGGTGTTATCTTTCTGCAATAAACCTGTCTTTGGAAAGACAGGCTTCCCTGTGTCGTTTTTTTTGCTGCTGAGACTTTGAAGCTTATACTGCAACAAGAATCTCTGCACTGGACTTAATTAATGCTCTGCAAAGAGAGCTGTTGCTGGTGGCGCAGCGGAAGCGTTTACTGGACCAGTACACAAACTCTCTTAGGTTATGGATCCTGCTACGTTTCTACAGCTGTATTGTGTGCAGAGAAAGTGAAAGCAGCTTTCGGATGAGAGAAGACTGGCTTGGTCGTAAATCCAGCTCTTAAAGGAACTGAGAGGCTGGAGGCGTCTGAAAAGTGAGTAAAACAAATCCCAAGGGGAAAGAGAAGCAAGGGCACACAGAGGGAGTAGCAGCAGACCCCAAGAATGGCAGTGGAAAATTTCCAGGTTCCCTTTACAAAGTTGAACTCTGCTAATTACGTGCAGTGGTCTAAGAGGGCTCAAGTCTGGTTGGAAGCCAAAGAAGTGTGGGCTGACTATGTCCAGAGGCGAAAGCCATTTGTGGCTGTTGCAGCAGATGCCACAGCAGAGCAACAGGCTGCTGCACATGCTCAGAACAGGGAACATGATAAAATGGACACTAAAGCTAGATGCATGTTGATGGTATCGATAGACGATTCCCAATTACCTCATGTGGAAAATTTAAGGTCTGCATTTGAAATTTGGGAAGCTCTTAGGCGAATTCACCATAGAGCCACGCCCGGAGAGAAGGTGAACATTATACGTGCTTTGTATGAGTTGAAACTGAAGCCAGGGGATAGTGTGGTTGAACACACGTCACAGATGACTGAGTATTTCAACCGACTGTCATCTCTAGGTGTGAATTTTCCTGAAAATATTAAAGTTTATACTCTGCTTAGCAGCCTGCATGCAGGGTTTGAAAACTTAGTACTAACTTTACAAGTTTTGCCAGAGGACCAGCTGAATATGAATAATGTGACTGGTAGATTGTGTGAGCAAGAATATCAACAGCATCGAAAACGTATTGATAATTCAAATACCCCAAGGGTTGGATGTTCAGATAATTCCCAGCGTGAGGGAACTAGCAGGCAGAGCTGTAAGGAAGCCTCACAAGTGTCTGCTATGGCCAGCAAGTCATGTTTTCGATGTGGCAGCAGGTTTCATTTAATAGCAAAGTGTCCAGAAAAGCAACAGGAATTTCAACAGTCCAAGGCCAGTTTCCGGAGCTACAGGGGAAGACGACGTGAGAACTACAAGAATCAACGATCCAGAGGGGGAGCAGGTGCTGATAAGGGACTATCTGCAATGGCAGCACAACAGAGTCCTAAAAGGAGCCAACAAACCTTGAAGTGGATAATTGACAGTGGAGCAAGCCACAGTTTAGTTCCAGCCACATCTAGTGGCAGCTTGAGGAACTGCAAGACATTGCCAGTTGCAAAAACTGTGACTATAGCAGACAATAGTAAACGAGAAATGAACCTTAAAGGCACAATTTATGTTAACTGTTTGCAAACTAACCTTCCTGTTTTTGTTCTTCCAGGAATGAAGAATGGACTTTTGAGTGTGTCATGCCTGGTAAAAAGTGGTTTTAAGGTTGAGTTTGAAAATGATGTGTGCACCATTTTGAAACGGGAAGGAGCTAGTTAAAATTCCCTGTGAGGATGGGCTTTTTGTTTTGGATGAAGAGCAGTTAGCAGCAGGTAGATGTTCAACAGGTGAAGCGCAAGCTAAGTGTGTAAATAAGGCTCCTCATACAGGTTGTGTACATCTACTACACAGAAGGTTAGCTCATATATGCTTTAAGTATGTAAGCAAGATGCCAGATTTAGCTGAGGAGTGTAACATTAAACCCTGTCCAAATTTTCTGGATTGTTGTGCTTGTAAACATGCTAAGGTTAAGACATGTAACTATCCTAGATCTGATAGAGTAAGCAAGAAACCCTTTGAACTTGTGCACACAGACGTGTGTGGCCCTATGCCAGTCAAATCGCTTGGAGGTGCGAGATTTATGCAAATTTTGGTGGATGATTTTTCAAGAGCTAGTTGGGTTTTCTTTCTGAAAGAAAAATCACAAGCAGCTTCCACCCTGATGGATTGGATTGAAGAAGTCGAATGTAAATTTGACACCAGGGTACGTAAAATACAATCAGATCGTGGTGGGGAATATGTGAACCACACGCTGGAGACGTGGTTAAAAAGGAAAGGTATAGTTCATAGACTTACCAATCCCTATTCACCACAGGAGAATGCAGTTGCCGAAAGAAAATTTCGAACATTACAGGAAGCCATTGCTGCTTTCCTGTTTGATTCTGGACTTCCACAGCGTTTTTGGGCTGAGGCTGCACTGTATGCGAATTATACTTTTAACAGAGTGTACAATAGCACAGTAGGCAACACTCCTTACTTCATGCTATTTGGAAAAAAACCAAAAATTGATCATCTAAGAGTTTTTGGATGTCGTGCTTATGTGCTGGTGCCTAGGGCACAACGTAGGAAAGGTGATCCTAGGTCTAAAGAAATGTTTTTCTGTGGTTATCAAGCAAACACAAAAGGTTGGAGATTTGTGAATGTAGAAGGCAATCAAACGAAAATCACAATCAGCAGAAGTGCGGAATTTTGTGAACAGGATGGTTGGAATAAAATTCATGGAAATCCTGACATACTATTTGATGTGGTGGACAGTAACAATGAAACTCAGGCCCCAGGGCAGGTATTAGTTCCAGAACAGGCTGAGGAATTTGAGTCTGAGGACGAGGGTGAGAAATCGTCTAGTTCACCCAAGTCTGTAAAGTCAGAATCTTCTAGCTCTAAAAGTTCACCTGTACAGCAAGAGAGACGTGTAAAGTCAGAATCAGAAAGTTCTTCAACTACTAGTAACAAACAGGTGACGACTAGTGATTCTGAGTCAGAGGGGGAAACTGTTACGATATTGAAGCAATGATGCTGCAAGCTGATTGCTGGGAAAAGTCATGTGATGTTGGGAGTGTCTGTGGGAAACAGACAGCACCGGAATTAGCTCAGAGTGTAATATGAGCTGCACAGGAAGTGCTTGTGGAGTCGTCTGCTGGAGGTTGATGAGAGCAGACATGATTTTTGTATCACTGCAGAGACAGAAATAAAGCCATGTAAATACGCTTCTGTCTTATCTCTTTCCCCTGCCGGGGGGGCAGGAAAGAGTGGTGTGTTCTTCTCACGCTGAGAAGGATCGCCTATCGCGACCTTCTGCCTGGTCCTTGCCGGGAGAGCAGACCGGGAGGTCAACAGGAGACCGAGCCGGGTGCCTGGGAGAGATGCCAGTTTCTGCTGATAAAGGCTCCGAATCCAACATCTGGTAGCAGAAGCCGATGGTTTCATTCCATGAAAGCAGCGAAAGAGGTTGGTGGATCGTAACGTCATCCTCTGCTAGAAGATAAGGGAAGATATGGTAGCGGGCAGATGCAAGCTGCAAGACCGGCAGAGCACCGGAGCAATCAGTTTTGCTGATAAGGAAACGAGCAACGGAACCCCCAAGGTATGCTGATTTTATGGGCTAAAAGGGTGAACGCAGATTGAAGATTCTCTGGTTCACAAGAGCTGTTTTCTTGGAGTAGAAACGGCACTGAGAGAGAGCCACATACTTCGCATACCAGGGCATAGATAAGAAGCTTGTTGTTCAAGTTTGGAATGTCCAGTTGCTAAGCAACGAGACGTCAATCTTTTCAGCTACTTCGGAGATAGCTAGCTTGAAAAGGAAGTGGAAAATCACTGGCCAACCGGAAGAGGCTGGGACTGTGAAGAGGCTGGAAAAACACTGAGTAAACATTCCAGCGTTTGTTTTGACTTATCTCACTACTCTTGGAAGGGATTTTCCAGAGCTGCCTGCGTTTAGCTGCCAGGTGCAAAAAGGCAGTAAACAATCCAACAGACTCTTGGATTTTAACAGGCTCGAGAGTGAGAGCTGAGGCTTGAATTCAAAATGGATACCAAGAAGGGGGGAGGCTTACCTTACCCACCTCCACTGACTAATGACAATTATGCCTCATGGTCTGTAAAGATGAAAGCCCTGCTACAGAATCAGAGGATTTTTGGGGTGATTGAGAACCCCATTCCTCCTGCACCAACGCCAGGTTGGAATTCACAGAATGTCAGAGCCAGGACGGCCATAATTCTGTGTGTCTCAGATGATCAACTCGTGCATGTTCAGGATTTGGAATACGCACGTGAGATTTGGGAAACGCTGCGTAGAATACATCAAAGAGATGCTGGTTCTTCAGCGTTGCTGCATTTTGAGAAGCTGACCAATCTGAGGCTAGCGCCTGATGGAGATGTGCAAGCGCATTTGACAGAGATGAAATTCTTACGCCAGCAGATGGTGCAACGCAATTTCCCTCTACAGGAAGAGATATTCTGCTTCATGATTATTAACAGCCTTAATCGGACTTATAAAACCGTTGCAAGTCAGCTTGGTTCGCTACCAGCGGCCGATCTAACTGTGGAAAGAATCTGTTCAGTCGTTCTGAACGAAAGGGACAGACTTGCTGCAATAGATGTCAAAGACAGGGGGAGAGAAGTTCGGAATCCTGACACCCCCACTGCTATTGCAAGTGAAGAAAAGGCTGTTGCTTTGAACGTTGTCCGTTGTTTTAATTGTGGACAGACTGGGCATCTTCAGCGGAATTGTAAGAAGCCACGTCAACAGAAAGGAGCTAAGGGGAGCTCTGCAAAGCCTGAGGCGTCAGGCAAAAGTCGTACCAAGTCCCAGGTGAAACCCGAAAAGGCATTGCTGTCAACAAAAGCCGAGTTTTCAATGGAGAACGCTTTTGTTATTGACACGGGTTGCACGCAACACATGACGTCGCGCCGAGGACTGTTTTCAACGTTTAAGAAGCAAAGCTTCACTGTGAAACTGGCCAATGGCCAGGAGCTAAAAGCGATCGGGTTTGGGACTGTGTATCTTGAAAGTCTGAACTTGACTATAAACAATGTGTACTTGGTTCCTGATTTAAAGTACAATCTGCTGAGTGTGTCGCAGATCACAAAGAAAGGACTGAAATTGTCCTATGATGAAGAAAGCTGCAAAATCTTCAAAGATGGAGAACTGTATCTTTCTGCCAGAGAGAAAGATGGACTGTATTTGTTGACTTTTGATGAAAGTGATTGCATAAAATGTAATGCATCTGAGTCTAACATGATTTCTCTTGTAGGTATGAAGAAAGGAAACGTCAAGAAGACTACGAGAGTAACCAAAGCTTTTCAGCGAGTGTATGCTGATGTGATTGGTCCTCTAGCACCGTCTAGAGGCAATGCAAGATTTTATCTTGTGTGTGTGGATCATTTTTCTCATTACGTGTGGTTATTCATGTTGAACAGACCACAAGAAGCCTTAGAAAGGTTTAAAGAGTTTTGTGGCAAGGTTAAGGATATTCATGATGCTAACATTGATTGTCTTTTCACAGATGAAAAGCCAGTTTTTCTTTTACAGGATTTTCAGGATTTCCTGCATAAGAAAGGAATAAGGCACAAGATTGCTGTTTCAGCAGATGCATGGAACAGAAGTGTCTGTGTGCAAGTGAACAAAGAATTGCAAAATGGGATGAAGGCGCAATTGCTGAGTTCACATTTGCCACATGAGTTTTGGGCGGAGTCCCTATCATGTTATTGTTATTGTTGGGTGAGAAAGGTTTCCAAAGGTATGGAATGTTCTCCTTTTGAGAAGCTGTTCCACAGAAAACCTTCTGTCGCACATTTTAAGGTTTTTGGATCACAAATCAGGACAGAAACTCCAGATGGAGTGAAAAATGCCAGAGGCATTTTTGTGGGTTATGAAAAGGGTCTCTACAGAGTAATTTTGTCTGAATCTGGTCAGGTGATTCTCACAAAATTTCTAGAGAGTGCTCCTGAACAGGAGAGAGTAGTTGTTCACACATTTCCCACTGAGAACGATTCAGATGATGATGATGATTTTACTGATTACAGTGGTACTGAGAGTGACAGTGATAGCTCGAAGAGCTCAGTTGACACAGTCATTGAGAGGAAATCTCACACAATGGCTAGACCTTCACAGGTGAAGGATGAACCACTGTTTACTATTGGAACTGGTTCTCCAAAGAGTCCTGAGACTGAACCAGTGAGCAGAGAGGATCAGCACCTCTTACGCAGGTCCGAGAGAGTGACAAAGGGTGTACCACCCAAGAGGTATTCAAAAGAGTTTGCTAACTCAGCTGTAGCGTGTGTTACTATTGTTGACAACTCAAGACAGGTTAAAGCTGTGTCCAAGTCAGAGACAAAGACACAACAGGGAGTTGCTAAGCGTAACACTACATTCCCTAGCCAAGGTAATGCAGATGCACTAATTCCTTGGAAATCAGACAACCAAAGAGGTACACTGGGGAAACCAGTGGCGGGTAGTTCCAAGGGTGGAACTGAAACAACAGGGGAGTGTTATATGTATAACAACTGTTTGTTTTCTTCTCTGGATCTCGCAGCACACATTGAATCAAATGGGGGAGTATGTTACGATATTGAAGCAATGATGCTGCAAGCTGATTGCTGGGAAAAGTCATGTGATGTTGGGAGTGTCTGTGGGAAACAGACAGCACCGGAATTAGCTCAGAGTGTAATATGAGCTGCACAGGAAGTGCTTGTGGAGTCGTCTGCTGGAGGTTGATGAGAGCAGACATGATTTTTGTATCACTGCAGAGACAGAAATAAAGCCATGTAAATACGCTTCTGTCTTATCTCTTTCCCCTGCCGGGGGGGCAGGAAAGAGTGGTGTGTTCTTCTCACGCTGAGAAGGATCGCCTATCGCGACCTTCTGCCTGGTCCTTGCCGGGAGAGCAGACCGGGAGGTCAACAGGAGACCGAGCCGGGTGCCTGGGAGAGATGCCAGTTTCTGCTGATAAAGGCTCGGAATCCAACAGAAACTGAAGGAACATCGCAGGAACTGCCAAGGCGTTCCAAGCGTACCAACAAAGGTAAACCTCCTGAAAGGTACCAAGCTATTAGTGTTTGGGCTGGTTTGGCAAATTGCGAACCTGAAAGTTTTGAGGAGGTTGAGCAATTACCCCAGGAAGAGGCCAGTAGGTGGCGTGAGGCCTTGCAAAAGGAGTTGAATTCTATGAAAGAACTGGGTGTGTTTTCCATCACCAAACTGCCAGAAGGTACCAAGGCAGTAAGTTGTAGGTGGGTGTACAGGTTAAAGACAACAGCGATGGGGAAACCAGAGTACAAAGCAAGGCTTGTAGCTCGAGGTTTTACGCAAAGGAAGGGGTTACATTATTCCGAAGTCTATGCACCCACTTCAAGGAGTGAAACCCTACGGGCACTATTAGCAGTTGCTGCTCAGAAAGGGTTTAAAGTGAATCAATCTGATGTCTCTACAGCTTATCTTCATTCAGACTTGGCTGAAGAGCTCTATATGGAGCTACCGCCAGGATTGAAAGTTGGTAAATCAAATCAGGTATGGAAACTACATAAATCTATTTATGGACTCAAGCAATCTGCTCATAACTGGAATGAGTGTTTGAATGACGTTTTGGTAGGCATTGGTTTTAGCAGGAGCAAGGCTGACAATTGCTTATATTTCAGAGGTTCAGGAGATGCTCAAGAATCTTTGCTTGTTTATGTAGATGACCTGATTTATACTTCAAAGACACAAGAACAAGTAAAAAAACTAGCCAAAGAGTTAAATAAACACTTCAAAGTTAAGAATCTTGGTGATGTGAAGGTCTATCTTGGTGTTCAGATAGATAGGACCAAAAATGGCAGTTTTCTACTGAATCAAAAAGGCAAGATATTGCAAATGTTGAAAAAGTTTGGCATGACAGAGTGTGCAGGTGTTAGAACACCAATGGAAATGGGTTTTGTAAAAGACAATGAGTTCAAGGATAGTGCTGAATTCAAGCGTGCTGAAATCTTTCAGTCAGCACTGGGAAGCTTACTTCATCTTTCGCAATGGAGTAGACCAGATATTGCTTACGCTGTTAACTTACTCAGCAGAGAAGCTTCAAAACCTAGTGTAAATGCATGGAAAGGAATTCAAAGAGTGTTAAGATATTTACAATACACCAAAGATTTTTGCCTTGAATTATCTTCGGAAGGACAAGCACAGATTACTTGTTCGGCAGATAGTGATTGGGCAAATTTAAAAGATAGAAAATCAGTGTCTGGCTGTGTAATAAAATTTGGTAACTCTCTGATTGGGTGGAGATCCAAGAAACAGAACCTGATTGCTTTGTCGTCAACAGAAGCTGAGTTCTGTGCCTTATCTGAGTTATGTAGAGATCTAGAATTTTACAAATGCTTGGCACAAGAGATGTATGAAAAGGCCATCACTCCCATCACTGTATGGGGTGATAATCAACCGTGTCTTAAGTTAGCACAAAATGGGCAGTTTAAAGGTCGTACAAAACATTTGGATATCCGCTTTCAAAATGTTTGTCAAACGGTAAAAGCAGGAATTGTTAAATTAAATTACTGTCCCAGTCATGAAAATCAAGCTGATGGTTTTACAAAACCGCTTGGGTTTCAGCGGCATGAAAACTTTTGTGAAGAAATGGGTCTGAAGTAATTTTTTGTTTTTGGTATTGCCAGCGAGAGGGGGTGTTAGGGTGTGAAACCTAAGACGCTGGCAAATTAGCAATGTCATGTGACTTTAAGTAGTCAAGCTCGTTAAGTTGTTAAGTTGCTCAGTATATAAAGAGTGTTTGTTTTCTCTGCTTGTGGGGTGTGCTGGGCGTGAAGCAAAAAATGTCTGAAAGCTCCGGAGGTGTTATCTTTCTGCAATAAACCTGTCTTTGGAAAGACAGGCTTCCCTGTGTCGTTTTTTTTGCTGCTGAGACTTTGAAGCTTATACTGCAACAAGAATCTCTGCACTGGACTTAATTAATGCTCTGCAAAGAGAGCTGTTGCTGGTGGCGCAGCGGAAGCGTTTACTGGACCAGCTCCCAGCCCCTCAATACGGTCCAGAAGGATATTATGGTCGATGGTATCAAACGCCGCTGAGAGATCCAGCAGAACTAGGAAACAGCTCTCACCTTTGTCCCTAGCCCACCGGAGATCATCGACCAGTGCGACCAAGGCAGTTTCACTCCCATGATGAGGCCTGAATCCCGACTGGAAGGGATCCAAATGGTCCGCTTCTTCCAGGCGTGCCTGGAGTTGTTCAGCAAGCACTCGCTCAATCACCTTGCCCAAGAATGGAAGATTTGAGACTGGGCGATAATTGGCCATCGTGGCCGCATCTAAAGATGGTTTTTTAAGAAGTGGTTTAATAACAGCCTCTTTCAGCGGGTCTGGGAAGGCTCCCTCATGGAAGGAAGCATTCACCACCCCACAAAGCCCACCGCCCAGTCCTTCCCGGCTAGCTTTTATAAGCCAGGATGGGCAAAGATCCAGGAGACAGGTGGTTGGCTTCACTCGTCCAAGCAGCCTGTCCACATCCTCGGAGGTAACAGGTTGGAATTGATCCCATCCCATGCAACTTGACTAGACAGGAATCTAGCACTCTCCCGCCCTGGCCCTGCTCCCACGGTGGAGTCTACTTCTTCCCGAATCTGAGCGATTTTATCTGCAAAAAACTTTGCAAAATCATTGCAGGAGATCATATGGCCCGTACTGGGCCCAGATGTCGCAGGTGGTTCCGCTAAATTGGGAACCACCTGAAAAAGTCTCCTGCTGCTGTTTTCTGCAGATGCAATAGAGGCGGCAAAGAAAGTCTTCTTCGCCGTTGCTATCGCCACTTGGTAGGCTCGACGTTGAGCTCTAACCTGTGTCCGGTCAGATTCGGAATGAGTTATCCGCCACCAGCGCTCTAGCCGTCTCAACGATTGTTTCATTGCCCTCAGATCCGTGGAAAACCATGGGGCTGTCCGGTCTCCATGCAATCGGAGAGGGCGCTTCGGAGCCAAACAGTCAATAGCCCTGGTTAACTCCACATTCCAGCGGGCCACCAGGGAATCGGCTGAAAGGCCATCAACATGGGATAAAGCATCCCCTACCACTCTCTGGAAACCATTTGGATCCATTAAGTGGTGGGGGCGGACCATCCGAATTGGTCCCACCTCCCTGTAGAGGGGATGGCTCGCAGAGAAATCCAGTTGCACCAGGAAGTGATCTGACCATGGCACTTCTTTCGTTTCACTTTTACTTAGTGTCAGATCACCAACATCCATAGAGGTAAACACCAGGTCCAAGGCAAGTCCGCGGCTATGGGTTGGGCCAGACTTATTCAGGGACAGCCCCATGGAGGCCATGCTTTCCATGAAGTCCCGAGCGGCCCCTTGTAAGGTCGTGTCGGCATGGATGTTAAAATTGTTACGATATAGAAACAATGCTGCTACGAGCTGATTGCTTGAAAACAACGTCACATGATGTTGGGAGTGTCTGTGGGAAACAGAGGGCACCGGAATTAGCTCAGAGTGTAATATGAGCTGTACAGGAAGTGTTTGTTCAGTCGACTGCTGGAGTTTGAAGAGAGCAGTCAGGTTTTTTGTAACGCTGCAGAGACAGAAATAAAGACATGTAAATACGTTTCTGTCTATCTCTTTCCCCTGCCGGGGGGGGGGGGCAGGAAAGAGGGGGGGTGTTCTTCTCACGCTGAGAAGGATCGCCTATCGCGACCTCTGCCTGGATCCTGCCGGGAAAGCAGACCGGGAGGTCAACAGGAGACCAAGCCGGGTGCCTGGGAGAGTTGCCAGTTTCTCCTGATAAAGGCTTGGAATTCCAACATCTGGTAGCAAAAAGCCGATGGTTTCGAGCCATGAAAGCAGCAAGAGAGGTTGATGGATCGTACTTCATCCTCTGCAAGGAGATAAAGGAAGATATGGTAGCGGGCGGATGGAAGCTACAAGAACGGCTGAGCACCGGAGGAATCATTTTTGCTGATAAGCAAACGAGCAACGGAACCCCCAAGGTATGCTGATTTTATGGGCTAAAAGGGTGAACGCAGATTGAATCTTCTCTGGTTCACAAGAGCTGTTTTTTGGATAAAAATACAGCACTGCTAGAGAGCCACATTCTTCGCATTCCTGGGAATGATAACGTTTGCTGCTCAAGCTTGGAATGTCCAGTTGCTAAGCAACGAGACGTCAATCTTTTCAGCTACTTCGGAGATAGTTAGCTTGAAAAGGAAGTGGAAATTTACTAGCCAACGGAAGAGAGGCTGGGACTGTAAAAGGCTGGAAAAACACTAGTAAACATTCCAGCGTTTGTTTTGTCTAATGTCTCACTGCTCTTGGAGGGACTTTCCAGAGCTGCCTGCGTTTAGCTGCCAGGTGCAGTAAACAATCCAAAAGACTCTTGGATTTTACAGGCTCGAGAGTGAGAGCTGAGGCTTGGATTCAAAATGGATACCAAGAAGGGGGGAGGCTTACCTTACCCACCTCCACTGACTAATGACAATTATTCCTCATGGTCAGTAAAGATGAAAGCCCTGCTTCAGAATCAGAGGATTTATGGGGTGATTGATAACCCCATCCCTGCTGCACCAACGCCAGGTTGGAATTCACAGAATGTGAGAGCCAGGACGGCCATAATTCTGTATATCTCAGATGATCAACTCGTGCATATTCAGGATTTGGAATACGCGCGTGAGATTTGGGAAACGCTGCGTAGAATACATCAAAGAGATGCTGGTTCTTCAGCGTTGCTGCATTTTGAAAAGCTGACCAATATGAGGCTAGCGCCTGATGGAGATGTACAAGCGCATCTGACAGAGATGAAATTCTTACGCCAGCAGATGGCGCAACGCAATTTCCCTCTACAGGAAGAGATATTCTGCTTCATGATTATTAACAGCCTTAATCGGACTTATAAAACAGTTGCAAGTCAACTTGGTTCTCTACCAGCCAGAGATCTTACGGTGGAGAGAATTTGTTCAGTTGTTCTGAATGAGAGAGACAGACTTGCTGCAATAGATGTCAAAGACAGGGGGAGAGAAGCTCGGAGTTCTGACACCCCCACTGCTATTGCAAGTGAAGAACAGGCTGTTGCTTTGAACGTTGTCCGTTGTTACAATTGTGGACAGACTGGGCATCTTCAGCGGAATTGTAAGAAGCCACGTCAACAGAAAGGAGCTAAGGGGAGCTCTGCAAAGCCTGAGGCGTCAGGCAAAAGTCGTACCAAGTCCCAGATGAAACCTGCAAAAGCATTGCTGTCAACAAAACCTGAATTTTCAATGGAGAACGCTTTTCTTCTTGACACGGGTTGCACGCAACACATGAAGTCGCGCCGAGGACTGTTTTCAATGTTTAAGAAGCAAAGCTTCACTGTGAAACAGGCCAATGGCCAGGAGCTGAAAGCGATCGGGTTTGGAACTGTGTATCTTGAAAGTCTGAACTTGACTATTAACAATGTGTATTTGGTTCCTGATTTAAAGTACAATCTGCTGAGTGTTTCGCAGATCACAAAGAAAGGACTGATTTTGTCCTATGATGAAGAAAGCTGCAAAATCTTCAAAGATGGAGAGCTGTATCTTTCTGCCAGAGAGAAAGATGGACTGTATTTGTTGACTTTTGATCAAAGTGATTGCATAAATTGTAATGCATCTGAATCTAACATGATTTCTCTTGCAGGTATGATGAAAAACGTCCAGAAGACGACGCATGTAACCAAAGCTTTTCAGCGAGTGTATGCTGATGTGATTGGTCCTCTAGCACCATCTAGAGGCAATGCAAGATTTTATCTTGTGTGTGTGGTATTTCTCTCATTATGTGTGGATATACACATTGCACAAACCACAAGAATCCTTAGAAAGGTTTAAAGAGTTTTGTGACAAGGTAAAGGATATTCATGATGCTAACATTGATTGTCTTTTCACAGATGAAAAGCCAGTTTTTCTTTTACAAGATTTTCAGGATTTCCTGAATAAGCAAGGAATAAGGCACAAGATTGCTGTTTCAGCAGATGCATGGAACAAAAGTGTCTGTGTGCAAGTGAACAAAGAATTGCAAAATGGGATGAAGGCGCAATTGCTGAGTTCACATTTGCCACATGAGTTTTGGGCTGAATCCTTATCATGTTTTTGTTACTCTTGGGTGAGAAAGGTTTCAAAAGGTATGGAATGTTCTCCTTTTGAGAAGCTGTTCCACAGAAAACCTTCTGTCGCGCATTTTAAGGTTTTTGGATCTCAAATCAGGACTGAAACTCCAGATGGGGTGAAGAATGCCAGAGGCATTTTTGTGGGTTATAAAAAGGGTCTCTACAGAGTAATTTTGTCTGAATCTGGTCAGGTGATTCTCACAAAATTTCTAGAGAGTGCTCCTGAACAGGAGAGAGTAATTGTTCACACATTTCCCACTGAGGACAATTCAGATGATGATGATGATTTTACTGATTACAGTGGTACTGAGAGTGATAGTGATAGCTCGAAGAGCTCAGTTGACACAGTCATTGAGAGGAAATCTCACACAATGGCTAGACCTTCACAGGTGGAGGATGAACCACTGTTTACTATTGGAACTGGTTCTCCAAAGAGTCCTGAGACTGAACCAGTGAGCAGAGAGGATCAGCAACTTAAAGGCAGGTCCGAGAGAGTTACAAAGGGTGTACCACCCAAGAGGTACTCAAAAGAGTTTGCTAACTCAGCTGTAGCGTGTGTTACTATTGTTGACAACTCAAGACAGGTTAAAGCTGTGTCTAAGTCAGAGACAGAGACACAACAGGGAGTTGCTAAGCGTAACACTACATTCCCTAGCCAAGGAAATGCAGATGCACTGATTCCTTGGAAGTCAGACAACCAGAGAGGTACACTGGGGAAACCAGTGGCGGGTAGTTCCAAGGGTGGAACTGAAACAACAGGGGAGTGTTATATATATAACAACTGTTTGTTTTCTTCTCTGGATCAAGCTTTGCTCGCAGCGCACATTGATTCATATGGGGGAATATGTTACGATATAGAAACAATGCTGCTACGAGCTGATTGCTTGAAAACAACATCACATGATGTTGGGAGTGTCTGTGGGAAACAGAGGGCACCGGAATTAGCTCAGAGTGTAATATGAGCTGTACAGGAAGTGTTTGTTCAGTCGACTGCTGGAGTTTGAAGAGAGCAGTCAGGTTTTTTGTAACGCTGCAGAGACAGAAATAAAGACATGTAAATACGTTTCTGTCTATCTCTTTCCCCTGCCGGGGGGGGGGGGCAGGAAAGAGGGGGTGTGTTCTTCTCACGCTGAGAAGGATCGCCTATCGCGACCTCTGCCTGGATCCTGCCGGGAAAGCAGACCGGGAGGTCAACAGGAGACCAAGCCGGGTGCCTGGGAGAGTTGCCAGTTTCTCCTGATAAAGGCTTGGAATTCCAACATCAATCCCCTAGGACAACCAAGCTAGGTGTCTCCAGGAGAACATCCGCCACAACCTGAAGCAGCTCGGGCAGGGAATCCTTGGTGCAGCGGGGAGGTCGGTACACCAAAAGGAACCCTGTACTGCCCCTATTGCCCAACTTCCAGAACATGCACTCGGAAAACTGGGTCTTCCCAATAGGACGCCTGGTGCAAACTAATGACTTCCTAAAAATCACTGCAACCCCCCCTCCCCGCCCACATGACCTGGGTTGCTGTGCGTAAGAGAAACCTAGTGGACAAGCAGCGGCAAGGACAGGCCCATCTGCTTCATCCAACCAAGTCTCTGTCACACATGCCAGGTTAAGTCCTCCATCCATGATCAAGTCAGGGATGGCAGTGGTCTTATGAATCATTGACCTAGCATTGCACAGCAGCAGCTTCAGGTCATGTGGGTATCCCTTGCTGATTCTAGTATCCATCCGGTCAGGACCAGACCCGGAGGCAGGGATAGTCCTCAGACAATGACTAAACCTGCCTCCTCTGTAATGACATGATCTGGTCTTAGCGTAACTCCTCCTCCTACCCGTGATCACTGAGATCGGTTGTCCCAGTGCATCCCCCCCTGTGGAACATGCCCCAGCCATTTTGTTGGCTGGGACCCACTCCCCGGCAGCCCTGACCCCTCCCCTTAAGAACAAAATAACACCTTAAAAAAAAAACCAATAAAACAATACAAACAAAAAACAGTAAAAATTACAAAAACATAAAATCAAACAAATTCCCAGGCCCAATAAACATCCATCCCACCCCCACCCCCCACTTACAAAAAATTCAAAAGAATTTTTTTACAAAACATTTTTAAAGCACTCTGCACCCCTCCAGCAGTAACAGCAACTGTCCTAGTGAGGCCCGTCAGGCCCTGCCCTGGGCCAGGTGGTAAGTGGCAGGAAGGAGCAGGGCCCCCAGACACTCACACAGGAGAGTCCTCCTGGGCAGCAGAACGCAGCAGTCCCTGTGAGGCTTCAGGCCCCGCCCTGGGCCAGGTGGTAAGTGGCAGGAAGGAGCAGGGCCCCCAGACACTCACACAGGAGAGTCCTCCTGGGCAGCAGAGGGCAGCAGTCCCTGTGAGGCTTCAGGCCCCGCCCTGGGCCAGGTGGTAAGTGGCAGGAAGGATTCGGTAGGTGCTGGGTGCTCTGCCTGATGCTCTCAACTGACAAGATGTACCGTATTTTTCGTCCTATAGGGCGCACCGGCCCATAGGACGCACCTCGGTTTTTTTGGGGGGGGGAAATGAATAAAAAAAAATTATTCCCCCCCCCCCCAGCTGCGGCTGCCGCCCCAAGCCTTGCGGACACCCGCCAGAAGCAAGGGGAGCCCTCCGGAGTGCTCCCCATGCTTCGGGCGGCAGGGTGCCGCCCCAAGCCTCGCGCGCCCGGCGGGACCTCCCTTTGGGTGCGCAAGGCTTGCGGACACTGGCCCAAAGCACGGGGAGTCCTCCAGAGGGCTCCCCGTGCTTTGGGCGGCAGGCTGCCGCCCCAAGCCTCGCGCGCTCGGCGGGACCTCCCGTCGGGTGCGCAAGGCTTGCGGACACTCGCCCAAAGCATGGGGAGTCCTCCGGAGGGCTCCCCGTGCTTCGGGCGGCAGGCTGCTGCCCGCAAGCCTTGTGAGCCCGTGGGAACTCCCACAGGGCTTGCAAGGCTTGTGGATAGCTTCCTGAAGCCTGGAGAGCAAGAGGGGTCGGTGCGCACCGATGCCTCTCGCTCTCCAGGCTTCAGCGAAAGCCTGCATTCGCCCCATAGGACGCACACACATTTCCCCTTCATTTTTGGAGGGGAAAAAGTGCGTCCTATGGGGCGAAAAATACGGTAGGTGTGGTTGAATCAAATGGGAACAGTGACCACAGTGCTATCAAATTCAACATACACAGTATGGAAGTGGACAATTGCTAAGGAAATCCAGAACAGTCACATTTGACTTCAAAAGAGGAGACTTCCTCAGAATGAGGGATTGGGTAAAAAGGAAGTTGAAGGGGGAAAGCCAAGGATGGTGAGCCCTTCTGTGCTCCAGAGGGCCTGGGTGGCCTCATTCCCCTCTTGTTCTGAGCACTGCAGAGGGAGGCAAACCTGTCCTTCCTGGGGGCTGTTCCTGGAGGGCAGCAGGAGGAGGGGGCTGCTGCAGCTGCCTCCTTTGGGGGCATGGCTCACCTTGCCTGCTCCTGCCCTCCTCCAACACACACAACCTTACCTGCCTCAGCCATCCATGGGGGCTTGAGAGTGTGTGAGCAGACTTTGTCATGGGAGGAGGCAGGCCTTGCAGAGGAGGAATGCTGGGGGCAGGCATTCAAACTCAGCCCTGAAGCTCACTGGGTGACCCTGGGCCAGGCACTCACGCTCAGCCTAACCTACCTCAAAGGGTTGTTGTGGTGATAAAACGGGGGGGGGGGGGGAGAACTCTGCACACCAACTGGACCTCCTTGCAGGAAATGGGGGCTATAAATGTAATTGTGTCATTTGTACCCCACCCACCTCACTGGGTTTCCCCAGCCTCTCTGGGCGGCTTCCAACACATATTAAAACAACAAACATTCAAAGCCTGCCTATAAAGGGCTGCCTTCCAGAGGTTTGATAGTTGCTCATCTCCTTGTCACCTGTAGGGAGGGCGTTCCACAGAGAGGCTGCCACCACCGAGAAGGCCCTCCCTCTGCCTGGTTCCCCGCAACCTCGCTTCTCGCAGGGAGGGAACCACCAGAAGACCCTTGGAGGAGGACCTCTGGGCTGAAGGATGGGGGTGGAGATGCTCCTTCAGGTATACTGCGCTGAGCTTCCTGACCTAACATTTGCCTCGCTTAACATAATTAATTAGTAAGTGAAGTTTTCCTCTTCCATTCAAGCAGTACAGGAAGTAAGAACATGCAAAAAGGAATACTACTTCTAGAATTCCCAACTCCTGACATAAAACAGCACAAAGGTTGCCTTTTCTTGACCATCGATCACCTGCGCAAAGTCCCTACGCCACCCCCTATTGTGCTTCAATACAGCCCCATCGGTCAGGCCGGACACTGAGGTCCAGCGCTGAGGGCCTTCTGGTGGTTCCCTCATTGCGAGAAGCGAAGTTACAGGGAACCAGGCAGAGGGCTTCTCGGTAGTGGCGCCCGCCCTGTGGAACGCCCTCCCACCAGATGCCAAAGAAATAAACAACTATATGACATTTAGAAGACATCTGAAGGCAGCCCTGTTTAGGGAAGCTTTTAATGACTGATGTTTTAATGTATTTTTAATCTTTTGCTGGAAGCCGCCCAGAGTGGCTAGGGAAACCCAGCCAGATGGGCCAGGTAGAAATAATTTAAAAATATAATTATTAAATTATTATAGGCGTTAGAAACAGAATTTGAAGGGGCAGTCTTTTCTGGCAGTGCCAAATGAAACTACTGACCCATTTCTAAGTCCTAAAATCCACAATTTCTCTGAATGCCTGAAAAACCCATGCAGGACCTCCTAGCATGCCATCTGCTGGGGAACATTTCCTAGCACTTGGCTGGGAGCTGCTGCAGCGCTATAGTCAGGAAAGGCTTTCTGTATATCGGTAAGTCCCAACAGTTGAATAGGAACCTTCAAAAACAATGTATGTATTTGTATCTCAGAAGTTTTCAGCTATTTCACATGTCCACCAAGCACGAGAAAATGTCCCTTCATCTTCTTGACATTTCCAACAAACATTTGGTATGTTTTCATGTATTCTAAATAACTTCTCGGGAGTTAGATACCAAGAATACTTAAATATATATATATTTAAAAGTCTATTTAAAGTCATAACTCAATATATATTTTAACTCTTTAGTCCACATATGTTACCACTATTCCAACTGTACAATATAACCCAAAAAAGAGAAAATCTTGCCCCTTTAATCATGCACTTTTTAATCTGTTCCTCTTCCATTTAGGATTTCAACAAAAGTTTGTACATTTTTGATATCACATGATGTGCACAATTGTATCTCAAAACCCGTCGACCACTCTTCCATGCCCCAAGTCTTCATTTCCAACTAGAATCTCTCAATCAATCAATCATTTATTTGTATGTTGCCTTTCCAAATTTCAAACCATGTGCAAGGCAGCTTACAAAAAAAAATAAAACATTGCATAAGTGCAAACATAACAAAACTAGTCGTAAACAATGAACAAAATATCAAAAAGTACACAACGAAATCGAAAAAAAATCCACATAAATAATAAGATTCCACGTAAATCATATAATCCAAGCTAAAGAGGGAAAAAAATTAACATCAGCAACAGTAACCCCCCCCCCGAAAAAGAACCCATAAACAACACCCCAAACCTCTTTTATTAAGTGTAAAAGAGAAACCCCTTGTTTAAATTTTAAAATCTCCCCGTTTCCACTTTAAGAACTCTCAATAGATTAACCATTTCTCTTTATCCGTCACCCTTTTGTCTATAAAAAGTGTCTTCTGGTGAAACCCAAAATAGAGTCTTTGCGTATAAACTAACTTTATATCTATTTTCAGATTCTTAATACGCCACGCACGTCTAATACAGTGGTTCTCAAGGTGCGCATTTACTCTGACTTGATCTACCACAAATATCCAAGCCATCTAACCCTGAAATCCTAACCTTCTGATTCCAAGTCTCTTCTTTCTCAATATCCCCATTCCGTTAACCGCACCAAGCAACAAGCTGTAAAATGCAAGTTTAAAACGCAAGCTTTCCTTTGCATCTCGCAGAACTTTAAATGTAATTCGTGGTTTTTTTCACCTGTCCTCCAAACTTAGGTCTTTTTGCCATTCTTTAAATGGGAAATCAGTAGTCAAGCCATACTTTTTGGTAAAACGCTCGTCTGGATCCCGGAAGTCCTACCTGAGATGGGAGGTTCCGCTAGTACCAGGCACTTCTCCTTCTGCAAGCAGCGCCACCCGAATTCCCACCTGGGATGAGCCGCTAAACTGAGGGCGGGCGGCAAGCGGGAGGGGGAAGTCGTGCGCTTCTGTCCCGTCAGAAAAGTGCTGCTCCTCCCCGGAGGCAGCCTGCTTGCAGACAAGGGGGCTGGGCTGCCTCAAAGCCCATCAAGGCCACAGGCTGCTAGCATGACTCATCCCGGCTTTATCATCTGAGGGAAAAAGGTACGTAGTATTAAATGCTGGCCTTGGCAACGTGGCTTAGCAACCTAGGGTCAGCTTAACCTCCCTCACAGAGGGTTGTTTTGAAGATACACTCAGGAAAACACCCGAGGCATGAAGAAGAAGAACGAGGAGAGTCTGGAAAGGGGGGTGGGGAGCGCTCCCCCCCAGCCGCTCCAGGATGGGAAGTGCGTCCCGGGGGAAGCGGGATTCAGGCGGAGGAGGACGTCGGGTTGGGTGGGGGTTGCCAGGAGCAGCACGGTGTCCCTCCAACCCCCGCCTTCCACTCTCCAGGCAGGCGCCCAACGTGGCCAGCTGGCACTCCAGCCTTGGCGTGCAGATCCCGGGTTCAGCCCCAGATCTCTGGAGCGGAAAGGCTCTTGGGCGTGAATATGAAAGGCAGCATCTGTCAGAATAGGGCATACTGAGCCAGTACAGATGAACGTGACTATTGGTTCGCTTCCTCTGCTATCTGCCTTTTTGGGCACCTCAGAGGTGGCAGAGAGAGGCAGGGGAGAGACTCCGGCCTCTACAGAAGGCTGCACCCCTTTCCTCCATGTCCCCACCCCAACTCTTAGGACCAAAAGCAAGAGAAAGCTTTGCTGAGCACGTGCCCCTTCCCAGGGAGATGCAACTCTGAACTACTGTTCCCTGAATTGTTCGCGAAGCAGCCATACTCCAGGCTCTTACTGTCACAGCCCTGCAGGATCAGACCAAGGCCCATCTAGTCCAGCTCTCAGCAGCCCAGCAGATGTCCAAGGGAAGCCCCAAGCAGACTCCAAATGCAGCCCCACTCTCCCCACTGGGGACGCCCGCAACTGGTATGCAGAGGTAGACTGCCTCTGCGGCTGGAGGTGCAACATGGTCTAACCCTCCATGAATTTGACGAATCGTCTCTTAAAGCCATCCCCGTCAGTGCCTCTGGAAGGAGGAAATTTCAGTGTCACTAGGCACTGCGTCTGGCCTGAATCTGCCATCATTCCGCTTTCTTAAAGAGATCCAGGTTCTGATATTATGAGGAGGAAACATCGCTCTGCACCTTTCCCACATCATGCATACTTCTATGATGTCCCCACTCCCCCCCCTCTCACAAAGCCCCAAAGCCTCCTACATTGTAAGCCTTCCTTACAGGGGAATCATCAGAACCACCTGTGCTGCAGAGCTTCTGGCTGAAAGGCAACTCATCGAGATTTGCATTGACTGCTGCAATGCACCCCTAATGATTCAGATTGTATCATTATAGCGTCATTGTGTTGATTTGTTGTTGATATATTAAAGGGGCCTGGGACTTGCCTGTCCATTCCCAACAGCAAGGGCCCCTCGCCAGTTGATTTGCTTACTCTGAGGCCGCCTCAGCTCCTGGCAGCCCACACCCCCTGGCCAGCCCCAGAGGCACCATTCTCTGGGGGAGAACAGCTGGGCAAGCCTTGGGGAGGCAGAGATGGCATCCGAGGAGGGAGGGAAGGAAAGAGGGACAGAGGCCAGTGTCTCCCGCGGCACCCCTGACCATCATTCAAGGCACCCCAGCTGCCACAGCACACTGCTTGAAAACCACTGCAGAACTGGGATGGGAAAGGTTTCTTGTCCAACTAACTGGTCTGGAGAAGAGGAAAGGCAGCCATGCTTGCTCCTTTGTCTTCTCCGAGGAGACTTCCAGCCTGACTTCTCATCTTGAGGCCCCAGGGACCAGGGAGAAGTGGGAAGAGGAGGAGGAGGAGGAGGAAGCATCCCCAGAAGAAGTGTGCTCCCCACTAGTAGGTGCTTCCACCCCCCACTCCTAAATCTGCTTCCAACAGATACTTGGGGGGGGCATCCTGCACCATCTGGTCAATTCCTGGTGTTAGGAGAATTAGAAGGTCTATAATATAAACACATACATAAATACCATAAGTAGTTCTCATCTCAAAAGAATATGCAGGTAAACCCATCAAGAGGTTTCCTGCCAGACAGGAGTCTGTTGTAGGCCGCCCCTTCTGTGATGTATGTATCGTTTTTCGCTGTATCGAATCGTATCCTTTGCTGTATCTTTCTCATTGACTTTAAGAATGGATCTGAATGGACTTCCGGGTCTGAACGCGATCGGAAAATGGCTGCTTTCCTCTGATGTTTCAGAGGAAGAGCTCCGAGAAGGACGGGGTTTTACTGCTTCGACGACGCGGAAACCCCATAAAACCGCAGGCGGGGAAAGCCTACGGCCGTGGGACTCAGCGGGCACCGAAAGCGCAGCTCCAGATCGTCTCCGGGTCGTAAACAGCCCCGGGGAACGGAGACGGGGCTGGCGTGGTGCTGTGAGGCTATCGCTACCTTCTCAGAGCGACGTCGCATTGCCAACCGGAGAGCGTTCGACCTCTTTTTGTTACAATTTGGATTACAAAACAGAATAATCGTGAGTAAACTACAGTAAATTTGAAGGACTTTAATTTGGAAAACTTGAATTGGAAAAGAATCGGGACTTTAAATTTCTTTAAGAATGATCGGAACAGAGGCGGGAAGGTCTAAACAGGAAGTCAGCCTTCCGCTTTGTATATAGTAGAAAGTAAAGACTATGCTCTTAACATTCTAAAATAAGAGATTGAAAAAGCTACTCTGAAGCCATAGAAAGGATTGTAACCCCCCTCCCAAGAACTGGAAAGGAGGGGGAGTATTTTGGGAAAGACTAAATCCCCCGGAGAAAGAGGCTGCGGTAATAGAAGCACCGCTCTGATTCCCAGGTCCTGAGCTGTCAAATTTGAAAATACTAGCCTCAGAAAGGGGATAGTGGACGGCGCTTGATTAATGAGAGTTAAAGCTGCTATAAAACTGCTATAAAGGTGTTAGAACTATAAAACTGTCGCCAAAAGGATTGATGATACAATTCGGTCTTGACTGTAAACCAAAGGACATTTTGTTTCTTCTGATTGTGGAATCTTAGAGTCCCCCTAGTGGGCACAGACATTGTTACAAGTCTACTGGTAATTTTCCACTGTAACATCTTACTGCAACTTCTTATCGGACTGTCTGTTAGTGCCACAAGCCCAGCTGCAGCTGCAGTCTGACCGTGGGAAAGCTTGGCTTATGGCTGAGAAAGAGAGTTATCAGGAAAAGACGACAAGATCAGGCAAATCCTTTCTTCCAGGAAGAAGAGGTTCTCTAGACCCTACAGGAGGTACTGCCTCACAACAGAAGGGGAAAGGAATGTCCAGTACAGATGAACTGATAAGTTCGGGCTTTGCAAGGCTACAAGGGGCCATTGATAAACTTACAGCGGAGGTGTCAGGGACGAAAAAGGAGATTGCAGAAATTAAAAATCAGGTGGTAGAAACGAACAAAGGGATTGCAGATGCATCTTCTAAAATAGATCAGAATACGCTGAGCATCCGGCAAAATACAGCTGCAATAGAGAAATTATTGGGCGACTCCGATAAAACGCGAAAGATTGCAGAAGAAGCTCGACAGGTCGCAGCAGCTACGGAGGAGAAATTACCATCGATGACCAGACAGTTGGAGGACTATAAGGTTAAGTTTTCTCTAATTGACTTGAAAGAACGAGAGGCAAATCTTAGGATTAGAGGTTTGCCTGAAATTGAGAAGGAGAGCCTGCGGGACTACCTGTCACAAGAGTTTGTGAAATTTTGGGAATTAGATCCGGAAAAGGAAGAAATAAAAATTTTGAGTGCCTTCCGACTGGGAAGAGCAAGTAAAAAGATCAAAACCAGAGATTGTCTGATCATATTAAGATCCAAGGAGGAGAGGGATAAGATCCTAGGACTGCATTTTCACAAACCTTTGGAAATTTCTCAATCGAGAGCTGAAATTTTTAAAGACATCCCCAAACTTTTGCTCGATCTCAGAGCCAGATATAAAGACTTGGTGACCTTGCTGAGAAGAAATAGTATCATCTTCAGGTGGGAATTCCCAGAAGGACTCTCCTTTAGTTTCAAAGGACGAAAGATTAAAATAAAGTCAGTGGAAGACAGAGACAGTTTTTTGGAGGCCTGCGGGGAGGACCTACAGAAAGGGACAGTAGACCTACTAGAGGAAAGAAGAAAGAAGACAGCAGAGGCAATATTGAATCTAAATTTGGATGGAAAGACTCCACCAGGAGCAGAAGAAGACAAGTTACCAGAAGCAACGGGAGGAACAGAATAACAATAATACAACATGTCTCTGCAGCTTTTGAGTTGGAATTGTAATGGTTTGAACATTCCTCAGAGGAGGAAATCCATTTTTCACATATTAAAAAAAGAACATGTGGACTTGATTTGCTTGCAAGAAACACATGTGACCAGGCTTCACAGAAAAATTTTAATTAACAAAAAGTTGGGACAAGAATTTATCTCATCGGACAAAGTCAAAAAAAGAGGAGTTGTAATTTATGTTAAAGAAGGCCTGGCACCAAAATTTGTTTTTAAAGATGAGCAAGGAAGATATTTGGCTATTGAAATACAGTATCATGGACAGAAATATTTGATGGTGGGCGTATATGCGCCCAATGAAGGAAAATCAGAATTCTTTAAAAGATTGCATGAGACATTGTTGGATTATATGGAGTACAATGTGATTCTAATGGGAGATTTGAACGGAGTAGTCTCAACGAATATGGATAAGGCACAAAGACAGGTAGTTACCAAAGATGGGAGACTACCGAAAACCTTTTTTGAAATGACTGATAACCTGGACTTGATTGACATTTGGAGAACGAAACATCCCTTGGAAAGAGAGGGAACCTTCTTTTCTGAAGCCCAAAAGACTTGGACTACAATTGACCAAATTTGGACCACTAGAGAACTGGCCCCAAAGATAAATAAGGTGGAAATCTGCCCAAAGACTTGCTCCGACCATAACGCTGTTAAGATGGTAATGAACTTACAACCAACTGGATCCTTCAGATGGAGGATGAATGACTCTCTTTTTAGAGATGCGGAATTTGTAAAGAAAGCCCAGAAAACTCTGAAAGATTATTTTGAAATAAATTTGAACACTACGGTGGAGAAAAGAATTATATGGGACGCAAGTAAGGCGGTTATGAGAGGCTTTTTGATCCAACAAAATGCACTCAAGAGAAGATTACAACAGGAAAAAAGAGATAAGATTTTGGACAAGATCAAGGAAGGTGAAAAGAGATTGAGAACAAACCCAAAATCACAGGAAATATTAAGAGAGATAAAGTTGTATCAAGTACAGTACATGCAATTAATAAACCAAGAGATTGAATGGAAAATCAAACAGATGAGACAAAGAACATTTGATTCGGCAAATAAGTGTGGAAAGTTATTGGCATGGCAAATAAAGAAGAGACAAAAAATGAACACTATTACAAATTTGGAAGTTGAAGGAAGAATGTTGCAATATCCCAACGAGATCAGGAGTGCTTTTCAAAAATATTTTAAAAAGCTCTACTCTCAACAACCACAGAAAGAAACAGAGATAGAAGAATTTTTGAAAGTGAATGGGCTACCAAAAATATCGCAAGAAAACAAACTTAAACTGAGCAGCAGGATAACAGAACAAGAGGTAGAGAGTGCCATCCAAAATATGCAACTAGGCAAAGCTCCGGGACCTGATGGGCTGACTGCAAGATATTATAAATCATTGAAAGACTGGCTAACTCAACCCTTAAAAGAAATATGTAATGAAATACTTCAGGGGAAAAAGGCTCCAGAATCGTGGAAAGAAGCTTTTGTGACTCTTATACCAAAGACAGACGTTGAAAAACATCAACTCAGGAACTACCGGCCTATATCATTGTTAAATGTGGATTACAAAATATTTGCAGATATCTTGGCGAGAAGATTGAAGAAGGTATTAATAGAGGAGATTCATAAAGATCAAGCAGGCTTTCTCCCAGGAAGACATCTATCAGAGAACGTAAGAAATATAATTGACATTTTGGAACTTTTAAGGGAAAATATAAACACAAAAGCGGCGTTGATATTTGTGGATGCGGAGAAAGCCTTTGACAATATCTCTTGGAGTTTTATGAAGAAGAATCTCCAAGGCATGGGGGTAGGCCAAGAATTTGAAAATGGTATAGGGGCAATCTATTCTGAACAAAAAGCTCAATTAATTGTAAATAATGTTTTGACAGAAGAGTTCAGAATAGAAAAAGGAACACGACAAGGGTGCCCAATTTCCCCACTACTTTTTATATCGGTCCTGGAGGTGTTGCTGAATATGATCAGAAAGGACCAATTGGTTAAAGGGATACAGGTCGGAGCCAAACAATATAAATTAAGAGCCTTTGCAGACGACCTGGTTTTGACGTTGCAGGAGCCAGAATCTAGTGGAAAAAAAGTTTTAGAACTGATTCAAGAATTTGGCCAATTGGCAGGTTTTAAATTAAATAAAACAAAAACTAAGGTTTTGACAAAAAATCTGACAGAAATTGAAAATGAAAGGTTTCAGAAAGAAACAGGTTTAACAGTAGTGAAGAAAGTTAAATATTTGGGAATAACTATGACAGCAAAAAATGGGAACTTATTTAAAGACAACTATGAGAAATGCTGGACGGAGATAAAAAAGGATCTAGATACGTGGTCTAGCTTGAAACTCTCACTACTTGGGCGTATTGCTGTAATTAAGATGAATGTATTGCCAAGAATGCTATTTTTGTTTCAGACACTGCAGATTATTGATAAAACTGATTGTTTCAAGAAGTGGCAAAAAGATCTATCTAAATTTGTCTGGCAGGGCAAAAAGCCAAGGATAAAATTTAAAATATTAACAGACGTTAAAGAAAGAGGGGGCTTTGCCCTGCCAGACCTAAAACTCTATTATGAAGCAGCAGCTTTCTGCTGGTTGAAGGAATGGCTACTTCTTGAAAACACAGACATACTGGATTTAGAAGGGTTTAATAATGCATTTGGCTGGCATGCATATCTATGGTATGATAAAGTTAAAGTGCATAGAATGTTCAAAATTCTCATTGTTAGAAAAGCACTGTTCAATGTCTGGATCAGATACAAAGATCTTTTGGAAAACAAAACCCCAAGGTGGTTGTCTCCAATGGAAGCTAAGGCAGTAAAGAGACTCAATATGGAGGCAAATTGGCCGAAGTATTGGGAGATCTTAGAACAGGATGGTGACAAACTGAAATTGCAGAGTTTTGACAAACTAAAAAGTAAAGTCCGAGATTGGCTTCATTATTATCAAATAATGGAGGTATTTAAAATGGACAGAAAAATTGGCTTCCAGGTGGAAAAATCAAAATTAGAAACAGAACTATTAGAACCTAAAACAAAAATATTGTCTAGAATGTATAATTTGCTGCTGAAATGGAACACACAGGATGAGGAAGTGAAATCGGCTATGATTAAATGGGCTCAAGACGTCGGCCATAACATAATGTTTGCTGACTGGGAAAGGTTGTGGACCACTGGAATAAAGTTTACGGCATGTAATGCCTTAAGAGAGAATATAATGAAAATGATATATAGGTGGTACATGACACCAGTCAAGCTTGCAAAAATGTATCATATGCCTGATAACAAATGCTGGAAATGTAAAGAAGCAGAAGGTACCTTCTTTCACCTTTGGTGGACATGCCCAAGGATCAAGGTTTTCTGGGAAATGATTTATAATGAATTGAAAAAAATATTTAAATATACATTTAGAAAGACCCCAGAAGCCTTTCTCCTGGGTATGGTAAACCAACAGGTTCAAGTGAAGGATAGAACTCTTTTTATGTATGCTACAACAGCAGCAAGAATACTCATCGCGCAATACTGGAAGACGCAGGATTTACCCACGCTGGAAGAATGGCAAATGAAGCTCATTGACTATATGGAACTTGCAGAAATGACTGGCAGAATCAGAGACCAGGGAGAAGAGATGGTGAAGGAAGACTGGAGGAAATTTAAAGATTATTTACAGAAACATTATAAAATTATGAACGTTTGAGGTATCAGATTGAATGTACAAGAATGTTATTATAAAAACGACAATGTTACAGAAAGTATACTTAGTAAGACATAGGGAAATGTAAGGATAAATAAGACAATAACATTAATCTGAACCAAAGATACGCCAGAGGGAAAGAGTTTACTACCAGAATATAAGATCTAGAATACAGAGTGGGAAGGCATGGGGAAGTCGCAGACTTAAGTTAATGCTGAAGAATACAATGACATAATATTTGTTTTTAATTTTTTTTATTCTTATCTTTTTCATTTTTTTTTCTTTCTGTATAATGTATGTATTGTTTTGTTTTTGCTATTTTCTTTTTGATGTGTTTGTCGATTTGTTTTCTGTGTGTTTATTGAATGTGGAAAATAAAATATTATTTAAAAGAAGAATGGATCTGAATGTGTTTTTCCTCAAAATGCTGTACTTTTCTAAATGTATCCAAATGTATCCGAATGGGTTTTTGTATTTTCCCCCAATCTCATCACCTAGAGAATGTTCCTTAAATGTAACAATCACTTGTTCCAGATGTATTCGATTCAAATGTGTTTAAGGCCCCACTTTTCACATGGTGTCCTGTTGTGTGGTCGGAAACTACTCTTTCTTGTTTGATTTGGGTTAATGTCAGAATAAAAGCGAGTTCCTTCAAAATAACACATTCCTTTTTATCTTACCAATTTCTCATATTGTAAGAAGCGGAAGAAGAAACCATAGAGAGCATTCATATTTCCCTTCTGATCAATGAAGTCAAACGTTACAATTATCCATTTTAGAATGAGCACCTATAGGGAGAAGACAGATCTCAGTAAGCCAAAGCAAGGCCAAGACAACAAACCCCTTCTGGAATATGGTCAGCGTGTACAACATCTAGCTGAATCATCACCAGGATAACGAAGTCAGACTGGGGGAAATATCATTCTTCAGAACCAAGACATCATTACCATGCTTTCCAAGTTACCTGAAAGTCACTAGAACACTTGCGAGCACAGAGCCAAGACGCAGCTGAAAGAAGAGAATCCTACAAACTTCGGGCTTTGTAGATGGTTGTAAAGGTTGCTGAAAGGTTTCCAGTTCACTAGTTGGAAACAGCTTCCAGGCTAGGCAGGACCAAGGTTGCTGTGTAACTGTTCCTGTCTGCCTGCTTGCCATCGTGCATATTTGTAAACCATTTCTGCCAAAATATATACATCTGCAATAGTAGTTTCTGGAAGCAGACCCTGCGAGAGTGCACACTCCATGAAGTCCATATGAAGAGTGTTACGGAATGGAGGGGGGGGGGCATATGAACGAAGTCTTACTCCTGAGTAAGAGACGTAGAGCCCGAGGCGATGACCTCAAGGGAACCCTGCCACACTAGGACTCCCCTCGCCCCGTCACAACGTTGCACCAAGCACCGCACAAAAGTCCAAAACCCCGAGAAGAAAGCGCCATTTCTGACCCCGTATCCCGATGCTATACACGATCCATGTATTTGCATGAGGATGCGCTCTAGCCAATCAGATGGCGTTGAATGTAGCCCTTCAGCCAATCGCAGCAATGCCATGGGTCTGCAGAGGCAGCTCACCTCAGCTCCAGCTGTTTTGCATGCTCCACTGAGCGCTGACAAGGTGATGACAGCTCCCGCTGCGAGAACAACGGACTTAGTCAATCGAAACCTCGTTACCCTGTTAATCCAATCAAAACTAGATGTTGTTTTGTCGTTTAGTCGTGTCCGACTCTGCGTGGCCCCCTGGACGAGAGCACACCAGGCCCTCCTGTCTTCCGCTGCCTCCCGCACTTCGCCCAAACTCATGCTGGTAGCTTGGAGAACACTGTCCCACCATCTCGTCCTCTGTCGTCCCCTTCTCCTTGCGCCCTCCATCTTCCCCAAGATTAGGGTCTTTTCCAGGGAGTCTTCTCTTCTCCTGAGGTGGCCAAAGTCTTGGAGCCTCAGCTTCAGGATCTGTCTTCCAGTGAGCACTCAGGGCTGATTTCCTTAAGGATGGATAGGTTTGATCTTCTTGCAGTCCATGGGACTCTCAAGAGTCTCCTCCAGCAGCAGAATTCAAAAGCATCCATTCTTCGGCGAATGTGAGCGGTATTGGCTTAGGCATTGATTGGACCTGACTATGTCTGACTCCTGCCCATTGTGCAGGAAGTCCCAGTAAGGGTAAGCCACCGGTAGGGGGAGCCCTGTCGATGCGAACCAACTCAAGCTCCCCCTGGTGCTCCCGTCGGGGTCGTGTCAAGGCCTTAGCCCCCTTCAGACTAGATCAACACCCCCGTATTCCTTTAACGGAATACCCTTAAGCATGGAGGGGCAGGTGGCGGCCACACCTCCCCTCCTCCACACAAGGTCAAACAATGCCTAAAAGCAACCCTAACAAAGTTGTGACGATTGCTACGAGGTAGGCGAAAACCAAGTGTCCAGTGACAATTTGCCAAGTGGTAAAATTCCTACCAGGCCCCTCGGACAACCAAGGCGACCAACCAAAGTCCAATAGCCTAACCTGCAAAATAGGGAGGGAGGGAGGGCGGGTGATTGAGGAAGCGAGCCAAAGAGGAAGTTCTCTGGGGGTTGGCTGGCCGGGCTCTGACTTGGCCGGGATCCCATAGGCAACGGGGACAGAGTCCCCCGCCCCTGGTGGGGAGTGGGTGGCCACGTGGTCTACCGCAACTCCTCCCCACTGGGAAGTGGAGCGGATTTCCCAAGACATATCCTGTATTTGCATGTTACCCCAACACATTCCTCCAATGTTAACCATGTATAACCCTCCCCTTTTCTGATGGAGTGGTGATGTTTAGCGAACTGTCTGCTGGGATAAGATAGGAACTTTTAAAAGTCCTTGTCACCCCATTCTCGGGGTTCAATTCCTCTCTGAACCTGTTGCACGATAAACTTTGGTCTCCGCTATTTGCTCCGCTTGGTGGCTGGACTCCTTCTTTGTTCCGCAGGAACCCACGGGCTCTCAGCAGCCTCCCACCTGGATTTTTCCGTAAGAACAGAAACTCGACTAATCCTCTTGAGAGAAGAAAGGTGGCTTTTGCTCCCGCTGCAATGTTGTCATCTAAATAAGCACATCTTCCTACAAGGGAATAGTAGCCACCTATCTGGGGGGAAATAAAGTGGTATGCTGAGAGACATGGTTACGGTGGAGAGGAAATCTGTGTTCCACAATCCGAACCAGATGGCAGCTTTTTTTTACTGTGTCCACAGAACTCAATGAAAGCCTGTGGGATGTAAACACAGGAGCAGTCAATGACAACATTCCTAGAGTGTACATGTTCGAACGTGGGGAGGGATGTCTGTCCAGCAAGCAGGTAAACTTCCTGGGGCCGGACTTCCTCCGCATGTGACCAGAGGTGTGTGTGGCCTCACCTGTGCAGGTAAATGATAAAAGCACAGGGCAGGCAGCCATCTCTCTCTCTTGCCTCTTGCCTCTCTCATCTTCATCTTTCGAAGAAGCAGGATGCCCTCTTGGCTCTCAGCCAAGAGAGGAGGAAAGGACTATCTTCCTATAAGATAGATTCTAAATGTATTTTACCTTTTCAAGCCTGTCTGCCTTCTGGGATCATATTGTGAACAGAACGTGAGTAAACTCTTTTATACTTTTATAAAGACTGTATCGTGTCTTGTAGTTTAAGAGGGATCAAAAGGGGGAAATTACCAGAGTAATTATTATAGAGGTTCTAGCGAACCTGTGCAGACGTTACCGTTGCGAACTTAAAAGGGGGAATGTTATAAACTCTGCTGATATTTTGGGAACTTGTTAGCACAAGTTGGACTAGGATATAATCTCACAATATATCCTCTCTTGCATCCCTGAACATTCCCACAAAGCCAACCAATGGTTTTGCAGTTGCTTTCCATGGACATTTTGCAACCAAGCACAGAATTCCTTGAACCTCGGAAACACTTCTGATTTCTGCTTGAGCATGAACACATGAATGTACCTGGGAAAAGCCTCAATCAATACCATGAAGTACTTTGCTCCACCTAGAGAGGTTGCAAGTGGAGCAACAAGGTCTGCGTGGACAGTCTGGTAGGCTTTAGATGCCCACCTGCCAGAAACCTTGCCCCATTGAACTGTGTGTCATCATGATGGCCTTGGCCGGTTGTGAGTTGTGAAGGCCGCTTCCTGCAAGGCCCTTTCCACCTGGCCTGAGGGGCAGGGCCCAGACACCAGCTCTACTAAAGAGGCTCCTGGTGAGACCAGAGGGACATCGCTCGGCCTGACAAGGAACCCAAACTATTGGATTCTTTTGCCCCATCTTTTTGTGCCTGCTAAACAGCCGTGTCATGCTTATGATCATATTTTATTCTCTTGGGAATTCTGCTGTTTTAAATGTGCATTTTATATTTGACTTTACTTAGCAATGTTGGTTTTGGGGGAGGGGGAATGCTTTAGTTTTTTGTTTTGTTTTTGTTAACTTTGTGTTCAATATGTATTCTGTAGTTGACTTCCTTTGTAATGTTTTATTTTGAAATCTTTAATATTTCAGTTTTTGGTTAATTATGTTGCTTTAACTGTATACTCTATATTTGACATTCTTCAGATTGTTTTATTTATGTTTTAATATGCTGTAAACTGCTTTGAATGAAATAAATAAATAAATAAATAAATAATAACAACAACAACAACAGTAATGTTCATTGAAATATTGTGTCCAAAGACTGCAGCCGATGGAGAGATCACCCAAGCCATCCCGAAGCCCCAATTTCACTCGGCCCCATTTCACTCTGGTCCATCTGAGTATCTCCTTTCCACCTATCCCTCCCCTCCCCCCCCCAATATTCACAATTAAGAAATCAGAAAACAACCCCCACCTCTCTTTCGACAGAACTAGATGGAATGATCAGGCATAGCAACTCCTGCAGAGAGGATAAAACCAAAATGTCTCCAAGGGACACATTTATCAAACAAGATATCTGCCCATAGCTCCGTCAGTAGAGTGTGAGACTCTTCATCGCAGGGTCGTGGGTTGGAGCCCCACGTTGGGCAAAATATCCCTGCATTGCAGGGGGGTGGACTAGATGACTCTTGTGGTCCCTTCCAACTCTACAATTCCATGATATCCTGTGAGGAGTAGTCTGAAGTGAAGGCACAAGACAGGCGTTGATCATCATGTGAGCGGCGCACAGGTGGGCTGAAGCGAGCTGCTGACCAGTCCTGTGGAGCCTCCTTTTATTGAGACAAATATGCAAGCTAGGCAGATACATTTTGGGCTGCGACCTTTACACACCTTCGGTCCCGAGATCGTGGGGTGGTACAAAGTTATTTTGGCACCTGTTTCCACCGCGTCATTTTCCCCTTGCACAGTGTATGACGAAGGAGACAAAAGGTCTCAGGGACAAAGGTTACAGACAGGACACCGCAGACTGCTGAGACCGCAAAAGGTCAGACAGAGGGAGCGATGTTCCAGACAGCCATGACTTTGTCTGTGAGGGGGAGCATGCTACGCACCCCAGGGTCACGCGTGCAGGCAGACTGTGCTCCCTCCGGACCCCACTGCCCACTCCGCGATTATCCCTACAGTAGTCAACTGAGCTTTACTCAGAAGAGATGCGTCAAAATCAACACAGCCACGTAATTTGTGCCCATCAATCTAAATAGGTCTGCTGTGGAAAGGACTGCTGTTGACTACAACCCTGATGTCTTCTGATTATTTTATAGAGCGTTTCCCTCAATACCCAAAAATGGAGGCAGAGACAATTTACTGAATTTCAAAACCACCAAAGCTTTATTGAATGAACGAATCAATTTATTTCTGCCACATTTACTGATTCACCAAACTGACCTGGCCCCCATTCCACCCTATTTACAAGGAGGCTTCCAGGGCTGAGGTTCTATTTATGGATCCTGTCTTTGGTGGCAACGACTCCTTCCAAGCCTGCAGTTTGGCCATCTTTGTGCTGTGGCAGGATTTCACAGCCACATGACCCAGGAGGTCTGCATCAAGCAAGGATGCTGCAGCTACTGAGTGGGCTCTCCTTAGCCTGGAAAGTGCGACTGAGGGAATTGGCTGGCTCAGGGGGCGTGACCAGCCCTATTGGGGATCTCCCTCTTCTGCCGGACTTGGTTTTTCGAATACCTGGGGGGGGGGGGGTTGCGAGTTGATGTGCATCAGCAGGACTCCCCCTACTGGTGGTTAACGCTTCCCGGACTTCAAGCGGACGGGCTGAAGCCGGATAGTCGGTTAGGACCAATGCCTAAGCCAATACCACTCATCACCTGTAACCAATAAAGCTGTGGCCATATTTAGCCCATTAACCTTAAATAATTGTGTCATGTGTCTTTATTTCCACTTTGGGGGGGGGGGGCGGGAACTCGCCACGCAATAGGGCTCTTTTTGTTTTTTATGCACCCACAGACCCCAAACGGCTCTCCACAGGAACACAGTGGTGCATCTCATGTGTGTGTGTGGGGGGGGGGATTCCAACACTCCCCCCACCCCCACCCCCAGCAAAGGAAAGATAAGGGAAGCATTTCCAGCATTTAAAAGAGCCCTCAGCACAATGCTTTTAGGAGAGCAGCCCTGCCTGGAGAGCGAAGGGGGCTGCTAGGAAGGTCGTCAAAGCATCAAGGCATAGATGAGCCGAAGCATGCAATGAAAACTCTCTTAGAGTCAGAGTGACTGACAGGAAGACTGACAGAACCCCTGTCTGTTGCAGTTGATGGCTGAAGAGTTGAGAAACGGAGAAGGGGTAGAGAGAGGAGGGGGTGTATAGTGGCTAGAATTCTGGACTAGGAGGACCTGGGAGATCCGAGTGGAAATCCCCACTCAGTCATGAAGTGCACAGTTTGATGTTGGGTCCAGTCACTCTCATCCTAGCCTGCCTAACAGGTTTGTTGTGAGGGGAACAACAGGGGGAAAGGCAAGCCATCAATGCCACCTTGAACTGCTTGGATGAAAAGTGGGCTACGAATGTAATCAAAAGCATCCCCAAATAAGGATCATGGAAGGTACCCTGGGGATCATCTAGTCCAACCCCCTGCAATGCAGGAATATGCAGCTGTACCTTATGGGAATCGAACCTGCAACCTTGGTGCTATCTGCAGCTCCCTCTAACCAGCGGAGCTGCAATGAGATTTGAGGGAGAATGGGAAGGCGGGTGGGAAGAGAAGTTCAGCTGCTCAGGAAGGGGTTGAATTCCATGGGGATGCTGGCCGTGTGGGGGACCCCAAGCCCTCGCCCCAGAAGATTACAAAAAAGAAGCAGACGAAATCCTACTTACAGATTCACAATGCTGGCCATCTCTTCAGCTGAAATCCCCTCCTGTTTAAACTTTAAAAGGCTCACACAACACTAACTCTGAACCTTGCCTCTAACCCTATTGCTACTCCTCTCTGTCTAAAATATACAGGAAAATATGTGCACAAAATATACAGATGAAAATGAAATGATAAAGTGAAAGCATTTGCTGAAATACTGTAGAGAAGTCACGCCTCCCGAGTTGAGGGAGGCCTTGCTTTGCATGCAGGAGATCCCAGGTTCAGTCCAGGATCTCCACCAGACAGGGCTGGGACTGTCCCCTGTTTGAAAACCCTGCAGCGCTGCTGCCAGTCAGTGTAGGCAGTGCTAGGCTAGCCAAGTGCAACTTCCTATGAATGCTCCTCTTATACGATTTCTCGAAACACAAGCAAGCTACCTTATCAACGAGTGGTGAGAGTTCATTCATGACTTTTAACAAACAGCAGAAACCATTTTATTATTTCTGTGTGAGTACAGAAATCCTGAATATGAAAGGAAGGAAACTTCCTGCCTCTGCAATAAAGGCAGCTGCACTGCTAGGTGAGCTGTCCCGATGCCAACTGAAACAGACCCTCCAAAGATTCCAAGCTGAAAAGGGAATTTTGAGCATCTGAGCACAACTGGGCCGTCTTCTGCGTTAACGTGAAGTGCAGGAAGTGATTGCCTTGAGCAGGGGTAGGCAACCGGGGGCCGGATGCGGCCCAATCGTCTTCTCAATCCGGCCCACGGACAGTCCGGGAGTCAATGTGTTTTTCCATGAGCAGAATGTGTCCTTTCATTTAAAATGCATCTCTGGGTTCTTGGTGGGGCATAGGAATTCGTTCATTTTCTCTCTCCAAAATATAGTCCGCCCCCCCCCCCCCCATGCTGTGAGGGACGGTGGACCAGCCCACGGCTGAAAAAGGTTGCTGACCCCTGGCCTTGAGCCTCCTCAGGACTGGCGCAGGGGCCGTGCATTGCAGGGTGCCAGCCAAGGCCCCTGCCCCAGTACTGATTGCTGATTCTACTGAGTCCATCAGTATATTGTTGTGAAGTGACCTGGCATTTTTAAGGAAGTGCAATATAGGCTTGTCTTACATCTTTAACAACTACAACAAGAAGACAGTCAATTGCACAGAAGAATTCCATGTTGCCTGTGGGAGCGGCTGGGTAGACCTCTTTGCAGCTGCATGATCCATGCATTTGATCTCTAAGCAACTGGTCAATCTTCATAATTGGTTCTGGCTTCGTGTAGAAGACTGAACGCATCCTTCTATTTCTCAGCCCTGTATTCCACCCCCACCCCCCTCCTCCTATACTCGGACGGTGCCGACTACTCATCTCTACAGAGTGAAATGTTTCTGAGTCCTGCAGATCTAGTCTCAGACGTCAAACCTCTACCCCAAGGACGGGGGAGCCTGTGACCTTCTAGAGCATACATTTCTTTGGACTGCTATATGCTGAAGTGAACAAATGTTTTGTCTGAAACCCTTGAGAGCTTCTGTGGGCTGCCCTAGAGAACACTGGGCTAGAGGGATCATGGGGATGACTTGTTCCACAACAGCAGATGGCATGCAGAAATTTAAACTGTAGCAAAGGGAGGTAAACTGTCTAGCTAGCTAGCTAGCTAGCTATGTCTTGCTGAAAGTGCATGCACTCCTCTTAGCCAAAGCCCCAATAACTGCAAGCGTGGAGCCACACAAACAGGCCTGATCTCGACACTGTCTTGGGGGAAACTCCCGATGCTGGAAAATTCATGTGCTCAATTTCTGCACATTGAGACAGGAGCCAAAGAAAGCAGTTATCTTAAAGCACACGCAGAGTAGGGGGGCTCACGAAAAAGGTTTCTTTGGGAGGGGGTGGGTTGAGGTTTGCTCCGATGTGAAAGCTAAAGAGCAGGCTTTCACAGAGAAAGGAGCAGAGTAAGGCGGAAACTACTGGGACCCGTGCTTTCCAGGCACGCTGACGGGAGGGATGAGTCCAGCATTGCATTGTTGGGTCGTATTTCCAGTGACAACTATTTATGACAGAGGTTTACAGAAAATTGATCTAAAACCTCTGCTTGTAAGAGGCTGTGGGCATTTGAAGAAGCTCATCATAATCTTTACATGAAATGTATCTTTAGAACACCGGTGGCGCCATGTCCCCATTTGTTGCCTTAGTTTCTCCATCAATGCACCACCCACAATTTGCCATCATATTGGCATCAGGTGTTTTCCAGGCCAGTGAATGTCAGCAACCCCTTCTTCTAAAGCTGCTTCCCCAGTTTCATCCAAAATAGAAAGAAATGCCATTTGGTAGCCCATTGAGAAGCTTTGGCAAGTAATGAAATACATTTCTGAAAGTTATTTATGGATGCACAAGGTCGCCACATCTTTGCTTCAGGTGAATGGACAGGAACATTTCCCCAGGCTGCACACCACTGTCCCCGAATCTCGTCCGCTGCTTGGTCATTTCAAGAGATTGTGTGTCTCAGTAAGATTTTGTACATTGCAGAAAGCTTTCCCTTGCCTACAAATGAAGTGCACGATTTTTCAAAAACTTATTAATGCCCCGTGCTTTTACTTCTGGTGTGGTAAAAAATGGCAGAATCTGGCTATCATTTAAAGCAGTGTAAGATGCTGGTTTACGTTTCCCCTCACATTTGGTGACTAGGTAGGGATATGCAGTTTTGTGTTTTGTTTTTTGAAGAGTTCCTAAGGAGTCCTGCTGCTTCCGAGTTTTATTTCGGGGGTTGTTGTTGTTTACAAAAAGGTAATCCAGTTGTAACCTTTTTCTAGGTACAATTCTGTACATTCTGGTACTACCTGTTCACTCATGGTCCCTCCAAATCCCTTTGTTTCTTTTAGCAATGTGTCCTTGTGTATCTGCATAAGCTTTTCAAAGCCTGCTACCTTTGCTTACAGAATTTCTCCTGAGGGGCGCTTTGAACACGTCCCGTAATACATGTGGATAAAAGGAATCGCCTTTGTTAATTTCAAAAGCCATTTTATGTTAGGGTGTGAAACCTAAGACGCTGGCAAATTAGCAATGTCATGTGACTTTAAGTAGTCAAGCTCGTTAAGTTGTTAAGTTGCTCAGTATATAACGAGTGTTTGTTTTTCTCTGCCTGTTGGGGGAGTGCTGGGCATGAAGCAGAAAATGTCTGAAAGCTCCGGAGGTGTTTCTGTTATCTTTCTGCAATAAACCTGTCTTTGGAAAGACAGGCTTCCCTGTGTCGTTTTTTTTTTTGCTGCTGAGACTTTGAAGCTTGTACTGCAACAAGAATCTCTGCACTGGACTTAATTAATGCTCTGCAAAGAAAGCTGTTGCTGGTGGCGCAGCGGAAGCGCTTACTGGACCAGTAAACAGACTCTCTTAGGTTATGGATCCTTCTATGTTTCTACAGCTGTATTGTGTGCAGAGAAAGTGAAAGCAGCTTTCGGATGAGAGAAGACCAGCTTGGTCGTAAATCCAGCTCTTAAAGGAACTGAGAGGCTGCAGAAAGTTGAGAGAGCTGCGTAAGTGAAGATTTACAGCTTCATTAGTGGCAAAAGGCTAGCTTGACCTCCCGTTGTGTTTTTGTTTTGTTAATAAAAACAGAGGACGGTGGTAGGTTGCTAGTGAAGAGACAGAAGGAAAAAGTTTAAAAGGCTTCAGATGAGGCTGGAGGCGTCTGAAAAGTGAGTAAAACAAATCCCAAGGGGAAAGAGAAGCGAGGGCACACAGAGGGAGTAGCAGCAGACCCCAAGAATGGCAGTGGAAAATTTCCAGGTTCCCTTTACAAAGCTGAACTCTGCTAATTACGTGCAGTGGTCTAAGAGGGCTCAAGTCTGGTTGGAAGCCAAAGAAGTGTGGGCTGACTATGTCCAGAGGCGAAAGCCATTTGTGGCTGTTGCAGCAGATGCCACAGCAGAGCAACAGGCTGCTGTACATGCTCAGAACAGGGAACATGATAAAATGGACACTAAAGCTAGATGCATGTTGATGGTATCGATAGACGATTCCCAATTACCTCATGTGGAAAATTTAAGGTCTGCATTTGAAATTTGGGAAGCTTTTAGGCGAATTCACCATAGAGCCACGCCCGGAGAGAAGGTGAACATTATACGTGCTTTGTATGAGTTGAAACTGAAGCCAGGGGATAGTGTGGTTGAACACACGTCACAGATGACTGAGTATTTCAACCGACTGTCATCTCTAGGTGTGAATTTTCCTGAAAATATTAAAGTTTATACTCTGCTTAGCAGCCTGCATGCAGGGTTTGAAAACTTAGTACTAACTTTACAAGTTTTGCCAGAGGACCAGCTGAATATGAATTATGCGACTGGTAGATTGTGTGAGCAAGAATATCAACATCATCGAAAACGTATTGATAATTCAAATACCCCAAGGGTTGGATGTTCAGATAATTCCCAGCGTGAGGGAACTAGCAGGCAGAGCTGTAAGGAAGCCTCACAAGTGTCTGCTATGGCCAGCAAGTCATGTTTTCGATGTGGCAGCAGGTTTCATTTGATAGCAAAGTGTCCAGAAAAGCAACAGGAATTTCAACAGTCCAAGGCCAGTTTCCGGAGCTACAGGGGAAGACGACGTGAGAACTACAAGAATCAACGATCCAGAGGGGGAGCAGGTGCTGATAAGGGACTATCTGCAATGGCAGCACAACAGAGTTCTAAAAGGAGCCAACAAACCTTGAAGTGGATAATTGACAGTGGAGCAAGTCACAGTTTAGTTCCAGCCACATCTAGTGGCAGCTTGAGGAACTGCAAGACATTGCCAGTTGCAAAAACCGTGACTATAGCAGACAATAGTAAACGAGAAATGAACCTTAAAGGCACAATTTATGTTAACTGTTTGCAAACTAACCTTCCTGTTTTTGTTCTTCCAGGAATGAAGAATGGACTTTTGAGTGTGTCATGCCTGGTAAAAAGTGGTTTTAAAGTTGAGTTTGAAAATGATGTGTGCACCATTTCGAAACAGGGGAAGGAGCTAGTTAAAATTCCCTGTGAGGATGGGCTTTTTGTTTTGGATGAAGAGCAGTTAGCAGCAGGTAGATGTTCAACAGGTGAAGCGCAAGCTAAGTGTGTAAATAAGGCTCCTCATACAGGTTGTGTACATCTACTACACAGAAGGTTAGCTCATATATGCTTTAAGTATGTAAGCAAGATGCCAGATTTAGCTGAGGAGTGTAACATTAAACCCTGTCCAAATTTTCTGGATTGTTGTGCTTGTAAACATGCTAAGGTTAAGACATGTAACTATCCTAGATCTGATAGAGTAAGCAAGAAACCCTTTGAACTTGTGCACACAGACGTGTGTGGCCCTATGCCAGTCAAATCGCTTGGAGGTGCGAGATTTATGCAAATTTTGGTGGATGATTTTTCAAGAGCTAGTTGGGTTTTCTTTCTGAAAGAAAAATCACAAGCAGCTTCCATCCTGATGGATTGGATTGAAGAAGTCGAATGTAAATTTGACACCAGGGTACGTAAAATACAATCAGATCGTGGTGGGGAATATGTGAACCACACGCTGGAGACGTGGTTAAAAAGGAAAGGTATAGTTCATAGACTTACCAATCCCTATTCACCACAGGAGAATGCAGTTGCCGAAAGAAAATTTCGAACATTACAGGAAGCCATTGCTGCTTTCCTGTTTGATTCTGGACTTCCACAGCGTTTTTGGGCTGAGGCTGCACTGTATGCGAATTATACTTTTAACAGAGTGTACAATAGCACAGTAGGCAACACTCCTTACTTCATGCTATTTGGAAAAAAACCAAAAATTGATCATCTAAGAGTTTTTGGATGTCGTGCTTATGTGCTGGTGCCTAGGGCACAACGTAGGAAAGGCAGTCCTAGGTCTAAAGATATGTTTTTCTGTGGTTATCAAGCAAACACAAAAGGTTGGAGATTTGTGAATGTAGAAGGCAATCAAACGAAAATCACAATCAGCAGAAGTGCGGAATTTTGTGAACAGGATGGTTGGAATAAAATTCATGGAAATCCTGACATACTATTTGATGTGGTGAACAGTAACAATGAAACTCAGGCCCCAGGGCAGGTATTAGTTCCAGAACAGGCTGAGGAATTTGAGTCCGAGGACGAGGGTGAGAAATCGTCTAGTTCACCCATGTCTGTAAAGTCAGAATCTTCTAGCTCTAAAAGTTCACCTGTACAGCAAGAGAGACGTGTAAAGTCAGAATCAGAAAGTTCTTCAACTACTAGTGACAAACAGGTGACTACTAGTGACAAACAGGTGACGACTAGTGATTCTGAGTCAGAGGGGGAAACTGAAGGAACATCGCAGGAACTGTTAAGGCGTTCCAAGCGTACCAACAAAGGTAAACCTCCTGAAAGGTACCAAGCTATTAGTGTTTGGGCTGGTTTGGCAAATTGCGAACCTGAAAGTTTTGAGGAGGTTGAGCAATTACCCCAGGAGGAGGCCAGTAGGTGGTGTGAGGCCATGCAAAAGGAGTTGAATTCTATGAAAGAACTGGGTGTGTTTTCCATCACCAAACTGCCAGAAGGTACCAAGGCAGTAAGTTGTAGGTGGGTGTACAGGATAAAGACAACAGCGATGGGGAAACCAGAGTACAAAGCAAGGCTTGTAGCTCGAGGTTTTACGCAAAGAAAGGGGTTACATTATTCCGAAGTCTATGCACCCACTTCAAGGAGTGAAACCCTACGGGCACTATTAGCAGTTGCTGCTCAGAAAGGGTTTAAAGTGAATCAATTTGATGTCTCTACAGCTTATCTTCATTCAGACTTGGCTGAAGAGCTCTATATGGAGCTACCCCCAGGATTGAAAGTTGGTAAATCAAATCAGGTATGGAAACTACATAAATCTATTTATGGACTCAAGCAATCTGCTCATAATTGGAATGAGTGTTTGAATGACGTTTTGGTAGGCATTGGTTTTAGCAGGAGCAAGGCTGACAATTGCTTATATTTCAGAGGTTCAGGAGATGCTCAAGAATCTTTGCTTGTTTATGTAGATGACCTGATTTATACTTCAAAGACACAAGAACAAGTAAAAAAACTAGCCAAAGAGTTAAATAAACACTTCAAAGTTAAGAATCTTGGTGATGTGAAGGTCTATCTTGGTGTTCAGATAGATAGGACCAAAAATGGCAGTTTTCTACTGAATCAAAAAGGCAAGATATTGCAAATGTTGAAAAAGTTTGGCATGACGGAGTGTGCAGGTGTTAGAACACCAATGGAAATGGGTTTTGTAAAAGACAATGAGTTCAAGGATAGTGCTGAATTCAAGCGTGCTGAAATCTTTCAGTCAGCACTGGGAAGCTTACTTCATCTTTCACAATGGAGTAGACCAGATATTGCTTACGCTGTTAACTTACTCAGCAGAGAAGCTCCAAAACCTAGTGTAAATGCATGGAAAGGAATTCAAAGAGTGTTAAGATATTTACAATACACCAAAGACTTTTGCCTTGAATTATCTTCGGAAGGACAAGCACAGATTACTTGTTGGGCAGATAGTGATTGGGCAAATTTAAAGGATAGAAAATCAGTGTCTGGCTGTGTAATAAAATTTGGTAACTCTCTGATTGGGTGGAGATCCAAGAAACAGAACCTGATTGCTTTGTCGTCAACAGAAGCTGAGTTCTGTGCCTTATCTGAGTTATGTAGAGATCTAGAATTTTACAAATGCTTGGCACAAGAGATGTATGAAAAGGCCATCACTCCCATCACTGTATGGGGTGATAATCAACCGTGTCTTAAGTTAGCACAAAATGGGCAGTTTAAAGGTCGTACAAAACATTTGGATATCCGCTTTCAAAATGTTTGTCAAACGGTAAAAGCAGGAATTGTTAAATTAAATTACTGTCCCAGTCATGAAAATCAAGCTGATGGTTTTACAAAACCGCTTGGGTTTCAGCGGCATGAAAACTTTTGTGAAGAAATGGGTCTGAAGTAATTTTTTGTTTTTGTATTGCCAGCGAGAGGGGGTGTTAGGGTGTGAAACCTAAGACGCTGGCAAATTAGCAATGTCATGTGACTTTAAGTAGTCAAGCTCGTTAAGTTGTTAAGTTGCTCAGTATATAAAGAGTGTTTGTTTTTCTCTACCTGTTGGGGGAGAGGGCGTGAAGCAAAAATGTCTGAAAGCTCCGGAGGTGTTTCTGTTACCTTTCTGCAATAAACCTGTCTTTGGAAAGACAGGCTTCCCTGTGTCGGTTTTTTTTTGCTGCTGAGACTTTGAAGCTTGTACTGCAACAAGAATCTCTGCACTGGACTTAATTAATGCTCTGGAAAGAAAGCTGTTGCTGGTGGCGCAGCGGAAGCGCTTACTGGACCAGTACACAGACTCTCTTATTTTATTTCTTCCATGATTTTCCTCTGTTGTTAATTTATTTTGTAAAAGCAAGTGGGGTTTAGTCACCAGAGAGGTGGATTCTGTGGTTTTGCTCAATAGGTCATGGTCATTTCAAGAGCCAGAGGGCCTGAGATGGTTCCAGCTCTAATTTCCGTGTAAGATTAGGAGTCCAAGAATGTGGAATCAGTACTGCAGAAGGTCAGTTCTGACATACTTCCCCCCTAAATAGTGGGTGAAGTCCTTTTGGAAAGGACTCAAAGGTTTCAAAGTGTCAAGTTTTGCTGTACTGAAGGACTGTCCATATCTACTCTATTAGAACATTGAACCCTCCTCCCCACTCCAGGAATTTGGCTATCCAAAGTGGGTTTGAATTTGGATAATAAAAGTTTCCAGTCGAGTAGATTTATATATTTTAGTGAAGGTAAGCAACTTAAAATGACCACAGACCCAGTAAAACTCATTACAAAGAGAAGAGAAACAACATTTAAAAGCAGATACAAAGAATGAGGCATTATTCTTTTCTCAAGAAGCCAGCAAAATTTCATTTTTCCTGTTTTATTTTAAGCATGCTTTTTATTCAAGTTTTTAGCAAACAACAAGGTGGTAAGCTGCTGACAATAGGCAGACCATCCTTTCTCAAGGGCCATTCCAAATGTGTCCAATTGATGGCTCCCAAATCAGCTGCACCCTGTGAGTCCAGAGGGCAACTGGTGCCATTGTCCCTGTGAGCATTTTGTAAGAAAGGGCACCAAGATTTCATCAAGCTGTCTGCCTTGATGAGACTTGCAGTGAGGATCCCTTTGATAAGCCATCGGCAAGGCATAAAGGAGGGCAGGTGGCTTGGTGAGCAGGGAAAGTCTTTCAAAGATTTGGACCAGCGATGTGCCTTTGCTTCGGGCCAAGGGTGATGGTGGATGGGTCATAGCTACCTAACTCAGCACTGTCTGTACTGATTGGCAGTGGCTCTACAAGGTTCCAGGCAGGTGATGTTTTCAGTTTCACCTGGAGATGCTGGAGACTGTTCTGGGACCTGCATCACCAGCGAGCTCTGGTCCTCCCTTAAGGAGTTAGGCGGCTCAATGGTCTGACTCTGTGGAAGGCACCATGCTATTCCCCTTTAAATTAGCCATTTTCGACAGAAAACATGAGAACTGGAATTTTGCTCTTGAATGGATTTTTGGATCGCCTGCATGCCAAGCACATGCTTCTCCCACTGGGCCAGCACCCTTCCTCAGTGACTGAGCTCTCATTGCACACAGCCATCCAGCAAGCAAAAAAATGTTCTTGTTAGAAGGGCAGAGTGGGGAGCAAGAGATTCAGGGGCCGGTTTTAGACCCACAGTGCTCGGGTTTATTCTGCTGCCTGCTTGACATTGTGCCTCCTTTCCCCCTACCTTTTATTCCTATGAAAGTTTCACAGTGTCGCTGCTTGGGATTCTGGATAATCTATGGTGTTTTTCTTTTCAGTTTTTTAAATTAATTTTCCAATTTTTTTTTGAGACAAACAAACAAACAAACAAACAAACATACATACATCCTAATTGCAATTAAACCAATCTTGATAACATTGTTAAGTGACTTCCTCAAATCCCCCTGGTTGAATTTCATTGTATTTCATTTTAACAGTTTTCCAAAATCAATCTTCTCAAAAACAAACAAACAAACAAACAAAAACTTGATCACTTCACATCTTTCATTCTTTCTAATCTAGCTTGAAACATCTTAATTCCTATCCTTACATATTTAAATCCTAAGCCTATCTCATATTTGCAAGCTTTTCCAATTAGGTTATCTTGACATATTTAGCTAAATAATCTTTGAATTTTGTCCATTCTTCCTGGTACTCCTCCTCCTTCTGGTCGCGGACTCTTCCCGTCAGGTCGGCTAGCCCCGGGATGTGACTAGATGCTTGTAATGTATGCCAGGCAATCTGGCACAAGTGGGTAGGGTTGCCATCCGCCGGGATTTGGCCGTTGGAAACAAGTGTCCATGCGGGAAACGCTTGAATGTCCAGGAAAATCCAAAGGTATAGCAATTCTACACGTGGGGAGTAGGGACGCAAGCGCAAATCAGAATAAAGCAAAGGCTGGGATAGTTCAAACAGAAACACACACACACTATTCCTCAAGATTTGTGTTTAAGACACAGGATCATAGAATTGTGGAGTTGGAAGGGACACCGAGGACCATCTAGTTCCGTTATTCCCAATCAGGGGTCCGTGGCCCCATCCCTTGCCTCCCTCCAACTAATTTTCTCTCATTTTGGCATGGCAATAGCATACATTTTATGGGCGGTCTTGTTGTTTTTAGTATACCTAAAATCCTTTGCTTATTACCCCACATTTTGAACCCGCAGCCCTGAGATTAAGAGTGTCAGGCTCTACCAACTGAGCCACCCCACTGTAATTATCCCACACCTCCCCTCTTGACGAAGCTGCCTGCAAAGCTGATCTGCCGAGGAAATGTCCTTCTGCAGGCATGGTTTCAATCCAAACAGCAAATACTAGTGGCCAACTCCAAAAGTGCGGTCAAGAAACCCTGCTTGCCAAACAACAATTGAACGCACACTTGAAGCTCCTTTGCAGCCATGTCTTTACCTTGACACCACGTATGATGCTAGATGTGGGGCCTGCGGGCCTGTCAAGATTCCCCACCTCTGCTCTATCTAGCCAGGCTGATGTTTTCAAATGGGGGTTAAAGCTGTGAAGCTGTTTGGATGCATGACTGGACTTGACTGTGGGCATTTCATTGTGCTGTGTCCCAGAGCCTTAAGGATGGGGTGGCCTAGGAACCTAAGCCACCAGGTATATAAAAGTGAGGTCCACTCCAGCCAAGAGCGAAGGAAAACCATTCTCGGGAATGCTGGTGTCCAGGCACTCAGTTCTCTCCTGCGGCTCGTCCTGCGTCCCCGGGGTCTGGAAGAGGTCCTCCTGAAGCAGAGTATCACCCATGCGTTCGGAAGGGATGAGGTACATCCTGGATAGCATGAAGAACAATCCAGCCCTGGGGTGCATAATGTGAGGTCGAGGAATGCCACAATGGAGAGAAGCCCCTCACCAAGAGAGCTGGCACAGGGGCTGAGAATTGTATCCAACCTGCTTTCCACAGTAGCATTCCTACCACCCTTCTCCTGATTTGGGGCAATGGGAGAGTGAAATCATTCCCTGCTTCTTCTAGTGGCCAGTCTCAGAGAGCCGCTTTGCTAGGGAGAGACAGACAATGGTTGGGAACACTTGGGTTCTTCTGAGCCGCTCTAAGGAAGACCGTATGCTGGATGTCCCACCCGCTGCCGCTCCACCAAGGTGCCACTATACGCACAGCAGGAGTTTGTAAGAGCGAGTCGGTAGCTAAGATATGAATCAATTGGGACGTTTGGAACCTGCACACCCCAAAACTGGTACTGGATTCCAGCCCACACCCATCCCTTCAATGGTACCGTCCCCCTCAGCTCACCTGGTGGCAGGCATTCTTGAAGAGGTGGTCCACCAAAAGCCAGATCTCCTTGGCCGCTCAGTGGAGTCATCACCATCCTGGGGTACGATATCCAGAAACTGCTTCTCCTGGAGGTCCAATGACAAGCGGGACTGGCATGAGAGCCTGGTAGAATGTGTGCCTGTATGCATTCTTTCCTTGCTCCAGCTGGGTGGACAAGTCTTGCCCTCTGAGGCCACAACTAGGGCTGGGCGATAGCTGGCTTTCAACACGGTGATATATCACTAGCTAAACATTGCAATACACCAATATATCACGATGTCTGAAATAAGATGGAGCTATGTAGAGGCATTGGCTGGCTTCACGGTTCCCCCCACATTGTGATTTCTGCTGCCCCCTGCAGGAGGGCAGGGGAAAGCTGAACCGGCAGAGTCCACAGGGGCTGCAGGAATCTAAAGCAGCATTGTCTGGCTTCAGAGTCCCCCCCCCCCCCCATGGTGTTTTTTGCATAGTACACACACACATCATGATTCGCAATACATTGCCAGGTCAGAAATTATGAAACCAACCTCACTATCTAGACTTCCAGCTGATTTGAAAATATATCTATATTGACGTATCGCCCGGCCCTAGCCACAGCAAGCATCTCAAGGGGGAAAACAAAAAACAAATTGCTCGCACCCCAAATCCAAGCTCCCCCTCCCCCTATTAATATGCAGCTCGTAATCCTCCCACTCCGGATGTGCAGTTCACCCCAAAGCTTACTGAATATGCAGCTGTGGACATGAGGTTTGGCTAACATTTTATTTAAATTGCTGGAACCTGCCCTGGGACCTTAGGGTGAAGGGCAGGAAATAAGTAAGAAAAACAGCAACAGAACATGGATGGGCCTTCATAGGTTGATGGGCTGCAGCCCCAGCCAGCATGATGAGATGATGGGGTCACATGTTCACCACCCCTTGTCTAGAGCACGTTGCAGAGGCAGTGGTAGAAACTGAGCAACAGCTGGAGCCCCAGCCCACGACTTTGTCTGGCCAATGCAGCACACAGCAGCTGGTGAACCATGCCTCCGGCCTCCTTCCCATCTTCCTCTCCAGAAATGTTCAGGGTGGTTAGTTCTATCTCCAGCTCCCACATTCAAGGGAAAGAGAAAGAGAGGAGGGGGGAGCAAGAGAGCTTTAGGAGCACAGCAGTGGCAAGCAGCCCATCACTAAAAGGAGTTGGAAAGGATGGAGAATTTGATCCCCTCATCCCCAGGGCAGCTGTTGATTAGGACCCAGTTCATCCCCCCCCCCCCCCCCCCCGCCGCCGCCAATACTCCCCGCCTCTGGAGAGAGAGAGAGAGAGAGAGAGAGAGAGAGAGAGAGAGAGAATTTGATCCCCTCATCCCCAGGGCAGCTGTTGATTAGGACCCAGTTCACCCCGCCTCCCCCCCCCCCCCCCGCCGCCAATACTCCCCGCCTCTGGGGAGAGAGAGAGAGAGAGAGAGAGAGAGAGAGAGAATTTGATCCCCTCATCCCCAGGGCAGCTGTTGATTAGGACCCAGTTCATCCCCCCTCCTCCCCCCCCCCGCCAATACTCCCCGCCTCTGGGGGGAGAGAGAGAGAGAGAGAGTATTGGCGTAGGGAATGACACATACTGTATAAGAGTCTTAGTGCAAGAGTAGCTGGTGCATGCTAAAGAACACAGGAGCCTTGCTGGGTTAGATCAGCATTTTGTTCCCACAATGGCCAACCACATGCCCTTGGGAGTCCATAGGGACACAGGGACAAGAGCACTCTGTCCATCATGTTCCCCAGAAACTGGTAATCAAAAGCATGTGGTTTGTGATAATAGTGGCAAGAAATAGCCCTGACCGGTAGCCACTGATAAACATATCCTCCATGATTCTAAATGTCTACAGCTGTCCAAATTGGCAGTCACCACTATCTCCTTGTGGCTAGGATAATACACCGAAGTCGATCTGATTTCGAGAGGAGTGACATTTCCCTGAGCCACCCCAAAGCAGCCACTACCGCTTCCCAAATGCCAGTGCTCAGGTGGTAAGAGTAAGACAGAGTGGCATAGCCTGTGCAGCAGTTGCTGAGCACAGAGACAAGTAGAAAACTGGCTCTTGGGGCCAGAGGGGGCTGGCGCCTGCATCATGAGACTGGGCTTTCTGCCTCCCGTGCTGCCAATCGCAAGCGGACCCAGAGTCAAGCAGCGCAAAATCAGTGACAAGCAGTGATGGCAAATTCTGGCTTCGTCTCCGTTCTCCTCTGCCGAGTTCTACAAGGGCCACGTTGAGACTAGGGAAGAGAAAAGCGCAGAGAGCTAGAGCCACCACCTGGACTGGATTTGAGTCAGAAGGCAGGCAGGTGCGGGTTGCCTGAGAGGAAAGTCAGGTTGGTGGGGTAGTGCCTGGTTTGCCCTAAGGGACCAGCTGCCACTGCATGGAGCAGCTGCTGAGCGTTGACAAGGGCAACTCCATTTACGTGCCTTCGAGGCACATGCACACTGCCGCAAAGCCGGAAGGGGCACTTGAAGGGGCAAAAATGTCCCCCCCCCCAAGAGCACAAAAGCGGCAAAGTGGCATGGAAACAGCATCTCAACTCCCTCCCAGGAGCTTTGGCACCGACCTTTCAGGCCTGTGGAGAGTTGGAGCAAGGAGTTTTGCAGGGAGGCTGCTGGTTTTCCAAAGGCCTTTCAAAAGGGCTTCCGGAAGTTTAGAGGGTGTTTGCAGGCTTTTCCAATGCTGTCCCCAATATACGCAATTTCATTTAAACGCACGGTACCTCGGAACGCAACCCCCGTGTAAACGGGGCGTTGCCTGTACCTGATTTGAGCCCATTACAAGAACATCTAGAGGATAGCAAACCAACTGTTACCTTTTCTAGGAAGCTGTCTTCTCCCTGAGATCAGAGGAGGAAGGCAAGAGCAAAAGACAACCAAGGGTGTTAATGGCACAGGCCCTGAGAAGAGAAAGAAACAGCCCGTTGGCTGAGCAGTATCTGGGCAGATGGCAGGGAAATGCACACGGTTCAGTGGCCCTGCGAAAGGGCAGGTGGGAGGGCCAGAACCTGGGATGACTCAGTCAAGGCAAGCAAAGGGCATGAACAGCACACAGGAAGCGGATGCACAGCTACAGAAGCTGAATGCAGCGGAGGACCCCCAGCCCCTGTCACGGCTAAAATGGCCGCTGTTTCTTTAATGCGAATAAAGCTGGGTCAGCATGACTCAGCAGCCTGCAGCAGGTTGTATATATAAAGTGAGAAATGTTAGTTTGTGCTGTGGCTGGTGTCTGGAGGTTGGGTTGGTTGGTTGGTTGGTTGGTGCTGGTGTTGGTGTTGGTGTGTATAGTTATTCAGTCGTGTTTTGCACAAGGACTTTTAAGAATAAAACTCTGCAAGGATATTCTCGTGGACTCCTTTTGTGCCGACAAGGAGACTGAAGAGAAAAGGGAGGTCAGAACCCTTTCCTTCTTCTTTTTTTTTTGCTTTTTTACAAACACTGACAGGTTATGGGCCCAGTGTTTCTGAGCATGTGCAGAGTGCAAAACGACTGACAGCATCTCAGCAGGGAGCTGGTGAGTCCTGGTGGTGCCTGGAGCCAGTGGCTGTGTGTTAGAGCAGTTGGTGGCAAGCTGTAACTGTCTGCAGTGACGCTGGAGCGGCTAGGATCTGAGGATCAGGAAAGCACTCAGCGTCGGCTACTGGAACAGTTTGAACTGCTAGAGGACCACAGTAGGCAACTCACAGAGCGGCTACACCAGTTGCAGAGCCAGGCGGGACCGGAGGGTCAACAGAGGCAGCAGCTAGAAGCCGGTGAGTTCCAGCCAGGACCATCCAGTTGGACTCTAAAGAGAGAGTCAGGAGAGATTGCTGGAGGCCCCACAGAAGGGGCTCAGCAAGCACCAGCAGAGATGGCAGATTTCCAGTCTCCCCAAGTTGTAAATATTGGGGGAGGCATCCCTTTTGAACTTCTCTCAGAAAGCAACTGGCTGAGTTGGTCAATTAAAATGCAGCAGTTGTTAAGGAGAGATGGACTATGGGACTGTGTTGAAACTGAGGTTTTGAGACGGGACTCTGCTGAGAAAAAACGGCTAGATGAAAGGGCTCGTGCCCAAATTATGCTGTGTTTCAGCAACTCTCAGTTATTGCATGTAGCAAATGCCAGCACAGCGTTTGAGTGCTGGAATTTATTAAGGGCAATGCATGTCAGAGAAACTGCTGGAACTATAATTTCTCTGACCAGAAGGCTGTTCAGGACTGTTATGAAAGAAGGTGAGAGTTTGGCAACTCATCTTCAAATGCTGAAATCTCTGTTTCTTCAACTACAGCAGAGAGGTAAGCGTTATGATGAGACTGACCAAACATACATTATCCTTTCAAGTTTGCCTGAAAGCTGGTTGCCTGTGATTAACAGCATGGAGAGTATGCGTCCCCGAGATCTGACCCTTGAGTATGTGGTGGGCAGATTGACCGAAGAAGCACAAAGAAGGTCAGATAGACAGGCTGAACTCCAAGAGCGGAGGAGTTACAGCAAAGGGGGCCAGCAGCAAAATCTGCCAATAGAGCAACGCCAAGGTTTGGACTTGGCCATGGCGGTGAGGAGGTGCTATAGATGCAACCAACCCGGGCATCTCCAACGTCAATGCAGGGCAAGACTTCCAGGAGACGACGTGGAGCAGAGACAGCAATCGACCCAGAAATGTAAGCAGAAGGGGTTCTCTTCAGGGAAGAAGAACACGCGTTCTGCTCAGTTTGTGTCTGCATTTTCTCGAGAGGAGAGAAAGATACCTCAAGGAACATGGTTGCTGGACTCTGGCAGCAGTAGGATTATCTGCAACAGTCGGGAGGACTTTAAGACCCTGGAGAAGCCAGCCGATGGAAAAGACTCAATCTATCTTGCTGATGGTCGTAGAAGCAAGATTGATGGCCAGGGAACATGTTTCCTGCAGTGCTTGAACACCACTCTACCAGAGACTCTGTTTGTCAGCAATTTGGACTATTGTTTGCTGTCTGTAAGCTGTTTGATTAAAGCAGGGTATAGTGTTAAGTTCACGCAGGATGGCTGTCTGATAAAGAATGGAACTCAGGTATGTGGCCATGCAAAGTTGGAAAATGGGTTATATGTAATGCAGGACAAGCCTGTTAAAGCAGCCCAGGTGGTTCAGGATAATTTGCCAGTTCATAAGGGGTGTGTACATGAACTGCACAGAAAACTGGGTCACGCCAATTTCCGTGTGCTTTCAGAAATGCAAAAGGTGTGCAAGAACCTAAAAGTAAATAGCTGTAACTGTTTCCTAGATTGCAATGTATGTAAAATGGCCAAATCTAAGAGGAAGCCTGTGGCTTCTAAAAGTGACAGAGTATCTAAAGAGGTTTTAGAACTTGTCCATTGTGACGTGATAGGCCCTTTCCCACAGAAGACTGAAGCGGGCGCCAGATATGCTTTTCTGGTAACTGATGATAAATCACGTTTTAGTTGGCTGTTTTTGTTAAAGCAGAAATCTGAGTGTTTCCCCACATTCAGAGAATGGGTTGCCCAAGCTGAAAAGCTCTTCGCTCGCCCTGTTGTGCAGTTGCAAACAGATAGGGGCGGAGAATTTCTGAACAAACAATTTGGGGCATGGTTGCGACGTAAGGGGATCACTCACCGTTTGACTAACCCTTATAGCCCTGCTGAAAATGGTCTGTGTGAAAGACGTGGGGCTGTAATACAGTCAGTAAAGGACTGCCTGCTAGTGGATGCAGGATTGGGTCACAACCATAGGCTGTGGGGCGAGGCTTTTCTGACAGCGAACTTTTTGATTAATAGAACCTGGTCTAGCTCTATAAAAGATATTCCCTATTGTGTGTTGTTTGGGAAAGAACCAGAGTGGACAATGCTCCATAACTGGGGTGCTTGGGCACATGTAAATATCCCCAAAGCTCAGCTCCAGAAAGGGGGTGCTAGAGCGCAGAAACTGCGGTTTGTGGGATATCAGTCCTATGGCAAAGGGTGGCGTTTCAATTTACGCCCAGGACGCGTGATTCTGTCACGAAGTGCAGACTTTGCTGACCAGGACAGATGGACTGCGATCCATGCCAACCCAGATTGCCTACTGCCCCTGCAAGTAAGAGAAGAGGCTTCTTCTCAGCCATTGGCAACACAGGAGCAGGATGAGGAGGAGGCACAGATTTCCCCAAAAGATGTGGCAATAGATAATACTTCTTCTCTAAAGGAAGAGGAAGAAGAGCCAGAGATAAGGGGGGAAGAAGAAGTAGTTGTGCCTAGACGCTCCCAGCGTTCAAACAAGGGTGTACCTCCTCAACGTTTGACCCTAGGAGGAGTGAGAGTATGCAATGTGAGTTGTGTGGAACCACAAAGTTATAATGAAGTCTTAGACTTACCCCCTGGGGAACGTGCTTTGTGGGAACAAGCCATGAAAGAAGAAATGGACTCTTTTAAACGTAACAAAGTGTTTGAGGTCATAATACCGTCACCTAGTGGCAGATTGGTGTCATGCAAGTGGGTTTACAAAAGGAAAACCCTTGCATCTGGGGAACCACGTTTTCGAGCCAGATTAGTAGCCAGAGGGTTCACTCAGATTAAAGGGGAGAGTTATGATGAAGTGTTTTCTCCCACTGTAAAGAGTGAAACTTTTCGTTTAATGCTTTCCATTGCTGCTGTAAGACAACTAGTAGTGCACCATTTTGATGTTGATGCTGCATATCTGCATGCAAATTTAGACCATGAAGTGTTAATGAGACAACCCCCTGGGTTTGAAGAGGAGAATGGTGCAGTCTGGCGTTTGAAAAAAGCTGTTTACGGTCTCAAACAAAGTGGAAGGTGTTGGAACCAGTGTTTAAATGAAGCTCTTGTAAAACTTGGTTTTAAAAGGAGTGTGGCTGATCCATGCCTCTACACCAAGGGGACAGACAACAAATATCTAATGCTCTTAGTCTTTGTTGATGATTTGCTTGTGGCAGGGAGTTCCACAGATGAGATCCAGAAGCTCACAAGCCAACTGGAAAAGAGGTTTAAGCTTAAAGCCTTAGGGCCTGTAAGCAATTACTTGGGAGTAGAAGTAAGGCAGGAAGCAGATGGAAGCTTCCTCTTGAGCCAGAAAGAGAAAATTCTTCATTTGATAGAGCAGTTTGGCATGGAAAACTGTAAGCCAGTTCAGACTCCCATGACACCAGATTTCCCAAAGACACTGTGTGATGATGAGTTTGATCAGCCTGAGTTGTATCACTCAAAAATAGGATCACTGTTGTATTTAAGCCAGTGGTCAAGGCCAGACATTGCATGTGCTACAAATGTTCTGAGCCAACGTGTATCTAAACCCAGTACTGTTGATTGGTGTGCTTTGAAAAGGCTTATCAGATATCTAAAGGGGACATTAAATGTATGTGTGATGGGATGAAGAGCTGCTTGTGTGTAAATTGCAATCCCTCAGAGTTTGAACAGTTTCTCAAACCTCTGCCTGTGACGGAGCCCCTCCAGCATGGCTGCGTCAGTCGCTAGCAGAATCCGAAAGTGGTTGCTTTCGGAAACGTTTCCAACATAAAAGCTCCTTAACGGAAACACGTCTTCTGGACTCTCTGCGTGACAGTTTCCGGCGAGGAACGGGTGTCCCTATAGGAGGCTCTGAGACATCCCCACTGTTTTCACTGGAAACATCTCTGAGCCATTCCTCCGACTCTCCTTCCCTTGACATTCCTGTTCGCCCCCTACTGGTTCCCTCTTCAGGTGTTACGTCTCCCTCTACCTCAGAGAGCCTTTGCACCTCTGGTGCTGCCGATGGCAGTTCCCTGACAGTATGTTTAAAGATATCTAGTACACAAGATGAAAAACTAGAAGTATTTGTTGATGCGGACTGGGGAAGCTGTGTAGCTACTAGAAAATCTACAAGTGGAATGGTTATGATGTTTGCCAATTCCATAATTGGATGGAGGTCAAAGAAACAAGGATTTGTTGCGACCTCATCCTGTGAGGCAGAATATGGGAGCCTATCGCTAGCATGCAATGAAATCATGTGGTTTATACAGATACTAAAAGATCTAGATTGTAAAGTAGATTTGCCTATCCAAGTGTATGAAGATAGTCAATCTTGCATTGCATTAGCGGGCTCGGAAATAATGAAATCCGCATCAAAACATATTGCTATCCGTCATGCGAATGTTAGAGATTGTGTACAGAATGGGGTAATCAAACTGGAGTATTGTCAGTCACAAGATAATATTGCTGATTTGTTTACCAAGCCTTTGCCAGCAACATGCCATAATGAATTGATGACAAAACTGGGTTTATGTATATAATGTATGTATGTATTGTTTCTGTTGGGGTTTTTCGCATTTAAGAAACAGAAGGGGTGTCACGGCTAAAATGGCCGCTGTTTCTTTAATGCGAATAAAGCTGGGTCAGCATGACTCAGCAGCCTGCAGCAGGTTGTATATATAAAGTGAGAAATGTTAGTTTGTGCTGTGGCTGGTGTCTGGAGGTTGGGTTGGTTGGTTGGTGCTGGTGTGTATAGTTATTCAGTCGTGTTTTGCACAAGGACTTTTAAGAATAAAACTCTGCAAGGATATTCTCGTGGACTCCTTTTGTGCCGACAAGGAGACTGAAGAGAAAAGGGAGGTCAGAACCCTTTCCTTCTTCTTTTTTTTGCTTTTTTACAAACACTGACAGCCCCCACATTTCTGAGTGGAAGAGCAGCTGTTTTTCAAGCAGGCAAGCAGAGTGGGAAGGGTAGACATCCAGCACAAGGCTTCCAAGGAGGTCCCGAAGCAGCTTGGTAGGTAGCTCCCACTGATGGTGAGGAAATAATCCTTGCCAGGGTCAAGGTGAAGGACAAAGATAGCCTCAATCTTCTCTTCCTTGCTGACGTACACATCCAGGGAAATGTCCCCCGTCTCACCTAAAACGGGAGGAGGTCAGGCAGATACACTCTTTGGCACAGCCAAGTTGGCTTGTCTGTAAATTAAAAGTGAAGACAGTGAAGAATTGAACAGAAGGACACAATGCGAGCCTGCTGGATCAGGCCAATGGCCCATCTCGTACAGCCTCCTGTTCTCACAGGTGTATGGGGGAAACCTTAACTTCAAGAATTAGGAAAAGAAGCGACTCAGTTCCCACCCCCACCCCACTTTCCTCTCTAGTCCTCCAAAGCAGCAGCTGCACAGAAGATGGTGACAGGATACTGGGGGGTGAGAGAAAGTGATCCTAACAAAAGAATATAAAAAGGGAAAGGATTTTTGCGCCCCCAATGTAACTTTCTTTTTTAGTTTACATTTCATTGAGTTTTTAAAAGTTTGGCTAGTTCTATATGATCCCCAAGATATTGTTGTGCCTCCACAACATAAAAATACGCATTGTTTTAAAAAAGTAATTTTTGGGCGGACTGCTCTCACTGGTTCCCTGCCATGCCAAAAGGTGTTTTGGGACCCTCCAGCATTGTTTGGCTTCAATGCATTTGTGTGTGTGTGTGTGTGTGTGTGTGTGTGTGTGTGTGTGTGTGTTTAAAGCTGGTCACACACACTTTTACACTTTGGGCTCAGCTGCTTTGACGTGTGGCCCTTGGAGGCTTGAGCATGGGGCAATGCAGCCCACAAATGTTAAGCCTCCCCTGCTCTACCAAACTCCCAAGGTTGGAGGGAGGAGGGTTGGGAAGAGGAGGAGAAAAGGAAGGCCTTCCCTAGATGACCCTTGGGGTCCCTTTCCAACTCTACAGTTCTCTGATTCCAGAGAGAGACGCACTGGGCTCCAAGTATCCCTCGCAGGGCTCAGCGCAAAGCCATGGCTTCCAATACTGGCTGTCACTGAACTTGGGGATGAAGGAGAAATGGAGGGTGACCTGCCCGTTGTTTGTGATCTGGAACTTCTCCTTCTGCAGCTGCCGGAACTTCACATTCTCAAACGGAAACTGCAGAGCAAAAGGCGGGGGGGGGGGGGTGAGGAAAGAGAGTGCTTGCCTTCAGCAGAGGCAAGGAAACGTGCTCCAGGGGGAAGTTTGTCCTTGGCCCCGGGCTCTCATTTAGGGGACTGCACATGCAACAGGTCCACGTGGGGCTCTCCAGATATTGCTGCACTTGCCACTGGCCATGTTGGCTGGGGATGATGGGAGTTGTAGTCCAGCATCTGGAGGGCACCACACTGGCTACCCCTGGAGTCTTTGCCTGCGAGGAAGAGGCTGCCGCTCAGTGGAAGGGCATCTGCCTTGCATGCAAAGGTCCCAGGTTCTATCCCCAGCATCTCCAGGTAGGGCTGGGAGAGATCCCCCGGAAATCCTGGGGAACCGCTCAAGACTGAGCTAGATGGGCCAAGGGCTTCTTTCCCCCCTGGTCTTTTTGCAGCAAACCCTCTTTAAGGGGTTGGAGAGGATCCTATTCGTCTTTACCTCCCTCCAGGGAGGGAAGGAATTCGTTCTCCATCCTGTCCATCAACTGAACAATATCCTCAAACACTTTCCGGTACCGTCGGTCAGCCACAACCTTCACCTATGGGGGGGGGGGCAGAGCACATTTGTTGGGGCTATGGACTGAAAGGGGGGGGGGTATGAGTTAAGAGCAGAAAGGCCTGATGCACCCCCCTGTTCCCAGCCCTGAAAGAGGCAAGTACTGTAACTCTGAGAGCTTCCCCAGGATGGCAGCGGCTGTGACTTCCAGAGCCAATGGGCTGAAGCCAAATGCTCCAAGCCAAGTACCACACAAGCTCCACTGCATGAATGGAGCCAACGGTTAAGGTATACAGTTCAGCCCATGTGGTCTGCCCTGCCTGCAGGAGCAGCGTGTACTCAGAACAGTGGAGAATGGAAGCCTAGGGATTCAACAGAGCCAAAAGCTGCCCACTCCTTGCACCGGAAGTCATTGGCCAAGGAGGAGCTGTGTGGAAAGGGGCCTGGTTGTTGGTCAGGGCCTGCCCAGATTCGAGGAGGTGCCACATAGCAGGCAACTAAAAACCCTGACTAGACGATAGCCCTGGCCAGGGCAGGTGTTACCCCTGTGAGGAAGAGGGAGCTGACGGGCTTGTGGTCGCTCCTTTTCAATTCCATGTGGCTTCGGTAGCTGAGCTGATTCACGCTGCCTCCTCTCCAGAGGATTGGCTCACACCATGCTGGCACACGCCACTTCCCACTGCAAGGAGACACTGTTGGACTGGCTGAGGCAACACACAAGGCTCACACAGTCAAACTTTGGCTCCACACACGGCCTGTGATCTTGACCACGGTCAAGAGCTGGAGATGATGGGGCTTGGGAGTCCAACTTCTGAAGGGGCGGACCTTGCAGGTGTGCAGGCATTTTGCCTCATGGAGAGAGTTGTTAGGAAATCAAAAGCAGAATGAATTTCTGACCTCCCCCAGTTTGGATTCCTACATTGCAGGGGGTTGGACTAGATGACCCTCGTGATCCCTTCCAACCCCACAATTCATTAATTAAGTCTACTCTGGCTGGCAGCAGCTCTCTGTGGCCCAATCCTTTGTCAGGTGGAGGTGCCTTTCAACTTGAGACTCTGCATACAAAGCATATGGCACACCACCAAATGATGATCCTTCCCCAAAGCAAGGGGCCCCGTTATTCTTGTTCAGACACTATTTTTTCAGTGATCCAAAAGACCCTTTCTGGCACCTGAAATGCTGCCCAAAGGAGCCTGCCGTTTTCCGGCTTCGTCACTACATGTTCCGCCTGTCCTTTTGATTTCCCCATTACCACAGCAAGAGCAATGAAACTAGCAGGCCTCGGTGGCTTCTGACAGTTGTCAAGAACCACAAGCATATGCCAAATCCTGGATGGTGAGGCTCAATGGCTACTAGCCATAATGGCCACAGAACATACTCCACCAAGAGAAGCAGCATGGCTTGGAGGAGGGGAGCGTGCTGTTGCACCCAGGTCCTGTTTGTGGGCTCCCCGAGAGGCATCTCATTGGCCAATGTGAGAACAGGATGCTGGGCCAGATGGACCAATGGCCTGATCCAGCAGGGCTGCTCTCATGCTCCTATGCCCTGGCAGACTCATCTTGAGAGAGCACCAAGTCTCATTCCCAGACTTCCTTGACACAAAGAGGATTCTCATTCAGCCTGCTGCACCTTTCAAGGAACTGCAACACCGCTTATACACACCACGAAACAGAGGGTGCTGGTTATCAGGACAAATGTGGGGGAAAGGAGCCAAAACATTTCCAGAGCAGGGATGGCTTGAGGAAGACAACATATCACAGCCTTGCATTTCACAACTCGCCTAGCAGCCTTTGGCAACCCGGAATTCCATGCAAGCAAAGTGAGCAGGCGAAGGAGAGCTGGATCTCTCTCTTCCTCCGTGGCTTGGTGTCCATTCTGGCTGCAGAGGAAAGGAAGTCCGTCCAGCCCTCAACTCTAGCCCTCCTCCAACAGCTGGCTTAGCAGAAAGCCATGTCTAAAATATATTTTTGACTAGCCTGCTCAGGAGGATGGAAAGGCAGGCCACTACTAGCATCTCAGCAGACTAGGAAAAACAAACAAGCATTGCAGAAGAATGATTGAGAGGACTTACTTACAAAGGCTCAGCTATCAAGCAGGATCTTTTTTTGAGTCGAATTTGTACGTCGGGATGAACTTGATCTCTCCCTCTGTGAAATCAGCAAAAGCTGTCTTTTGAGTACGCTGAATGTTTAGCTAAAGCCAAAAAGAAATCGCTAATCAGCAGAGAAGCAAAAGACCCCCTGTTGCCTGACAATGGAGTCTATTAACAGCCACTGTTGTGCTGGAAGACCAAGGTGAAGTACTAGTAGGTTAAAGGTAAAGGTAAAGGGACCCCTGACCATTAGGTCCAGTCGTGACCGACTCTGGGGTTGCGGTGCTCATCTTGCGTTATTGGCCGAGGGAGCTGGCGTACAGCTTCCGGCTCATGTGGCCAGCATGACTAAGCCGCTTCTGGTGAACCAGAGCAGCACACAGAAACACCGTTTACCTTCCCGCCGGAGCGGTACCTATTGATCTACTTGCACTTAGATGTGCTTTCGAACTGCTAGGTTGGCAGGAGCAGGGACCGAGCACGGGAAGCTCACGCGGGGATTCGAACCGCCGACCTTCTGATCATCAAGCCCTAGGCTCTGTGGTTTAACCCACAGCACCACCCGCGTCCCTACTAGTAGGTTAGCCAAGTGCAAAAAAAGGGGTATACCTGCTGAAATCCTATCTTATACACACTTATTAAAGGTACAGGATGCTTGTGCATTTTTGCCCCATGTCATCTTAAATTACTTTGCTGCATCACACGACAGGAAAATCCCCTAACTCAGGAGCAGCAGACACGTGGCCCTCACAATGCTGCAGAACTACAATTCCCATCATCCCTGATTACTGGCCATGATGGCTGGAGCCAACAGGAACTGCAGCTCAGTAACATCTGGCAGACCACAGGTTAGCCATACCTCCAATAGACAATGTTATATGTACCAATAATCCATACAAACTGTTAACAACCACCAGAATACACCCTGACACGATGAGCAACTGCAAAACCATCCTTTTGCATCCTACATTGGCTCCCAGGACGTTTCTGAGCACAATTCTGAGTGTTGGTGCCAACCTTTAAAGCCCTAAATGGCCTCAGTGTCTCCATCCCCATTGTTCAGCCCAGGCATCAGGGTCCAGCACCGAGGGCCTTCTGGCGGTTTCCTCACTGTGAGAAGCGAAGTAACAGGGAACCAGGCAGAGGGCCTTCTGAGTAGTGGCACCTGCCCTGTGGGACACCCTCCCGTCAGATGTCAAGGAGATAAGTAACTATACAGCCTTTAGGGAAGTTTTTAATGTTTTATCATGGTTTTGCATATGTTGGAAGTCTGAGGCTGCCCCCCCCCCTTGCCTTCCTTGCAGCATCCTTCTCAAAGGGCTAAGGCATGACTACGCTCACAGAGTTTAAATCCACCATAAGGTGCAGCAATCAGGCCTCTGTTTCAACACAAAATACCAATGATCCTTATGCCAAGTGGGAGAAAGGTCGTCAACATGATGAACACACAAACCTTGGAGAGAAAAATGTAAAACAAAAAGCATCAGCAATTGTCAGGGGTTCAGGAGCAGAGTCACAGGAGAGGGAGGAAACGGAGAGCGAGGGGGAGGAGTCCGAAGGAAATGTCAGCTATGACAGCAGTCCGAGGTCTCTGAGTCTCTCCAGTGACTCGGAGGATTCACAGAAAGGGGCCCCCATAGTCAGGGCAAGGGGAGTGCCAAGGGGGACACCTCGGGAAGAAGGGGCCAGAGGGGACTCAGAGAGTAGCAGCTGGAAATCTGGACCAGCGTCCCCCCCAGAGAGCAGTAGGGGGGAGGAGTCCAAGGCATCGGGATCAGGGGGCGCGCGGGCAGAGGGAGAACGTGAGGCAGGAGTGACCACACCCTCGTCAGGGAGCGAGGAAACGGTCATCAGGAAAGTTAAACGCGCGCGCGCGCCAAGTTCAAATGTACAGGAGGGCGGCAAGGTGGGCAGCCCGGGTAGGGAGCCAGGTCCTAAAGCCCGCCGAAGAGAGGGGGAGGAGTCAGAGGGGTCAACGTCTGCGTCAGAAGAGTCCAGGAGGGAAGAGACCCCGGGGGGTAGTAAGACCCAGAGGAAGAGAGAGAGAAGGAAGAGGTGGAGTAAGATTAGAGTCTTAAACTGGTGCACAGGGGGCGGAGACTCAGACAGAGCTTCGCCGGTCTAGAGTCCAGACGTAGAGCTGGGACGCTGAGGCTTGGAAATGGAGACTATTCTTCAATAAAGACTTTGATACTGTACTACCGGCTAGCGTTGGTCCTTGGTGAGCTGGGACCCGGAGCCAGCTCTGACAGCAATTTAATTGTTTTTTTTATAATATTTTATTAAAATTCTCACAAAATAACAGAAAAAACAAATAAAAAAGAAAAAGAAAAAATACAAAAAATAGAGACAATTAAAAACAATTCCATCTTTCAGAACATATCTTATATTTGCTTGTTTCTCGGACTTCCCCACACCTCCCCTCTTTGTATTCCAATTCAATTGTTTGTTCAGCAAATCCTTTCCCTCTTTACCTTTATCTTAATTTTGATCTTAATAAATTTTAACTTTACCTTTCCATCTGTTAACGTTCCATTTTTACATATTCTTTCAAACATTATTGCTAAAAACCCCTTAACCTCAATCCAACATCATTCTATCATTCATTAATTTTGCAGTGTTCCTGTAAAGACTCTCCTCCCTGGAAGGGAGGGGAGTGGTTGTGGGCGGGAGCCCGAGCGCCGCTTCAAGCAGAGGGGGGGTTAGCCCCCTGCCTCCTTCCTCACTCCTCACCTGGCTGGCGCTCACTCCCCTCGGCGGCCACCCAACCAGGTGCCGCCGGGGGGGCAGGTCCAGCAGACTATATATCGCAGCGCCAGCCCCCTTCTCGCCCTCACTCTTCGTTGACCCTTCGCGAGTCACCCACCCTCCACTCCCTTTAGTTCAGGGTTTAGGTTTACTTGGCCTTGCTATGGACCTTAGGTTGGTCGCCCTGGTTGTCTAGGGAGCCTGGTAGGAATTTTTCCATTTGGCACTAGGCTTTTTGGTTTTTTCGCCTACCTCGTAGCAATCGTCACAACTTTCGTGGTATTGGTGGGTAGGTTAGGCATTGGAATAATGTGTTGTGGTGTGTCGAAGTGCTAGGTGTGGCCATTGCCTATGCCTTCAATTTTGGGTATTCCGTTAAAGGAATCTGGCGGTCGTGTATTCTGTCCGATGCCTGCTTGGCGGGAGGCCATGGCACGACCCTCGGTGGCATCAGGGGAGAGTCTTTAGTTGGATCAGCATCAACAGGCTCCACCTACTGGTGAATCAGCCCCCGTCTGTTTGAACATCCAATGCCTAAGCCAATACCTTCTCACTGCTGTAATCAATAAAGTTGTGGCCTTTTCTCGCCCAAAAACCTATATCACGTCTCCTTGTGTGTTCTTTCCACATTATGGGGGTCGGGCCCTCGAACCACAAGTAATCTTTAAATTTCTTCCAATCTTCTTCCACCAACTCTTCTCCCTGGTCTCGGATTCTGCCAGTCATTTCTGCTAATTCCATATAGTCCATCATCTTCATCTGCCATTCTTCCAGGGTGGGTAGTTCTTGTGTCTTCCAATACTTCGCGATGAGCACTCTTGCTGCTGTTGTGGCATACATAAAAAAAGTTCTATCTTTCTTTAACACCAATTGGCCAACCATGCCCAGGAGAAAGGCCTCTGGTTTCTTCGGGAAGGTATATTTAAATACCTTTTTCATTTCATTATATATCATCTCCCAGAAAGCCTTAATCCTTGGGCACGTCCACCAAAGGTGAAAGAATGTACCTTCAGTCTCTTTACATTTCCAACATTTATTTTCGGGCAAATGATAGATTTTTGCAAGCTTGACTGGTGTCATGTACCACCTGTATATCATTTTCATAATATTCTCTCTTAAGGCATTACATGCCGTAAACTTCATACCTGTGGTCCATAACTGTTCCCAGTCAGCCATCATAATATTATGTCCAACATCTTGTGCCCATTTAATCATAGCAGATTTTACCATTTCGTCCTGAGTGTTCCATTTCAACAGCAGATTATACATTTTTGACAAAATCTTAGTTTTGGGTTCTAACAATTCTGTTTCCAATTTTGATTTTTCCACCTGGAAGCCAATTTTCTTATCCAGTTTATATGCCTCCATTATCTGGTAATAGTGAAGCCAATCTCACACTTTATTTTTTAACTTCTCAAAGCTCTGCAGTTTCAATTTGTCTCCCTCTTGTTCCAAAATCTCCCAATATTTCGGCCATTTGGCCTCCATATTGAGCTTTTTCACAGCCTTTGCTTCCATTGGTGACAACCACCTTGGGGTTTTATTTTCAAGTAGATCTTTATACCTTATCCAAAAATTAAACAATGCTTTCCTAACAATGTGATTTTTAAACATTTTATGCACTTTAACCTTTTCATACCATAAGTATGCATGCCATCCAAAAGCATTATTAAAACCTTCTAAATCCAAAATGTCTGTGTTTTCAAGAAGCAGCCATTCTTTCAGCCAGCAAAAAGCTGCTGATTCATAGTAAAGTTTAAGGTCTGGCAGGGCAAATCCACCTCTTTCCTTCGCATCAGTTAATATTTTAAATTTTATTCTTGGTTTTTTGCCCTGCCAGACAAATCTAGAAATATCTTTCTGCCACCTCTTGAAACAGTCCATTTTGTCAATGACTTGCAATGTTTGAAACAAATATAACATTCTCGGCAATACATTCATTTTTATTGCTGCAATACGGCCTAACAGAGAAAACTTCAAATTTGACCAAATTTCCAAATCTTTTTTCACCTCCATCCAACATTTGTCATAGTTGTCTTTCAATAAATTCCCATTTTTAGCTGTCATATTAATCCCCAAATATTTCACTTTCTTAACCACTGTTAAACCTGTCTCATCCTGAAACCTCTCTCTCTCTATTCCTGTTAAATTCTTTTCCAATACCTTTGTTTTTAACTTATTCAATTTAAATCCTGCCACTTGACCAAATTCTTCAATCAGTTCTAAAAATCTTTTAGTACTAGATTCTGGCTCCTGCAATGTCAAAACTAAATCATCTGCAAATGCTCTTAGTTTATATTGTCTGGCTCCGACCTGTATCCCTTTAACCAATTGGTCCCTTCTAATCATATTCAAAAGGACCTCCAGGACCGATCTAAAAAGCAATGGAGAGATTGGGCAACCTTGTCGTGTTCCTTTTTCTATCCTGAATTCCTCCGTCACAACATTATTGACAATTAATTTAGCTTTTGGTTCAGAATAAATTGCACCTATACCATTTTCAAACTCTTGGCCTACCCCCATCCCCTGGAGATTCTTCTTCATAAAACTCCAAGAAATATTGTCAAAGGCTTTCTCCGCATCCACAAAAATTAAAACTGCTTTAGTATTGATGTTCTCTTGTAGTAGTTCCAAAATATTAATTATATTTCTCATATTGTCAGATAAATGCCTACCTGGGAGAAAGCCTGCTTGATCTTTATGAATCTCTTCTACTAAAACTGTTTTTAGTCTTTTAGCCAAAATATCTGCAAAAATTTTATAATCCACATTTAGCAACGATATGGGGCGGTAGTTCTTAAGCTGTGTCTTTTCAGTCTCTGTTTTCGGTATAAGTGTTATATACGCTTCTTTCCACATCTCTGGTGCCCTTTTCCCTTCCAATATTTCGTTACAGACTTCCTTCAAAGGTTGTATCAACCATTCTTTCAAAGATTTGTAATATCTGGAGGTCAATCCATCCGGCCCTGGAGATTTACCTAATTGCATATTCTGAATGGCACCTTCCACCTCTTGTTCTGTTATTTTATAATTCAACCTCAGTTTGTTTTCTTGAGAGATTCTTTGTAGTCCATTTAGTTTCAAAAAATGATCTATGTCCATCTCTTTCTGCGGCCGTTGTGTATATAGTTGTTTAAAATACCTCTGAAAACATTTTCTGATCTCAGCTGGATTTTGTATAATCTTTCCATCCACTTCTAAATTGGTGATGGTATTTAATTTTTGTCTTTTTCTCATTTGCCAAGCTAGCAATTTCCCACATTTATTAGCCGACTCAAATGTCTTTTGTCTCATTTGTCTAATTTTCCATTCTATCTCTTGATTTATTATTTGCATGTATTGTACTTGGTATAATTTTATTTCTCTTAAAAATTCTTGTGACTTTGGTTTTACTCTCAGTCTCTTCTCACATTCCTTTATTTTCTCCAAAATTTTGTCTTTCTTTTCATTTTGGGTTCTCCTCTTCAATCCATTTTGTTGTATCAGAAATCCTCTCATGACGGCTTTACTTGCGTCCCAGATTACTCTTTTTTCAATTGAAGTATTCATATTTATCTCAAAGTAATCTCTCAAGGTTTTTTGGGCCTTCTTCATTACTTCTTCATCTCTAAATAGGTTGTCATTCATCCTCCATCTGAAGGAGCCAATTGGTGTTAAGTTCATCTCCATTTTCACGGCATTATGGTCGGAGCAAGTTTTGGGGCAGATTTCCACTTTTTTTTAATCTTTGGTGCCATACCTCTAGTAATCCATATTTGGTCAATTCTTGTCCATGTCATTTTGGCTTCAGAGAAGAAGGTTCCCTCTCTTCCCAAGGGGTTCTTTGTTCTCCAGATGTCTACTAAGTCCAGATTGTCTGTCAACTCAAAAAAAGTTTTCGGTAGTCTACCATCTTTAGTGACCACCTGTCTCTGTGCCTTATCCATATTTGTAGAGACCACTCCATTCATATCTCCCATGAAAATCACATTGTAGTCCAAATAGTCTGTCAATATATCATGCAACTTCTTAAAAAATTCAGATTTCCTCTCATTTGGTGCATACACCCCTACTATCAGAAACTTCTCTCCATGAATTTGAATTTCAACTGCCACAAATCTTCCTTGATCATCTTTAAAGATAAATTTCGGTGATAGGCTCTCCTTTGCATAAATCACCACTCCTCTTTTTTTTTACTCTATCTGATGAAATAAACTCCTGGCCCAATCTTTTATTAATCAAAAGTTTTCTATGTAGTCTTATCACATGGGTTTCCTGTAAACAAATCAAGTCCAATTGTTCCTTTTTTAACAAATGAAAAAACTGTTTCCTTTTCTGCGGAGAATTTAGACCATTACAATTCCAACTTAATAGTTGCAAAGACATGTTGTAATTACTTTGCTACTCCTCCAACTGCACCTAATGCTTCTTCCTCCTCTGTCGGTGGTGCCACCTTCTCCAAGTTGTCTAAACCAAGAAGTATTCTTGCCTTGTCTATTATTCCTCTTCCTGGGACTCGTTGCTCTTTTCCAGACTCTTTCTGTAGATCTTCACCGTAGTTCTTTAAAAATCTGTCTTTGTCATCCACTGATCTTATTTTTATCTTTTTTCCCCTTGAAGTTGAAAGATAGGCCTTGAGGGAATTCCCACCTAAAAATAATGTTGTTGCTTCTCAGCAGGGCAACCAAATCTCCGTAATTGGCTCTAAGTTCCAAAAGATATTTTGGGATATCCTTAAATATCTCCACTCTTGACTGATGTATTTTCAGGGCCTTCTGGAAATGCAGACCCAAAATTCTACCTCTCTCCTCTTTTGATCTGAGAGTAATCAGACAATCTCTCACTTTGTTCTTCTTCCCTCCTCTTCCAAGCCTAAATGCATTCACAATCTTAAATTCTTCTTTCTCCAGATCTATATCCCAAAAGTCTGCAAATTCCTTCATAAGAAAATCACTTAGTTTGTCTTGCTCAAGTGCAGGTACAGCCCTGATCCTCAGATTTGTTTGTTTCTCCTTCAGTTCAATCATAGACAACATCAACCTATGGTCTACCAATTGTCTATGTATCGGTGGTATTTCTTCTCTTGTAGCCACTGCTATCTCTTTGGCTTCCTCAGCCGTCTTTCGAATCGTGGCAGATTCCTGTAATACTTTCTGTATAGTCTCAGTATTAGTAGTGACCTTCTGACCCAGATTATTAATGCTTGTAGTATTTTGGTCAAATTTACCTGATGCATCTACCACTTGTTTATTTGTTTCAGCTACTTCTAGAGTTAAACTTTTCAAAGATTCCTGAACATTGTCCAGGGATTCTTGGATTCTAACTAATCCCGCAGCTAAAACTTCTTCAGTTGACATACCTTTTGATTTAGTTTGTGGTGGAGCACCCCCTGATGGGCCAGATGCTGAGGCTCTTCTCTGTTGGCCAATATCTGGGCGAAAAGATTTGCCGGACCTCGTTGTTTTTTCCTGAAGCAATTCTAGTTTGTCTTTCCCATCTGCCATAACACACACACTAGATAAAGTCAAGGTCAGTCCCACGGCTGAAGTTGTTTAAACAGTGGAAATTTCCTCTGGCTCTATTGATGTTAACAGTTTCCAACCTCCACTAGGGGGACACAGTATCAGTCAATTTATTACCTTGGTTAAAGTATCCTTTTCTTTCCCTTATGTCCCCCTTTCTTCTAAAATAAACACTATATCAATTTTCCCTTAGTCCCGGTTTCTTTTGTATCCAATCAAAAACACTGTATCTCTTCTTGCGGAGCTAGCTGTCAAAAAGATACTTCAGTGCTTTTCACAGTACGGCATGCTATTTCCCTTGGCAGCCCGTTCCCAGGTTTTTGAGTGGTGGTTCTTATGCTTTATCTTCTTTATCTGCAGGCAAATAAAACGTTCAACTTCCCCCCCCTCCTCTCCTGCAAACAGGGGGGGGGGGGGTCTCTTGCTTGACGTTGGATTTTTAAAATCCTTTTAAAACGACTTTTAAAGTTCTAGCTCTCAGTCTCTTTGCTTAGATCTATATACAATGGCGGAAGGTGGACTTCCTTTTTGTACCTTACCGCTTCGGTTCCCAATTAGTCCTTTTGCTTTGATCTCCAATCTCCGATCTTCCCCTACTCACGGGTAGTTGCTTTAATCCAAATTTTCACAGAAAGAAGTCAGCGCTCTCCGGTAACAGCTGTGCGGCTTCACTCTGAAGAAGAAGCAGTCGACTCTCAGCACTGCGCCACACACCCCGCCTCGCTTCGGAGCCCGTTACTGGGTTCCTTCGTCGAGTTGGGGGGCGCAAAAGGTGCCTGCCGAGTCCCACGTTCTCAGGCTTCACCCGCCTGCGATTTAAGGGGTCCCCGCTTCGCCGCAGCGGATCAGACCCGATTTCTTCAGAGCTCTTCCCTCCGGAGATCAGAGGGATTCCGCCATTACCGATGGCGCCGACCTGGAAGTCGCATCAGCAATTTAATTGGACTTAATGGGTATCACCTGCCAACCTAGCAGTTCGAAAGCACCTCCGGGTGCAAGTAGATAAATAGGGACCGCTTACCAGCGGGAAGGTAAACAGCGTCCGTGTGCTGCACTGGCTCACCAGATGCAGCTTGTCACGCTGGCCACGTGACCCGGAAGTGTCTGCGGACAGCGCTGGCTCCCGGCCTCTAGAGTGAGATGAGCGCACAACCCTAGAGTCTGGCAAGACTGGCCCGTACGGGCAGGGGTACCTTTACCTTTTTTAATGGAAGTATCTGCTGATAAGAACATGTGAGCAACACAGATTTTCCAGATCGATGCAAAACCTAGAGCAGGAAACCTTAGACCTTTAGATATTGCTGGACAGCAGCTATGCTGGGGCTGATGGGAGTCCAACAACATCGGGAGCGTGTGCTGAGCTAGGAAAGCCCTCTAACTGGGAAATTGCAGAGCAGTCTTACTTATTCCAAGGCAACCCTCCAACTTAATTGGGACTTGCTTCTAATTCAGGTTGCACAAACCTGCAACCTTAAAAAGCATTTGTAGAAGTCACAGTCATCCTATGTTCTTTGCTCCTAACTGCCTGAAAGTGGTTTCTCTAGCCTAGGCTGGGGTATCCCAGACAAAGGAAATAAACAGGGCAATATCCTAAACCACCACATATAACACAAAGATGTCTCTCACCTGGCCGTAGGTCAGAAGTCTCTGAAGCTCATTTTTAGTGATCAGATGACAATGCTGGAAAAAAGCAAAGCAACCACAGCTACAGGCTAGCTCACGGGGTCGGGGGTCGGGGGGCAGCCTGCTGCCACTTCCTGCAATATCTAGTAAGACTGATAGCTAGGATTGGGCAGTATGATCATATTAGGCTAGTGCTCTTGTAGCACCCTGCTTGTGGTTAGTGCTTAGCTGGAATGAAATATTCAACGCAGCAATAGAGAAATTAAAATAATAATTTATTTGTCAGACAAATAAATGATAGGCACAGTGGTATATGGTTACCAAAAGCTCTGCACACCCCAGCCCTGGTGACCAGCACTTATATTTCCTCAGCCCAGCCTCCTTACTCCTCCTTTGGCTGCCTCTGTCCAATCAGCCTGGTTGAAATTCCTATTGGCTGTCTGCTAGAACCAATCATAAAAGATACACCCATTTCCTATTACCTTTTATGGGAGACAAAGAGCTATATTTCCTTCTATCCATAAATGGCAGACAAGTAATCATATATCTTACATTTGCCTCGACAAGGCACCTTAATTACCAGATCACCCTTTGCCCCTGCTGCCCTTTTGCCCTTTTGCTCTATTGCCCCTTCACTCCAAAACAGATGGCTAAAACAGATGGCTCATGGTAACAGAAATCTTGGGTTCACTTTCTCACACACCATCAATGAAATAAGAATCTAACATAAGAATCTAACATTTCTTACTTTCTAGATCTTTTGCATAATTACATTAAAGCCAATATATTTCATACATAACATAGATAGATTTTTAGAAGAAAGGCCTTTGCCTGAGAAACTTCAGTAAAGAGAAACCTCTTCAATTTACACCCCCCTTTCCCAGCCAGCTGCTGTTCCTATTAGCTCTTTGCACTTTAACCTTCTCAGGATACCTTAAACCTTGGGAAAAGGTGTCTGAGTCTGATGGGAGGCACTATTTACCAACTCTTAATTAGTGTTTTTGCAGCTTGATTGTATTCTGTAATTTGTATGACCTTTGCTCCCAGCTTTTGCTCCTTTTTGCAACTTTGAGGTACATAAATCAATGAGGGGCCCTGTTCAGGAGAATAAACAACTGCCAAAGTACTGAGCCAGCTGCTTTTCTGCCTGGCATGAAACAAGGATTTGCAAATATATTTTTAAAGCTTATTTTAAAATATAGATCTTGATCAGATGCCTCACTCTGTGAACTAGACTGGCTCTTGAACTGCTTCCAGGCCCAATTCAGAGCATCCCATTTGGCCTTTCAAGTGTTTCAAGGTTTGGGAAAAGGGTACCAGAAGAAGGCCCACTTCTGTTTGCACTGCCTCTCCACTGACTAGAATCCCCTTCCCAGGGAACTCCTGCTCTTTCAAGCATGGCAGGGCCTTTTCAGTCATGGCACCCGACCTTTCAGAAGAATCTCCCAAAGAGGTTCACCTGGCCCCTGCTTTGATGTCCTTTCAGCAAAGACTTTTAGAATTTCCCCTGGTTCTTGAATTCATGGGCAGGGCGCTTGTGGCCCTCCAAACCCTGCTGTAGTACACAGGAACATAGGAAGCTACCTTATATTGAGGCAGACCATTGACCCATCAAGCTCAAGACGGACTACATGGACTGGCAGCAGCTTTCAGGCAGAGATCATGCCCAGCCCGATCTGCACACACTGGTGACTGAGCCTGGAACCTTCTCCATGCAAAATGGCCGCTCTGCTTTCGCGTTACTGCCCTTAACAAACTGCAACTCCCACCCCGATCACTGGAGAAGTTGCCCACATTTGCTATAATCTAATCCAATACATCTCTGCCACTCGGTTTACGTTGCTCTCTACTGGCTGCTCTAGTAGAAACCTTAGTGGTGCAGCTGCAGCAGCAGGGATCGCCGACACTGCACCCTCCTGGTGTTGCTGAAGTGGAACTCTCATGAGCCCCAGTCAGCAAGGCCAATTCTTAGCAATTATGGGAATTTTGGTCTATCAACATTTGGAGAGCACTATGCTGCCTGCCATAAAGAAGGCTGATCACCGAAGAATTGATGCTTTTGAATTCTGGTGCCGGAGGAGACTCTTGAGAGTCCCAAGGACTGCAAGAAGATCAAACCTCTCCATTCTGAAGGAAATCAGCCCTGAGTGCTCCCTGGAAGCACAGGTCGTGAAGCTGAGGCTCCAAGACTTTGGCCACCTCAGGAGAAGAGAAGACTCCCTGGAAAAGACCCTGGTGTTGGGAAAGATGGAGGGCACAAGGAGAAGGGGACGACAGAGGACGAGATGGTTGGACCGTGTTCTCGAAGCTACCAGCATGAGTTTGAGCAAACTGCGGGAGGCAGTGGAAGACAGGAGGGCCTGGCGTGCTCTGGTCCATGGGGTCACGAAGAGGCGGACACGACTAAACGACTAAACAACAAGAAATGCTGCCTACCCGGAGCTACACACAGGCAGGAAAGTTACAAAAACATGACTCAGTTTGCTTCTCCAGATAGCAGAGACCAACAAGTTACATCAGCCAAGGCTCTCTCCCTCCAAGCCCTTGAAACGCACTCGTTTTCATGATTGTCAGCTGCGGCAGACCCTGGCCAGGGGGCAGGAAGCTCATCTGGGCACAGATATCCTTGTAATCCTGGTTTCGGCGCTCAAAGTCTTCCACGTGGGCAGCAAGGTGGGAATTGACAACGCAGAAGCTGGTATTGTTGCAGACAAACCTCGCGTCCACACAACCCTTGTTACCCTGCAGGGGCGGAGCAAAGATGGCTGTTAGTGAGCAAGCAGGAAAGAGGGGGAAACTGGTTGGCAGAGATTAGAAAAACAGATAGACAGACAGAAAGATCGACGTAGGGAATTCCGCTGTCAGGGTCTACTCCCCATCTTCCCCATGATGCCTGTGCCCACTGTCTCCCTCATCACTTCCTTGATGCGGCTGAGCTGGTCCTTCCTGACAAAGATGAGCAACATCATTCCGACTAGACGCACCAGCTGCACCTAGAAGATGCAAGGTACTGGGGTGTCTACCAGCTCTGTTCATTGCTTGCTGTCCTGGGCCGGCTGGATGCAGATAGGAGTGGCAGGGGGCACCAACTGGGGATCCCCCAAGGGAAGAAGGCTCAGAGCCAGGGAACTGGTGGGGGGGGGGGGACTACGCTGAGTCGTCAGAGGGAGAAGAGGGAGCAGACTGTGAGCAAGAGGAGGTGTTGGAAACTGAAGAGGCAGGAGGGCAGGAAGATTCTGTGGCAAACAGCAGCCTAGAATCCGAGGCAGAAGTGGAGGCTGGAGGCGGGGGTCAAGAGGCAGAGATCAGGCAGGCTGCTGAAGAAGCCAGGGGGTCTCCCCATCCTGCTGCGATCAGCTCCCCTCCCTGCTGGTCTCCCAGAACACAGAGAAATTAAGAGGAGGGAGCAAAGACAGGCAAGGTGTCAGAGTCTCAGGTTCCTTGGGAAGGACCAGGGGGAGGAGGAGACTTCAGAGAGTGGTGGGAGGGTAGCAACCTTCATCCTTCACAACTACCTCACTGGGGCAAGACCTGTTGGGAAAGGTTTCTGTGATCACGAGGCCTGCACGGTTTGGGTTTCTTTGAATAAAGAATGTTGGCTTCTTTTGAATAAAACACCACTGACACCAGGTGTTTTTTCTTACTGACCTCCTCCTCCTCCTCCTCCTCCTCCTCCTCACTCCAGCTCCTGACAGCTGTCTGGCTGCTGAAGAAATGGGTGGGGTTGGACTTACTTTCTTGTACTTGGATTTGGAACGCAAAGCCTTTTCCACAGCTGTCAGCCACTCTTTTTTTATATATATAATATTTTTTATTTTAACAATCATTAAACAAACAAACGAGCAAATACAAAACAAAAAAATAGAAACAACACATACAAACAATATAAAATACAGTGTACAAAAAAAAAGAGAGAATAAAGAGAAAGATTAAAAACAATTATTGTGTCTTTATATTTTTTAACATTAACCTGGGTCTGCGACTTCCCCAGACCTTCCCACTCTGTATTCTAGATCTTATATTCTGACAGTAAATTCTTTCCCTCTGGTATATGTTTGATTCAATTTAGTCCTAATATCTTAACATAATTACATTTTCATATGTCTTAAAGCATTAGTCTTTCTTAATCATTAAATTTTTATGCTAGTATTCTTTTAAATTCAGTCTGATGTCATCCAACATTCATTATCTTATAGTGTTTCTGTAGATAGTCTTTAAACTTCCTCCAGTCTTCCTTCACCGTCTCTTCTCCCTGGTCTCTGATTCTGCCAGTCATTTCTGCTAGTTCCATATAGTCAATAACCTTCATCTGCCATTCTTCCAGTGTGGGTAGTTCTTGTGTCTTCCAATACTGTGTGATGAGTATTCTTGCTGCTGTTGTAGCATACATAAAAAATGTCCTGTCCTTCACCTGAACCTGTTGGTTGACCATACCCAGGAGAAAGGCTTCTGGGTTCTTCCGAAATGTGTATTTAAACACTTTTTTCAATTCATTATAAATCATCTCCCAGAAGGACTTAATCCTTGGGCATGTCCACCAAAGGTGAAAAAAGGTGCCTTCAGATTCTTTACATTTCCAACATTTATTATCGGGCATGTGATAAATTTTTGCTAGCTTGACTGGTGTCATGTACCATCTGTAAATCATTTTCATTATATTCTCTCTTAAGGCATTACATGCCGTAAATTTTGTTCCAGTGGTCCATAACCGTTCCCAGTCAGCAAACATTATATTATGACCAACATCTTGTGCCCACTTAATCATTGCTGATTTCACTTCCTCATCCTGTGTATTCCATTTCAGCAGCAAGTTATACATTCTTGACAATGTTTTTGTTTTGGGTTCTAACAATTCTGTTTCCAATTTTGATTTTTCCACCTGGAAGCCAATTTTTCTATCCATTTTGAACGCCTCCATTATTTGATAATAATGGAGCCAGTCTCGGACTTTGCTTTTTAATTTATCAAAACTCTGTAGTTTCAATTTGTCTCCATCTTGTTCCAAAATCTCCCAATACTTTGGCCAATTGGCCTCCATATTGAGTTTCTTTAAAGCTTTTGCTTCCATTGGAGACAACCACCTTGGAGTTTTATTTTCCAAAAGATCCTTATATCTACACCACACATTAAACAATGCTTTCCTGACAATGTGAATTTTGAACATTCTATGCACTTTAACCTTGTCATACCATAAGTATGCATGCCAACCAAACGCATTGTTGAATCCTTCTAAGTCCAGTATGTCTGTATTTTCGAGAAGTAGCCATTCTTTCAGCCAGCAAAAAGCTGCTGCTTCATAATAAAGTTTTAAGTCCAGCAGGGCAAAGCCCCCTCTTTCCTTTACATCTGTTAATATTTTAAATTTTATTCTTGGCTTTTTGCCCTGCCAGACAAATCTAGATATGTCTTTCTGCCACTTCTTGAAACAGTCTGTTTTATCAATGATCTGCAATGTCTGGAATAAAAATAACATTCTTGGCAATACATTCATCTTTATCACAGCAATACGTCCTAATAGTGAGAGTTTCAGATTAGACCATATATCTAGATCCTTTTTTATCTCCGTCCAGCATTTATCGTAGTTATCCTTAAATAAATTCCCGTTTTTAGCAGTCATAGTAATTCCCAAATATTTTACTTTTTTCACCACTGTCAGGCCTGTCTCATTCTGAAACTTTTCATTTTCAATTTCTGTTAATTTTTTTGTCAAAACCTTAGTTTTTGTTTTATTTAATTTAAAACCTGCCAATTGGCCAAATTCTTGAATTAATTCCAAAACCTTTTTTGCACTAGATTCTGGCTCCTGTAACGTCAAAACCAGGTCATCTGCAAAGGCTCTTAATTTGTACTGTTTAGCTCCGACCTGTATCCCTTTGACCAATTGGTCCTTTCTAATTATATTCAGCAACACCTCCAGGACTGATATGAATAACAAAGGGGAAATAGGGCAACCTTGTCGTGTTCCTTTTTCTATTCTGAACTCCTCTGTCAAAACATTATTAACTATTAGTTTAACTTTTTGTTCAGAATAGATTGCTCCTATACCATTTTCAAACTCTTGGCCTACCCCCATGCCATGGAGATTCGTCTTCATAAAGCTCCAAGAGATGTTGTCGAAGGCTTTCTCCGCGTCCACAAATATCAAAGCCGCTTTTGTATTTATATTTTCCTGTAAAAGTTCCAAAATGTCAATTATATTTCTTACATTATCTGATAAGTGCCTTCCTGGGAGAAAGCCTGCTTGGTCCTTATGAATCTCCTCTATTAAAACTTTCTTCAATCTTCTTGCCAAGATGTCTGCAAATATTTTGTAATCCACATTGAGCAATGATATAAGTTGAGCAAATTCTTAAGTTGGTGTTTTTCAGAGTCTGTCTTTGGTATAAGAGTCACAAAAGCTTCTTTCCACGTTTCTGGAGCCCTTTTCCCCTGAAGTATTTCATTACATATCTCCTTTAGGGGTTGAATTAACCAGTCTTTCAATGATTTGTAGTATCTTGCGGTCAACCCATCAGGTCCTGGAGATTTGCCTAGTTGCATGTTTTGGATGGCGCTCTCAACTTCTTGTTCTGTTATCCTGCAACTCAGTTTGAGTTTATTTTCTTGAGATATTTTTGGTAGTCCATTCACTTTCAGAAATTCTTCTATCTCAGTATCTTTCTGTGGTTCTTGAGAATAAAGCTGTTTAAAATATTTTTGAAAAGCACTCCTGATCTCAGTAGGATACTGTAAGATTTTTCCTTCCACTTCCAAATTTGTAATAGTGTTCATTTTCTGCCTCTTCCTTATTTGCCATGCCAATAACTTTCCACATTTATTTGCCGATTCAAATGTTCTTTGTCTCATTTGTCTGATTTTCCATTCAATCTCTTGGTTTATCATTTGCATATACTGTACTTGATACAGCTTTATCTCTCTTAATATTTCTTGTGACTTTGGTTTTGATCTCAATCTCTTTTCGCCTTCCTTGATCTTTTCCAAAACCTTTTCTCTTTTTTCCTGTTGTAATCTTTTCTTGAGTGCATTCTGTTGTATCAAGAATCCTCTCATGACAGCTTTGCTTGCGTCCCAAATGGTTCTTTTCTCCACTGTGGTGTTCAAATTTATCTCAAAGTAGTCTTTCAAAGTCTTCTGGGCTTTCTTAACAAATTCCTCATCTCTGAAAAGAGAGTCATTCATCCTCCATCTAAAGGAACCAATGGGTTGTAGGTTCATTACCATCTTTACGGCGTTATGGCCGGAGCAGGTCTTTGGGCAGATTTCCACTTTTTTTATCTTTGGTGCCAGTTCTCTAGTGATCCATATTTGGTCAATTCTAGTCCAAGTCTTTTTGGCTTCAGAATAGAAGGTTCCCTCTCTTTCTAAGGGATGCTTCGTTCTCCAGATGTCAATCAAGTCTAAATTGTCAGTCAATTCAAAAAAAGTTTTCGGTAGTCTTCCATCGTTGGTGACTACCTGTCTTTGTGCCTTGTCCATATTTGTTGAAACTACTCCATTCATATCTCCCATTAAAATCACATTGTACTCCATATAGTCCAACAGTGCCTCATGCAACCTTTTAAAAAATTCTGATTTTCCTTCATTAGGCGCATATACGCCCACTATCAAATATTTCTGCCCGTGGTATTGAGTTTCGATTGCCAAATATCTTCCTTGCTCATCCTTAAAGACAAATTTTGGTGACAGGTCTTCTTTAGCATAAATTACAACTCCTCTTTTTTTAACTGTGTAACCTGGTCACATGTGTTTCTTGCAAGCAAATCAGGTCCAATTGCTCTTTTTTTAATATATGAAAAATAGATTTCCTCCTCTGACCCGAGTTCAAACCATTGCAATTCCAGCTCAAAAGTTGCAGAGACATGTTGTATTTGTTGCTATTCTGTTCCTCCAGCTGCTTCCGATAGTTTCTCCTCTTCCGATCCCGGTGGTGTATTCTCCTCTAGGTTCAAGTTCAATATTGCCTCTGCTGGCTTTTTTCTTCTTTCCTCTAGCAGATCTACCGTACCTTTCTGTAGGTTTTCCCCGTAGGCCTCCCAAAAACTATTTCTGTTTTTTTTATATATATATATAATATTTTTTATTTTAACAATCAATAGGCAGACAATACAAACAAACAAATACAAAACAAAAAATAAAAACAACACATACAAACAATATAAAATACAGTACACAAGAAAAAATAAAAGAAAAAATTAAAAACAATTATTGTGTCTTTGTATTTTTTAACATTAACCTAGGTCTGCGACTTCCCCAGACCTTCCCACTCTGTATTCTAGATCTTATATTCTGACAGTAAATTCTTTCCTTCTGACATATCTTTGATTCAACTTAATCTTAATATCTTAACATAATTGCATTTCCATATGTCTTAAAACATTAGTCTTTCTTAATCGTTAAATTTTTATGCTAATATTCTTTTAAATTCAATCTGATGTCCTCAAACATTCTTTATCTTATAGTGCTTCTGTAAATAGTCTTTAAACTTCCTCCAGTCTTCCTTCACCGTCTCTTCTCCCTGGTCTCTGATTCTGCCAGTCATTTCTGCTAATTCCATATAGTCAATGACCTTCATCTGCCATTCTTCCAGTGTGGGTAATTCTTGCGTCTTCCAATACTGTGCGATGAGTATTCTTGCTGCTGTTGCGGCGTACATAAAAAATGTCCTGTCCTTCACCTGAACCTGTTGGTTTACCATACCTAGGAGAAAGGCTTCTGGGTTCTTTCGAAATGTGTATTTAAACACTTTTTTCAATTCATTATAAATCATCTCCCAGAAGGCCTTAATCCTTGGGCACGTCCACCAAAGGTGAAAAAAAGTGCCTTCAGATTCTTTACATTTCCAACATTTATTATCGGGCATATGATAAATTTTTGCTAGCTTGACTGGTGTCATGTACCATCTGTAAATCATTTTCATTATATTCTCTCTTAAGGCATTGCATGCCGTGAACTTTATTCCAGTGGTCCATAACCTTTCCCAGTCAGCAAACATTATGTTATGACCAACATCCTGTGCCCATTTTATCATTGCTGATTTCACTTCCTCATCCTGTGTATTCCATTTCAGCAGCAAATTATACATTCTAGACAATATTTTTGTTTTGGGTTCTAACAATTCTGTTTCCAATTTTGATTTTTCCACCTGGAAGCCAATTTTTCTATCCATTTTAAATGCCTCCATTATTTGATAATAATGAAGCCAATCTCGGACTTTGCTTTTTAATTTGTCAAAACTCTGTAGTTTCAATTTATCTCCGTCTTGTTCTAAGATCTCCCAATACTTTGGCCAGTTGGCCTCCATATTGAGTTTCTTTAAAGCTTTGGCTTCCATTGGGGACAACCACCTTGGGGTTTTGTTTTCCAGAAGATATTTATATCTAATCCACACATTAAACAATGCTTTTCTGACAATGTGAATTTTGAACATTCTATGCACTTTAACCTTGTCGTACCATAAATATGCATGCCAACCAAACGCATTATTAAAACCTTCTAAATCCAGTATGTCTGTATTTTCAAGAAGTAGCCATTCTTTCAACCAGCAGAAAGCTGCTGCTTCATAATAAAGTTTTAAGTCCAGCAGGGCAAAGCCCCCTCTTTCCTTTGCGTCTGTTAATATTTTAAATTTTATTCTTGGCTTTTTGCCCTGCCAGACAAATCTAGATATGTCTTTTTGCCACTTCTTGAAACAGTCAGTTTTGTCTATAATCTGCAATGTCTGGAATAAAAATAACATTCTTGGCAATACATTCATCTTAATCACAGCAATACGTCCTAAAAGTGAGAGTTTCAGATTAGACCATATATCTAGATCCGTTTTTATCTCCGTCCAGCATTTCTCATAGTTGTCTTTAAATAAGTTCCCGTTTTTAGCAGTCATAGTAATTCCCAAATATTTTACTTTTTTCACCACTGTCAAACCTGTTTCCTTCTGAAACCTTTCATTTTCAATTTCTGTTAGATTTTTTTGTCAAAACCTTGGTTTTTGTTTTATTTAATTTAAAACCTGCCAATTGGCCAAATTCTTGAATCAGTTCTAGAACCTTTTTCCCACTAGATTCTGGTTCCTGTAACGTCAAAACCAGGTCATCTGCAAAAGCTCTTAATTTATACTGTTTAGCTCCGACCTGTATCCCTTTGACCAATTGGTCCTTTCTAATCATATTCAGCAACACCTCCAGGACTGATATAAATAACAAAGGGGAAATAGGACAACCTTGTCTTGTTCCTTTTTCTATTCTGAACTCCTCTGTCAAAACATTATTAACAATTAATTTAGCTTTTTGTTCAGAATAGATTGCTCCTATACCATTTTCAAACTCTTGGCCTACCCCCATGCCATGGAGATTCTTCTTCATAAAGCTACAAGAGATATTGTCGAAGGCTTTCTCCGCGTCCACAAATATCAAAGCCGCTTTTGTGTTTATATTTTCCTGTAAAAGTTCCAAAATGTCAATTATATTTCTTACATTATCTGATAGGTGCCTTCCTGGGAGAAAGCCTGCTTGGTCTTTATGAATCTCCTCTATTAAAACTTTCTTCAGTCTTCTAGCCAAGATGTCTGCAAATATTTTATAATCCAAATTAAGCAATGATATAGGCTGGTAGTTCCTGAGTTGATGTTTTTCAGAATCTGTCTTTGGTATAAGAGTCACAAAAGCTTCTTTCCACGTTTCTGGAGCCTTTTTCCCCTGAAGTATTTCATTACTGTGATGGGATGAAGAGCTGCTTGTGCGTAAACTGCAAGTCCCTCAGAGTTTGAACAGGTTCTCAAACCTCTGCCTGTGACGGAGCCCCTCCAGCATGGCTGCGTCAATCGCTAGCAGAATCCGAAAGTGGTTGCTTTCGGAAACGTTTCCAACATAAAAGCTCCTTAACGGAAACACGTCTTCTGGACTCTCTGCGTGACAATTTCCGGCGAGGAACGGGTGTCCCTATAGGAGGTCCTGAGACCTCCCCACTGTTTTCGCTGGAAGCGTCTCTGAGCCATTCCTCCGACTCTCCTTCCCTTGACGTTCCTATTCGCCCCCTACTGGTTCCCTCTTCAGGTGTAACGTCTCTCTCTACCTCAGAGAGCCTTTGCACCTCCTGTCCTGCCGATGGCAGTTCCCTGCCATCCACCTCCCCTCCAGGGCCCCCTTCACCCCCTCCCTTCTCCTCCCCTACGGGTTGGGAGGAGGTAAAACCCCGTAAAGAACCTTCCTCATCGTCTGAAGTTTCGAACACCTTTCTCCACTTGTTGTGGTTCCTAGTCTCTCGGTACTCCTCGTCATCTGAGTCCGTTCCTTCTTACAACTCCGACTCCGCGAATCCTTCCAGTTCCTCTTCCTCGTCTGTGGTGCCGAAATACTCCCTCCTAAACCTTGCTACCGGCTGTGGTTTCCTCGGGAATCTTTGGTGGAACGTTTCTGTTAAAACCTCGTCATTGACCTCCTCTGCCGTCACCCAGGTGTTTTCTGACTCCGGTTCCCCTTCCCACCCCACTAAATACTCCACCTGATTGCCCTTCCACCTGGAATCGAGGATTTCCGCTACATGGTTACTGCTTTCCCTCTCTTCCAAGACTGGTCCCCTGGTGTACTCCCCTTCTCCTCCCCCCTTGTACGGTGACAGTAACGACCTGTGGAACACTGGGTGCAATTTCATGTGGCTGGGTAACCGGAGTTTGAAAGCCACTGGGTTGACCTGCTGAATGACCTCAAAGGGTCCCAATCTCTTGGGTCTTAATTTTTTACAACCCCCTTTGAACGGCAACCCTTGGGTGGACAGCCACACCTGATCCCCCACCCTTATTGTTTCACCTTCCCTTCTGTTCTTGTCTGCCTGCTTCTTATATTGTGCCTTGGCCCTTTCTAAGTTGAGCTGAAGCTGACGATGGATCGCTTCCATCTCTTCTACAAAATGTTCGGCCGCTGGGACGCTCCATCTCTCGCCTCCCTCCCCTGGGAATGCCCTGGGGTGACACCCGTAATTGGCCAAAAAGGGGCTCATCCCTGTGGACACATGCTCCGCATTGTTGTAGGCAAATTCTGCCAGCGCCAGCTTTTTGACCCAATCATTCTCTCTGTCATTGACATAACACCTCAGATATTGTTGGAGGATGCCATTTGCTCTTTCCGCCTGCCCGTTGGTTTCAGGGTGCCGGGCAGTCGAAAAGTTGACTTCCACGTGCAGCAAGCTCATGAGCTTCCTCCAGAACCTGGAAGTAAATTGTTTGCCGCGGTCTGAGATCACCCTCAAGGGGGCGCCGTGCAGCCGGAAGATGTGTTCTACAAACAACTTCGCTGTTTCTTCCGCTGTGACTGCATGTGAACATGCTACAAAGTGGCACATCTTAGTTAACAGGTCCACTACTACCATAATGGCCGTTTTCCCCTTGGATTTGGGCAGATCCGTCATAAAATCTATTGATACCGCCTCCCAAGGCCGTTCTGGCGTGGGTAATGGTTCTAATAACCGTGCCGGCGCCCTTCTTTCCCCCTTGGCCCTCTGGCATTGGTCACACCCTCTTACATACTCCTTTACATCTTCCCTCACCTTGGGCCACCAAAATTCCCTGGTGACCATCCACATGGTCTTGTGTTGTCCAAACTGTCCCGCCGTGGGACTATCATGCAACTGCTTGAGTACCCTCCCTCTCAATTCACCTTCTGGTATATACAGTGCCCCTTTGTAATACAATGCCCCGTTTCTTTCCTCAAAACCCTCCGGGCTCTCACCCTCTCCCCTGAGACCTCTGAGCTTATTTTGGGCATATTCGTCATTTTCCGTTTCCTCTACCAGTTCTCGTCTCCCCACCAGCGCCGCCCCACACACCCAGCGGTCCTCAGGAATGACATGTCTTTCTTCGATTGCCCCCTCCCCCTCCAAATACTCTGGTTTGCGTGAGAGAGCGTCCGCCCTGACGTTCTCTGGGCCTGGTACATAACAAATCTCGAAGTGGAATTTGGAAAATTCCTGTGCCCATCTCACTTGTCGTTGGTTGAGTACTCGAGCTGTTCTCCAATACTCCAAATTCTTGTGGTCGGTGCACACTTGCACCTTGTGTTGTGCCCCAATCAATAAATGTCTCCACCTCCGGAACGCTTCGTGAATGGCGAGTAGTTCCCTGTCATACACCGTGTAGTTCCGCTCGGACTTATTCAGCTTCCTCGAGAAGAAGGCACACGGTCTCCACTCCGACGTATTTCTTCCCGGCTGAAGAAGTACCGCCCCTACCGCTCGGTCTGACGCGTCTGTTTCCACTCTCATGGGCTTCTGTAGGTCCACATGCAGAAGTTGTTCTTCCGAGGCGAAAGCCCTTTTCAGTTCTTCAAAAGCTCGCTCCGCCTCCGCCGTCCAAACAAATTTCTTCTTGCTACTGAGGCAGTCGGTGATGGGCGCCGTCAAGTGTGCAAAGTTCTTGATGAACTTCCGATAAAAGTTCCCAAACCCCAGGAATCTTTGCACATCCTTCTTGGTCTTCGGTGTCTTCCATTCCAGCACCGCCTGGACCTTGCCTGGATCCATGGCCAATCCTTTGTCTGACAAGCGGTACCCCAGGAATTCCACCTCCTTGGTATGAAACTGGCACTTCTCCAGTTTCACCCACAGCTGATTGGCTTGCAGCCGGCCCAACACTTCTCTCACGTCCCTCACATGCTGCTCTTCATCTTCCGAATACACCAACCCGTCATCCAAAAAGGCCACACAATTCTTGTAGAGCAAAGGTCCCAAGACGTGGTTGATAAAACTTTGAAAACATGCGGAGCCGGCTTGGAGACCGAAGGGCATTACGAGGTATTCAAATGCTCCCAAAGGGGTGAACATGGTGGTCTTCCATTCATCCCCCTTCCTTATGCGTATCAGATTGTACGCCCCCCGCAGGTCCAGTTTTGTAAAAATCTTCCCCTTCCTCACCCTGGTCAGAATGTCATCAATTCGGGGCATAGGAAAAGCCAGGGGTTCCGACACGGCATTTAGCGCCCTGAAGTCCACTACAAGTCTCGGCTTATCTGTGTTTTTTTTGTCCACAAAAAACACTGGGCTGCCCCCCACCACTCGGGACTCTCTGATGAAACCTCGCTTCAGGTTTTTGTCAATGAACTCCCTCAGCTCCTGCATCTCCCTGTCTGACATGGCGTACAGCTTGCCCACTGGGAGTTGAGCCCCAGGGAGTAGGTTGATTTGACAGTCAAAGGGTCTATGCGGCGGCAGTTTGTCCGCTTCCCTTTCGCTAAATACGTTGCTCAGATCTGCATATTGCGGAGGCACCTCCCCTTTGTTCATTACCTCCATCCCAGCTAGGGTGAGCCTGGCTTCCCCTGGATCCTTCCCCTGCTTGCAGTGTTCTAGGCAATGCGCTGACCCAAAGGAGACCACCCTCTGATGTCAGCCCACTAGAGGATCGTGTAGTGCCAGCCAGCTCATCCCCAAAATGATGGGAGCTCCTCCCAAGGTGGCCACATTAAACGCTATCCTCTCGGTGTGCCTTGCCACCCTCATTATCATGGGGACTATCTGTTGGTTCACTTCTCCTCCCAACAGCTCTCTGCCGTCAATCGTGGTCACCTGCAGGGGTTTACTTAAGGGGAGGGTTTGTATCTGGTGCTCAGCTGTGAACTCCTTACTCATGAAATTACAGGAGCTGCCTGAATCCAGAAGGGCCTTGACCTGTAGGGGGTGTCCGTTTGGCAGCTCTAGCAACACCTCTATCACTAGAGCAGGTCTGGGAGGTTCTGGTGAGGGCACTTTCACTGCTTTTGGGCCTGGCTGCTGTGCCCCGACGGCAGCCAGGCGTTGGCTTTTACTTGCTCCTTGCTTTCCTCCTCCTCTCCCCCAACAGCTCCTGCCATGCCTTGCCATTCCTTTCTCCGTGGACAGACTCTGGCAAAGTGTCCTGGCTGTTGGCAGAGATAACATTTCTTGGCGCTCTTTCCCTCCTTCTTCCGCCCTTCACTGAGGTTTGAAACTGCGCGCGCCCGCGCTGTTCCAACTTCCATCGGCTCTGCCGGCGGGAAAGGCTGCTCTGGAATGTCTGGAATGCGGAGCTCCCTCCAACGTTCTCCTTTCCCCTCCCGCTTCTCCAAAGCCCTCGCTTCTTGGCGCGCTCCTATGGCCAGCGCGGATTTAGTCAGCTGGTCCATAGACTCCGCTCTGGGGGTCCGGGAAAGTTCATCTTTTAAGGACGAAGAGAGCCCTTCTTCGAAAAGCATCTGAATGGGCTCCGCAGACAAGTCCCACCCCAATCTATGAATCAACATAGTGAACTCAGTCCAGTACTCACGGACAGTCCGGTTCCCCTGTTTGCAAGCCATTAACTGCCTTCGCACCACCCCCTGCTCAATGTCGCTGGAAAACATCAGGTCCATGGCACGAAAAAACTTCCTTGTGTCCTTTAGGATCTCATTATTGGCTGCCATCAAGGGTCTAACCCAGTCCTTCGCCCCTGATTCGAGATGGCTAATTACAAAAGCCACTCGTGATTCCTCATCAGGGAAGTCATCAAATTGCAGATTGAGAGCTTATTGCATCTCTGTCCTAAAGGCATGATAGTTTCTGGGGTCCCCCCCAAATTTCTGCACCAATCCTGGCATCTTTCTGGGGAGCGGGGTGGCTTTCTCCTTCCCCCTTTCTGCATCCTGAGCCCTCCTCTCCTCCAGCCTCGCCGTCTGCAAGGCAAGCTGGATTTCCAACGTCCTGTACCTTTCCTCCAGGCTTGGACCTCCTCCAGCTGCTCCTGCTCCTCCGGTTCCGGCTGGTTCGCTCATGATGCCTCTCCCTGGCACAAGCTAGCTTTCGGTGACTTTCGGATTGCTGTGATGGGATGAAGAGCTGCTTGTGCGTAAACTGCAAGTCCCTCAGAGTTTGAACAGGTTCTCAAACCTCTGCCTGTGACGGAGCCCCTCCAGCATGGCTGCGTCAATCGCTAGCAGAATCCGAAAGTGGTTGCTTTCGGAAACGTTTCCAACATAAAAGCTCCTTAACGGAAACACGTCTTCTGGACTCTCTGCGTGACAGTTTCCGGCGAGGAACGGGTGTCCCTATAGGAGGTCCTGAGACCTCCCCACTGTTTTCGCTGGAAGCGTCTCTGAGCCATTCCTCCGACTCTCCTTCCCTTGACGTTCCTATTCGCCCCCTACTGGTTCCCTCTTCAGGTGTAACGTCTCTCTCTACCTCAGAGAGCCTTTGCACCTCCTGTCCTTCCGATGGCAGTTCCCTGACAATTACATATCTCCTTTAAGGGTTGAATTAACCAGTCTTTCAGTGATTTGTAGTATCTTGCAGTCAGCCCATCAGGTCCTGGAGATTTGCCTAGTTGCATATTTTGAATGGCACTCTCAACCTCTTGTTCTGTTATCCTGCTATTCAGTTTAAGTTTATTTTCTTGAGATATTTTTGGTAGCCCATTCACTTTCAAAAATTCTTCTATCTCTGTATCTTTCTGTGGTTGTTGAGAATAAAGCTGTTTAAAGTATTTTTGAAAAGCACTCCTGATCTCAGTGGGATACTGTAACGTTTTTCCTTCCACTTCCAAATTTGTAATAGTATTCATTTTTTGCCTCTTCTTTATTTGCCATGCCAATAACTTTCCACATTTGTTTGCCGATTCAAATGTTCTTTGTCTCATTTGTCTAATTTTCCATTCAATCTCTTGGTTTATCATTTGCATGTACTGTACTTGGTACAACTTTATCTCTCTTAATATTTCTTGTGACTTTGGTTTTGATCTCAGTCTCTTTTCGCCTTCCTTGATCTTTTCCAGAACCTTTTCTCTTTTTTCCTGTTGTGATCTTTTCTTGAGTGCATTCTGTTGGATCAAAAATCCTCTCATAACTGCTTTGCTTGCGTCCCAAATAGTTCTTTTCTCAACCGTGGTGTTCAAATTTATCTCAAAATAATCTTTCAGAGTCTTCTGGGCTTTCTTGACAAATTCCTCATCTCTGAAAAGAGAGTCATTCATCCTCCATCTAAAGGAACCAATGGGTTGTAGGTTCATTACCATCTTTACGGCGTTATGGCCGGAGCAGGTCTTTGGGCAGATTTCCACTTTTTTTATCTTTGGTGCCAGTTCTCTAGTGGTCCATATTTGGTCAATTCTGGTCCAAGTCTTTTTGGCTTCAGAAAAGAAGGTTCCCTCTCTTTCTAAGGGATGCTTCGTTCTCCAGTTGTCAATCAAGTCTAAGTTGTCAGTCAGTTCAAAAAAAGCTTTCGGTAGTCTCACATCATTGGTGACTACCTGTCTTTGTGCCTTGTCCATATTTGTTGAAACTACTCCATTCATATCTCCCATTAAAATCACATTGTACTCCATATAGTCCAACAGTGCCTCATGCAACCTTTTGAAAAATTCTGATTTTCCTTCATTAGGCGCATACACGCCCACTATCAAATATTTCTGCCCATGGTATTGAATTTCAATGGCCAAATATCTTCCTTGCTCATCCTTAAAAACAAATTTTGGTGATAGGCCTTCTTTAGCATAAATTACAACTCCTCTTTTTTTTTACTTTGTCCGATGAGATAAATTCTTGACCCAACTTTTCCTTAATTAGAATTTTTCTGTGAAGCCTAGTCACATGTGTTTCTTGCAAGCAAATCAGGTCCAGTTGCTCTCTTTTTAATATATGAAAAATAGATTTCCTCCTCTGACCCGAGTTCAAACCATTGCAATTCCAGCTCAAAAGTTGCAAATAGTTTCAGTGGGAAACTATTTCTGTCTTCCACTGATTTTATTTTAATCTTCCTTCCTTTGAAGTTGAAAGAAAGTCCCTCTGGAAACTCCCACCTAAAGATGATGCTGTTCCTCCTCAACTGGACAACCAAATCTTTGTATCTGGCTCTGAGATCAAGAAGGTGTTTGGGAATGTCCTTAAAAATTTCAGCTCTAGACTGGGAAATTTCCAACGGTTTTTGAAAGTGTAGTCCCAGGATCTTATCCCTTTCTTCCTTGGATCTTAATGTAATCAAACAGTCTCTAATTTTGATCCTTTTGTTTGTTTTTCCCAGTCTAAAAGCACTTAATATTTTGAATTCTTCTTTTTCCGAGTCCAATCCCCAAGATTTCTCAAATTCTTGTGTCAGGAGGTCCCATAGGCTCTCTTTCTCAATTTCTGGCACGCCTCTGATCCTCAGGTTTGTCTGCTTGTCCTTCAATTCAATCATAGAAAACCTTGCTCTGTAGTCCTCAAGCTGTCTGTTCATGGGTGGTAATTTCTCCTCTGTAGCAGCGACCGCCTCTCTGGCATCCTCGGCAATCTTTCTTGCTTTTGCAGAATCCTCCAATAATTTTTTAATTGAGTCTGTATTCTGTCTTATGCTAATAGTATTTTGATCTATTTTAGAAGATGCTTCTGCAATCCCCTTGTTCGTTTCTGCCACTTGTTTTTTAGTTTCTGCCACCTCTTTTTTCGTTTCTGCCACCTCTTCTGTAAGTTTGTCTATAGCTCCTTGCAGTCTTGCAAAGCCTGCACTAATCAGTTCATCTGTGGTAGACATTCCTTTCCCTTTCGGTTGTGAGGTGGCACCTCCTGTAGGATCTAAAGATCCTCTTCTTCCTGGCAAATAAGATTTGCCTGACCTTGTAGTTTTTTCCTGATAAAATTCGCCTTTTCCTTTTCCTTCTTTTTCTGCCATAAGATATACTTTCCCACGGTCAGGCTGCAGCTGCACTTGTTATCAGTCAGTTGAGAAGTTACAATAGAGTTACAATAGAGAGTTACAGTGGAAAGTTACCAGGAAACTTTGTAACAATGTCCATGCCCACCAGGGGGACCCGAGAGTCCCAAAGTCAGAAGAAATAAAATGTCTTTTAACTTCCTTTTAAGGCAATATTGTATAAATATTTTAAAGTTCAAATTCTTATTGTAGCAATTTCAACTCCGTTACAAATGTTTCTCCTTTTAAAAGCCGTCCGCAGTCCCTTTTCTGAGGCTTGCGCTTTCAATTTTGACAGCTCAGGACCTGGGAGCCTGAGCGGTGATTCTACTGCAACAGCCTCTTTCCGTCCGAAAGTTAAAGTTCTTTTTTCTCCAATTCCCCCCCCCCCCTTCTCCTTGTCCTGGGGGGGGGGGTCTGATCCTTCCCAAGACTTCAAGTTGATTATTACAATCTCTTCTTTTAAAATATTAGTAACACAGTTTTTACTTTTTGTTATTTACAGAGCGGAAGGCTGACTTCCTGTTTGAGCCTTTCCGCTTCAAATCAAATCTTTCCGAATGAAATTTAAAGTCCCGATTTTCTTCCAGTTCCAATTCTGCAAATTTGGATCCTTTAAATTTACTTTAATTTACTCACGATTGTTCTGTTTTGTAATCCGAATTATAGCAAGAAGAGGTTGAGCGCTCTCCGATCCCGGCAATGCGACGTCGCTCGAAGAAGGTAGCGATAGCCTCGCAGCACCGCGCTGGCCCCCCCTCCGACCTCTGGGGCTGTTTTCTCGTCCCGGAGACGTTCTGGAGCCGCGCTCTTGGTGCCCGCCGAGTCCCACGGCCGTAGGCTTCCTCCGCCTACGGTTTCAGGGGGTTTCCGCGTCGCCGTAGCGGTAAAACCCCGTCCTTCTAAGAGCTCTTCCTCCGAGAGTCAGAGGAAGGCAGCCATGACCGATGGCGCTCAAACCCGGAAGTTCCAGCCACTCTTGCTCCTTTGTTGAGTCCAAGTAGAAGAAAGCCTCTGTGCTCAGGTCCAGCTCCTGGAACCGAATGCCCAAGTGCCAAAGAGAAGGATGTGGAACTGCAGGAATAGGACTCCAATCGGAACAGACGTGCTGGTTAAATATGCAAAGACAACAGGAGTGTGCAAGGGCAGGCAAGATCAGGACCAAGAACAAACAAGTAATACCAGCCACTTCTTCCTCAGCTTAGCTATTCGGGGCCCCAAAGGAGCTTTGCGAATGAAAGAAAAAAAGCTTTTTCCTTGTATTTTTTAAGATGTGTCAGCCAGCCTGATATCTAAGCACTATCCCAGTAGCCACAGGCAACCAGAAATTCTTTGAAGGCAAGTGAGTTGGTTGATCTCTCCCTTCTTCCTTCACCTGGTAACCTGGTTTCCAGGCTGGCTTTCCGGGAGCAGAATACCACCTCTCAGATCTGCTGTGCCAAGCTTGTTTGATAGAAGATTACCCCGTAACACCCTTGTCCTCTTTGCAAACCTCCTAAATGGCTAGCCTTCTGTGTTTCCATGCTGGCCATGAAGGAATGGGCATTCCCCACTCTGAAAACAGCACAGAAATACAGCCTGTCTAGTAAAGGGGTAAAAAGAGCAAGTTAAACAGCCTCTGTAAAACAGTAGCATCTGAAGCTGCTAATAATAATAATAATAATAATAATAATAAAAATTTTTATTTATATCCCGCCCTCCCCAGCCAAAGCCGGGCTCAGGGCGGCTAACAACACTAAAATAGTGCAACATTATAAAACATTATAAAATTAATTAAAATCAAAATTGATGGCAACCATAAACTAAAGTTTTGTAAAGATTGCCAAAGGAGGGAGTCAGGCTGCACCCTGACCAAAGGCCTGGTGGAACAGGTCTGTCTTGCAGGCCCTGCGGAAAGATGTCAAGTCCTGCAGGGCCCTTGTCTGTCTCTTGTGACAGAGCGTTCCACCAGGTTGGAGCCGCAGCCGAAAAAGCCCTGGCTCTAGTTGAAGCCAGCCTAAGCTCTCTGTGGCCTGGGACCTTCAAGATGTTTTTATTTGAGGACCGTAAGTTCCTCTGTGGGGCATACCAGGAGAGGCGGTCCCGTAGGTACGAGGGTCCTAGGCCGTATAGGGCTTTGAAGGTTAAAACCAGCACCTTAAACCTGATCCTGTACTCCACCGGGAGCCAGTGCAGCTGGTATAGCACCGGGTGAATGTGATCTCGCAGCGAAGACCCCGTAAGAAGTCTCGCTGCAGCATTCTGCACCCGCTGGAGTTTCTGGGTCAGTCTCAAGGGCAGCACCACGTAGAGCGAGTTACAATAATCCAGTCTGGAGGTGACCGTCGCGTGGATCACAGTGGCTAGGTCAGGGCGAGAGAGGTAAGGAGACAACTGCTTAGCTTGGCGGAGATGAAAAAATGCCGCCTTTGTTATAGCTGCAATCTGCGCCTCCATGGAGAGGGAGGTATCGAAGATTACACCCAAACTCTTAACGGACAATGCTGACACTAATTGCACCCCCGCAAGAGATGGGAGTTGCCCCCTCAATCCCATATCGTCCCGTCCCAGCCAGAGGACCTCTGTCTTCGAAGGATTTAACTTCAACCGGCTCCCACGTAACCATCCAGCCACAGCTTCCAAGCATCTGATCAGTGTGTCTGGGGCCGAGTCAGGATGGCCATCCATCAACAGATAGAGTTGGGTGTCATCGGCATACTGATGGCAACCCAGCCCAAAACTCCGGACAAGCTGGGCGAGGGGGTGCATAAAGATGTTAAAAAGCATCGGGGAGAGTATCGCACCCTGGGGCACTCCACACACCAAGGAGTGGTGGGATGACAATTCCCCCCCAAGCGCCACCCTCTGTCCCCGACCAGAGAGAAACGAGCGCAGCCATTGAAGGACTGTGCCCTGGATCCCCACGTCGGCAAGGCGGTGGTCCAGGAGTTCGTGATCGACCATGTCGAAGGCTGCTGACAGGTCTAGAAGAATCAGCAGCCCCGACCCGCCTCGATCCAGCTGTCTGCGGAGATCATCTGTTAGGGCGACCAGAGCCGTCTCGGTCCCATGACCAGCGCGGAAGCCGGACTGGAATGGATCCAGAGCCGATGTTTCATCCAGAAATCTACCAAGCTGTTCAGCAACCGCTCTCTCAATCAACTTACCCAGGAATGGAAGATTCGAAACCGGGCGGTAATTGGATAGATCTAAGGGATCTAATGATGTTTTCTTTAAAAGCAGGCGCACTACTGCCTCCTTCAGTTCCCCTGGGAATGTCCCGGTGCCAAGGGACAAATTGATGCTATCCCCCAGGGAGGCCAGCACCTCATCTGGACACGCTCTAATCAGCCAGGACGGGCATGGGTCAAGAGGACAAGTGGTGGGCTTTCCAGCTCAGAGGAGTCTGTCCACATCGGCTGGGGATATCTGGTCAAAGTGGTCCAATACTGGACCCGAGGACAGTCGAGGGGCCTCCAGTTCCTTTATTGTATCCAAATTGGCAGGGAGGTCATGGCGGAGCAACAGGACCTTCTCCGCAAAAAGCTTGCAAATGCCTCACAGCTGTGTGTCAAATTGTTATTTAAATTTGGCTGTCCTTCGAGGGACGTTAAAGACCGAATTATACTAAATAATTGTGCCGGGCGAGAGCTAGCGGATGCAATGGAGGCCGAGAAGTAGGACTTCTTAGCGGCCTTCACTGCCATCTCGTAGGTTTTCATAAAAACCCTATAAGATGTTCTTGAAGCTCCGTCACGGGCACCCCGCCATACTCTAGCCGTCTGAGGTCCCACTTCATTTTCCGGAGTTCTTCGGTAAACCAGGGAGCCCGGTTTCTGCGGGGTCGCAGAGGGCGCTTAGGTGCGATCTCATTGATGGCTGCCAGGAGCTAGGTATTCCAGCCCTCAACAAGCTCAGTCAATGAGTCGCCAGGGGGAGAAAGGTCCCGCAAGGCTTGACGGAATCTATCAGGGTCCATCAGCCTCTGCGGGCGAGCCCAAATCGGCTCGCCACCTAAGCAGGGTGGGGGGTGGAACGTCAATCCTGGCTTTCAGAGCGTAGTGATCAGGACTTCTGGACTGAGCGCCATCGATCATGGCTGCCTCTCTCTGAACAGCGGAGGGAGAGCTCCGAGAAAGACGGGGTTTTACTGCAACGGTGACGCGGTGAGCCCATGAAATCGTAGGCGGAGGAAGCCTACGACCATGGGACTCGGCGGGCACCATCAACGCGACTCCAAAACGTCTCTGGAGCTTAATAAAGGCTCCGGAGGGTGGCGGGGGGTCAGCGCGGTGCTGAGTGTCGATCACTACTTCCTCGGAGCGACGTCGTAACGTCGCATCGCTGGGATCGGAAAGCGCTCAGTTTCTTCCTGAGACAATTTGGATTACAAAAAAGAAGCACCCGTGAGTAGGGGAGATATAAAAATTTAAAGAAATCAAACTTTTAATTACGGAAACAATTTGGGACTTTAAATTTCTTCTAAAAGATTCGGACTTGAAGCGGAAAGGCTTAAACAGGAAGTCAGCCTTCCGCCTGTAAATAGAAGAAAGCAAAGGCTGTGTTTGCTAATACCTGGAAAAAGGGACTAAAGATAGTTAATCTGAAGTCTTGGAAAAGATTAGTCACCCCTCCGGGAGGCAGGGAACAAGGGGGGAAGTTTTAAAAGACTTTTATTGCCTGTGTGAAAGAAGCTTTAAGCATCAGAAATCACCGCTCAGACTCCTAGGTCCTGAGCTGTCAAAACTGAAAGTAAGCCTCGGAAAGGGATCGCGGAGAGCTTTAAAAGGAAAAATATTGTTACAACAGGACTAGATTTGTTACAGATTAAATTTGTATTTGAAACATTGATACAATATTGCTGTAAAGTTGGAGTAAAAGATGGAAGATACTTTATTTCCTCGGACTTTGTGACTGTTGGGTCCCCCTGGTGGGCATAGACATTGTTATAAAGTAAGCAAAGTTTCTGAGTAACTTTCCACTGTTTGGCTTTTGAAGCTGAAAACAAGTTGCAGCTGCAGTCTGACCTTGAGACAACTGGATATCTTATGGCAGACGGAAAAGGGAAAACAGAATTATATCAAGAGAAAACTACCAGATCAGGCAAATCTTTTCTCCCAGGAAGAAGAGGATCTTTTCCTGAGATCCTCAGGATCTGCACAACCAAAAGAAAAAGGGATGCCAACAACAGAAGAGTTGATAAATGCAGGATTTGCAAGACTTCTAGGATCAATAGATAAACTGACGGAAGAAGTTGCAGAAACGAAAAAAGAGGTGGCAGAAACAAAAAAACAAGTGGCAGAAACAAACAAAGGGGTAGCAGAGGCGTCCTCCAAAATAGATCAGAATACTGCAAGTATTAAGCAAAATACGGATTCAATTCAACAACTACTGGAGGAGTCTGTTAAAACAAGAAAGATTGCAGAAGAAGCAAGAGAGGCTGTAGCTGCTACTGAGGAGAAACTACCACTGATGAACAGACAACTTGAGGACCATAGAGCAAGATTTTCTATGATTGAACTAAAAGATAAACAAACTAATCTCAGAATCAGAGGTGTGCCAGAAATTGAGAAAGAGAGTCTACGGGACCTTCTTACACAAGAATTTGAAAAAATTTGGGACCTGGACCCGGGAAAAGAGGAATTTAAAATATTAAGTGCTTTTCGACTAAAACAACTAAAAGAATTAAAATCAGAGACTGTTTGGTTACTGTCAGGGGTTCAGGAGCAGAGTCACAGGAGAGGGAGGAAACGGAGAGCGAGGGGGAGGAGTCTGAAGGAAATGTCAGCGACGACAGTAGTCCGAGGTCTCTGAGTCTCTCCAGTGACTCGGAGGATTCACAGAAAGGGGCCCCCATGGTCAGGGCAAGGGGAGTGCCCAGGGGGACACCTCGGGAAGAAGGGGCCAGAGGGGACTCAGAGAGTAGCAGCTGGAAATCCGGACCAGCGTCCCCCCCAGAGTGCAGTAGGGGGGAGGAGTCCAAGGCATCGGGATCAGGGAGCGCGCAGGCAGAGGGAGAACGTGAGGCAGGAGTGACCACACCCTCGTCAGGGAGCGAGGAAACGGTCATCCGGAAAGTTAAACGCGCGCGCGCGCCAAGTTCAAATGTACAGGAGGGCGGCAAGGTGGGCAGCCCGGGTAGGGAGCCAGGTCCTAAAGCCCGCCAAAGAGAGGGGGAGGAGTCAGAGGGGTCAAGCTCTGCGTCAGAAGAGTCCAGGAGGAATGAGACCCCGGGGGGTAGTAAGACCCAGAGGAAGAGAGAGAGAAGGAAGAGGTGGAGTAAGATTAGAGTCTTAAACTGGTGCACAGGGGGCGGAGACCCAGACAGAGCTTCGCCGGTCTAAAGTCCAGACGTAGAGCTGGGACGCTGAGACTTGTAAATGGAGACTATTCTTCAATAAAGACTTTGATACTGTACTATCGGCTAGCGTTGGTCCTTGGTGAGCTGGGACCCGGAGCCAGCTCTGACAGTAAGCTCTGTCTCCTTTTTAAAGTTTTGGCACCAAGAACCTCGCCACGTGAGTCGACGCAGCGAGGGCAGAGGAGGGGTGCTTACAGAGCTCACAAAACTCAGGCAAGATGACGACGGAAGAGCAGATAAAAGCCCTGCAAGAAGCGGTGACACAACTCAGCACGGAGGTAATTGCATCCAGGAAGAGAGAGGAGGAAATGGTTACCTCCTGCCGGGATCTCCAGGTCAGGTTGGACGTGCTTTCTAAACAGGGGCAAACGGGATCCAAGGCAGAAGGCATTGGCTTGGGGAGAAGGGGAGGCAGCCTTGTATCGCATTTCGACGGGAGTTTGCAGCAGTACCCCAACTTCAGAGCAGACCTGCTGTTTGCGCTGGATCTACTTGACAAAGACTTTAGAGATGAGAGAGAGAAAGTGGGGTTTATCTTGTCCCATTTGCATGGGGAAGCCAAAACGTGGCTGAGGAATCTATGGAGGGACAATGATCCAGCGCTCCAAGATGCGAAGGCTTTTATTAAAGCAATGGACTCATGTTTTTTATCAAAGGTAGACGTCGATATTGCCAGGAGGGACATACATGGACTTAAACAAGGCAAAGCCAGCGTGAGGCAGTACCATACACGCTTTTTCGGATTGGTTCATGCCCTGGGGTGGGAAAAAGATTCTGCGCCAGTCAGAGACCTCTTTTGGGAGGGGTTGAATGCAGATGTAAAAGCGGAGATTGGAAGGGGGGAGAGACCAAGGAGCACCCAGCAAGTAGTCCAGAGGGCTCTGGAAATCGGGGTGCATCTGGAAGAACGTCCTTGGAACAGGGAAGAAGGGCGTTGGGGAAGGGCACCAGCCAGAGCACCTCCCTTCTTTCCCAGAGAAGCAGCGCGTGCGCACTCCACACCCTCGCAGGGAGGGGGAGAAGAGCCGATGGAGATCGGAGGTGCCAGGGCTCAGTCAGCTAACAGAGCCCTAACACCGGGAGCAGCCAAAACGAAGCCTCCTAGAGGGAACAGGAAGTGCTACATCTGCGACAGTGCTCAACACATGGCGAAAGAGTGTCCCCAGAGGCTCCACAAGCACACTGCAGCCTCGGCAACAGTCGCAGAAGCAGCTCAATTGAAAACGCAGCAACAGTTAAACGACGGAGTCTGGCTGGAGGAAGAGGCACTGGGGTCCAGCCAGACAAGTCAATGAAACAATCCCCAGCACTTTTGCAACCCACAGACCCCCTCCCACCCAAACCAGTGGTGCAGCTTACAGCGTCTCTCCAACTGCCCAATGGACGCACTGTGGAGGTGCCGATCACCATTGACTCCGGCAGTAACGCTGACTTTATAGGACTGGAATTCATTCAGCAGCACAATATACCACTGCTACCAGCCACACTGCCCCTGAACGTTGTCACGGTGGATGGCAGAGACTTGTTAGGGGGGCAGGTGGTGCAACAAACGCAACCAATGGTGATGCGGATTGGAAATCACCGAGAAGTCATCAGCTTTAATGTCACCCACCTGTCGGACACGCCTGTAGTCCTGGGCATGAGTTGGCTGCACAGGCACAGCCCAGCATTGGCGTGGTACCAGCGCCAACTGACCTTCGGCTCCTCCTATTGCGCGGAACATTGCATCCTTCCTAGCCCGGAAGAAGGAGGGGACGACCCGCAGCTACAATTAGGCACGCTGCAAGCAGTGCCGCGCAAGTACACAGCGTTTTTGGAGGTTTTCTGCGAGAAGGAAGCGGACAAGCTGCCTCCCCACAGGTCCTATGACTGCAAGATTGACCTCCTGCCAGGAGCGACGCTGCCAGCCGGGAAACTGTATTCCATGTCTGAGGACGAGCTGCAGGAGCTCAAGGAGTTCATAGACCTCAACTTGAAGCGCGGTTTCATCCGGGAGTCGAAGGCAGCGGGGGGCAGTCCTGTATTCTTTGTGAAGAAAAGGGACACGCCCCAAAAGAGGCTTGTAGTTGATTTCAGGCTCTTAAATGCCAAGACCAAGCCCACGGCCTTTCCCATGCCCAAGATAGATGACCTGCTGGCAACGGTGAGGAAAGGACGCGTTTTTACAAAATTGGATCTGCGAGGGGCGTACAACCTGATTCGCATACGGGAAGGAGACGAGTGGAAGACTGCCATGTTCACGCCCCTGGGCACATATGAATACAGAGTTATGCCCTTCGGTTTACAAAATGGCGCCCACTGTTTTCAAGCCTTCATGCATCACGTCCTGGCGGGTCTCCTCTACAAGACATGCGTCTGCTTCTTGGACGACATCCTGATATTCTCAGAATCTGAGGAGACCCACGAAAGTGACGTCAAGGAAGTTCTGCAGAGACTGCAGGAGCATCGGCTGTATGCCAAGCTGGAGAAGTGCCAATTCGACAGGAAGGAGGTGGATTTCCTGGGCTACAAGCTGTCGGACAAGGGGCTTGCCATGGACAGCGCCAAGGTTCGCGCAGTGTTGGACTGGAAGAGCCCGCGCAATCGGAAGGAGGTCCAGCGGTTTGTGGGGTTCGCCAACTTTTACCGCAAGTTCATCAAGGGGTTCGCGATGCAGACGGCGGCCATTACCGACACGCTCAGCTCTAAGAAGAAGAAGTTCATCTGGACGGAGCAAGCGGAGCAGTCCTTTCAGAACCTTAAGCGTCTCTTCTCGTCCGAAGGGCAGCTACTGCATGTGAATCCCAGCAAACCGATGAGGGTTGAAACAGACGCCTCAGACAGAGCCGTGGGCGCCGTACTGTTGCAGGAGGACCCGCATGGGGACTGGAGACCGTGTGCCTTCTACTCTAGGAAGCTCAGCAAGTCGGAGCAGAACTACACCATCTGGGACAGGGAGTTGCTGGCCATTCATGCAGCATTCAAGGCGTGGCGGCACTTCCTCGTCGGGGCCAAACACACAGTGCAGGTTCGCACGGATCATAAGAACCTGGAGTACTGGCGCACGGCAAGGTTCCTGAACCAGCGGCACATCAGATGGGCGGAATTTTTTGCGGATTTCGACTTCAGGATAGAATACATCCCAGGCGACAACAACATCATGGCGGATGCACTGTCCAGAAAGCCGCAATACCTCGAAGAGGCGGCACCAGCAGCGGCCAAGCACATTTTCGCTCCGAAAGCGTGGGCGTGCGCTTCAGCAACCGTGGACTTGGAGGCGGTCCGTCGAGCATTGCAGGAGGACCCCTTCGCACAAGCCAAGATGGAGGAGGTGCACAAGGGCACGGTGAAGGACGACGAGTTCCAAGTACGGGACGGATTGCTCATCCGCAGAGGAGCACTCTATGTACCGGGAGACGACCTCCGGGCGAAAGTACTGCAGCAGTTACACGACGCACCCACCGCCGGGCACTTTGGCAAGGAGAAGACGGCAGAACTAGTTGCCAGAGATTTTTGGTGGCCCAAGATGCGGGGGGAAGTCGCGGAGTACGTCTCGAGGTGCGACACCTGCCAAAGGGCCAAGTCAGTGCACAAACCTCCGGCGGGACTGCTCGAACCGCTGCAGACCCCGAGCGAACCGTGGGAGAGGGTGGCCCTGGACTTTGTCACGGATTTACCCAGCTCAAGGGGTAAAACGGCAGTGCTAGTGGTGGTGGACATGTTCACTAAAATGGCCCACTTCATTCCGTGCGCGAAGGTGGCCACGGCAGAACAGACCGCCAAACTGTTCATAGACCACGTCTTCAGGGTGCACGGACTGCCACGGTCTATCTTGTCCGACAGGGGGCGCCAGTTCATTTCGAGCTTCTGGCAGAAGCTGATGGGTTTTCTGAACGTCAAGATCAACCTAGCGTCGGCGAGACACCCGCAGACCAACGGACAAGCGGAGCGCGTCAACGCCATCATGCAGCAGTACCTGAGATGCTATGCAAATCAACAGCCGACGACATGGGTGGACTACCTGCCGCTCGCTGAGTTCGCTTACAACAACACGAAGCACGTGTCCACAGGGGTGACGCCGTTCTTCGCCAACAACGGGAGGCATCCCAGAACCTTCCCGGGATTAGAGAGACTGGGGGAGGGGGAGCCACAGGCAGCGGAAGTCTTGGCGGCGGAATTGCAGGAAGTCCACGAGCAGCTTAGGAGGCAGTTAGAGCTTGCAAAGCACGCATACAAACTGCAGGCTGACAAGCACAGGAGGGTTGGTGAAGACATACAGGTGGGAGACTGGGTGTGGTTAGCGGCCCACGCAGTGCCGACCAGATCCTTAGCTAAGAAGAAACTCGGACATAAGCAGCTAGGACCTTACCTAGTTGAGGCACAGATCAATCCGGAGGCCTTCCGGTTGACACTTCCGGAAGGATCCAGAATGCACCCAGTATTCCATAGGTCGGTGCTCACGCCCTACAAAGCACCTCACCGATTTCAGGCGCAGGGCACGGCACCAGACCAGTATAGGGAGATCCCCCCAAGGAGGGAGTCGCCAAGAAGGGAACCCATCAACCAGGTCACAGAGATTTTGGACTCGAGATGGGGGGAAGAGGGAGTAGAATATTTTCTCGCAAGGGAAGGTACCCCGGCCAGCGCCAACAGTTGGGTGCCGGACTATGCCCTGGACGAGCCTCTCCTCAAAGAGGAGTTTCATGCCTTGTTCCCACACAGGCCCATGCCAGCCGAGTATTTCGACGACTGGCTTTTCACACCCACGCTTTCTACCAGCACGTTCCAGGGATTCACCTCGGACGAAGAACCAGCATTAGAAACACGTTCACTGGAGGGCTCGCCCTCGGGGTTTGCCTCAGACCGCTCGTTTTGGTGGGACAATCGAGGAGAGGAGAGGTGGCTGAGGGGCCCTTGGCAGGCAACGGACCCAGAGGGGAACGAGGGTGAGAGGGACATGGACGTGATGGGGGAGGACGTTGGGTTCGAGCATGGCGGCACGGAGATGGAAGCAGAGGAGAACGAGGTCGGCGAAGACACGGAGGACGAGCCGGATTTCTCTAACTGGATGCACGCCACGGGGGACGAACTGTATCCACCATTCACCCCCACAACGACGGAGCACCCAGCACCCCCGCCGGAGGAAGGGGAGGGGGGAAGGGGGGGCTTCGAGGGGGGGATGGATGTCAGGGGTTCAGGAGCAGAGTCACAGGAGAGGGAGGAAACGGAGAGCGAGGGGGAGGAGTCTGAAGGAAATGTCAGCGACGACAGTAGTCCGAGGTCTCTGAGTCTCTCCAGTGACTCGGAGGATTCACAGAAAGGGGCCCCCATGGTCAGGGCAAGGGGAGTGCCCAGGGGGACACCTCGGGAAGAAGGGGCCAGAGGGGACTCAGAGAGTAGCAGCTGGAAATCCGGACCAGCGTCCCCCCCAGAGTGCAGTAGGGGGGAGGAGTCCAAGGCATCGGGATCAGGGAGCGCGCAGGCAGAGGGAGAACGTGAGGCAGGAGTGACCACACCCTCGTCAGGGAGCGAGGAAACGGTCATCCGGAAAGTTAAACGCGCGCGCGCGCCAAGTTCAAATGTACAGGAGGGCGGCAAGGTGGGCAGCCCGGGTAGGGAGCCAGGTCCTAAAGCCCGCCAAAGAGAGGGGGAGGAGTCAGAGGGGTCAAGCTCTGCGTCAGAAGAGTCCAGGAGGAATGAGACCCCGGGGGGTAGTAAGACCCAGAGGAAGAGAGAGAGAAGGAAGAGGTGGAGTAAGATTAGAGTCTTAAACTGGTGCACAGGGGGCGGAGACCCAGACAGAGCTTCGCCGGTCTAAAGTCCAGACGTAGAGCTGGGACGCTGAGACTTGTAAATGGAGACTATTCTTCAATAAAGACTTTGATACTGTACTATCGGCTAGCGTTGGTCCTTGGTGAGCTGGGACCCGGAGCCAGCTCTGACAGTTACGTTTAGATCTAAAGAAGAAAGGGACAAGATTTCGGGACTGCATTTTTAAAAAACATTGGAAATTTCCCAGTCTAGAGCTGAAATTTTCAAGGACATTCCGAAACACCTTCTGGACCTTAGGTCCAAATATAAGGATTTGGTCACTCAGTTGAGAAACAACAACATTATCTTCAGGTGGGAATTTCCTGAAGGGCTTTCTTTCAGCTTCAAAGGAAGAAAGATAAAAAGAAGATCAGTGGAAGACAAAAACAGCTTTTTGGAAGTCTACGGGGAGGATCTACAGAAAGGAACCTTGGACCTATTAGAGGAAAGAAGGAAGAACGTTGCAGACGCAATATTGAATCTAAACTTGGAGAAGACACCACAGGGATCGGAAGAGGAGAAGACTTTGGGCGCGTCTGGAGGATTATAACAGAAAAAAACACATCATGTCTCTGCAACTTTTGAGCTGGAATTGTAACGGTCTTAATCCGGTCAGAAAAAGGAAATCGGTCTTTCATATTTTAAAAAAAAGAACAATTGGACTTGATTTGCTTGCAGGAAACACATGTGACTAGGCTCCACAGGAAAATTTTAATTAATAAAAGACTGGGCCAAGAATTTATCTCATCTGACAAAGTTAAAAAAAGAGGAGTAGTAATTTACGCTAAAGAGAGCCTGTCACCAAAATTGATCTCCAAGGACGAGCAAGGAAGATATTTGGCAATTGAAATTCAATATCATGGACAGAAATATTTGATAGTGGGTGTATATGCACCAAATGAAGGAAAATCTGACTTTTTCAAGAAGTTGCATGAGACATTGACGGACTATTTGGAGTACAATGTCATTTTGATGGGAGATATGAATGGAGCAGTTTCAACAAACATGGACAAGGCACAACGACAGGTAGTCACCAAAGATGGGAGACTACCGAAAACCTTTTTTGAATTGACTGATAACTTGGACTTGATTGATATTTGGAGAACTAAAAACCCTCTAGGAAGAGAGGGAACCTTCTTTTCTGAAGCCAAAATGACTTGGACACGAATCGACCAAATCTTGATCACTAGAGGACTGGCACCGAAGACAAAAAAAGTGGAAATCTGCCCAAAGACTTGCTCCGACCATAATGCAGTAAAGATGGTAATGAACTTACTACCAACTGGTTCCTTTAGATGGAGGATGAATGACTCTCTCTTCAGAGATGAAGAAATAACCAAGAAGGCCCAGAAAACCTTGAAAGACTATTTTGAGATAAATTTGAATACTACGGTGGAGAAAAGAACTGTATGGGACGCAAGCAAAGCTGTTATGAGAGGGTTTCTGATACAACAGAATGCACTCAAGAAGAGACTACAACAGGAAAAAAGAGAAAAGATTCTGGAAAAGATCAAGGAAGGAGAAAAGAGACTGAGAACAAAACCAAAATCACAGGAAATTTTAAGAGAGATAAAGTTATATCAAGTTCAATATATGCAAATGATAAATCAAGAAATTGAATGGAAGATTAGGCAAATGAAACAAAGAACCTTTGAGTCGGCAAACAAATGTGGAAAGTTATTGGCATGGCAAATAAAGAAGAGACACAATAACAAATTTGGAAGTGGAGGGAAGAATTATACAGAATCCAGTTGAAATTAGGAGTGCTTTTCAAAAATATTTTAAACAGCTTTATTCTCAACAACCACAAAAGGAAGTAGACATAGAGGAATTCTTGAAAGTGAATGGGCTACCGAAAATATCTCAAGAAAGTAGATTAAAACTGGGTTACAGGATAACAGAACAAGAGGTTGAGAGTGCCATTCAGAATATGCAATTGGGCAAGTCCCCAGGACCTGATGGGCTGACCTCAAGATACTATAAATCATTGAAAGACTGGTTAAATCAGCCTTTGAAGGAAGTTTGTAATGATATACTTCAGGGGAAAAGAGCACCAGAAACGTGGACATAAGCCTTTGTCACACTTATACCAAAGACAGAATCTGAAAAACACCAACTTAAGAACTATCGCCCTATATCACTGCTTAATGTGGATTACAAAATTTTTGCAGACATTTTGGCTAGAAGATTTAAGAAAGTTCTAGTAGAGGAGATTCACAAGGACCAAGCAGGCTTTCTCCCAGGAAGGCATCTATCAGACAATGTGAGGAATATAATAGACATTTTGGAACTTTTACAGGAAAAGATAAATACAAAAGCAGCTCTGATATTTGTGGATGCAGAGAAAGCCTTTGACAATATTTCTTGGAGCTTTATGAAGAAGAATCTCCAAGGTATGGGGGTAGGTCAAGAATTTGAAAATGGTATAGGTGCAATCTATTCTGAACAAAAAGCTAAATTAATTGTTAACAATGTCGTGACTGAGGAGTTCAGAATAGAAAAAGGAACACGACAAGGTTGCCCAATTTCCCCCCTGCTTTTTATATCAGTCCTGGAGGTGCTGTTGAACATGATTAGAAAGGACCAAATGGTCAGACGGATACAGGTCGGAGCTAAACAATATAAATTAAGAGCATTTGCAGATGATTTAGTCTTGACACTACAGGAGCCAGAATCTAGTGTGAAAAGAGTTTTAGAACTGATTCAGGAGTTTGGTCGAATGGCAGGTTTTAAGTTAAATAAAACAAAAACTAAGGTTTTGGTAAAGAACTTAACAGAAATTGAGAAAGAAAGGTTTCAGAACGAGACAGGTTTGACAGTGGTGAAAAAAGTAAAATATTTGGGAATTATTATGACTGCTAAAAATGGGAATTTATATAAAGATAACTATGACAAATGTTGGACGGAGATAAAGAAAGATCTAGAAATATGGTCTAACTTGAAACTCTCACTATTGGGTCGTATTGCTGTGATAAAGATGAATGTATTGCCAAGAATGTTGTTTTTATTCCAGACATTGCAGATCATTGACAAAACTGATTGTTTCAAGAAGTGGCAGAAAGACATATCTAGATTCGTCTGGCAGGGCAAAAAGCCAAGGATAAAATTTAAAATATTAACGGATACAAAGGAAAGAGGAGGCTTTGCCCTGCCAGACTTGAAACTTTATTATGAAGCAGCAGCTTTTTGCTGGCTGAAGGAATGGCTACTTCTTGAAAATACAGATATACTGGATCTAGAAGGATTTAACAATGTGTTTGGTTGGCATGCATATCTATGGTATGACAAGGTTAAAGTGCATAGAATGTTTAAAATTCACATTGTCAGGAAAGCATTGTTTAATGTATGGACTAGATATAAAGATCTACTTGAGAATAAGACTCCAAGGTGGCTGTCTCCAATGGAAGCAAAAGCACTAAAAAAAACTCAATATGGAGGCCAATTGGCCAAAATATTGGGAGATTTTAGAACAAGATGGAGAAAAATTGAAATTGCAGAGCTTTGATAAATTAAAAAGCAGAGTCCGCAATTGGCGTCACTACCATCAGATAATGGAGGCGTACAAATTAGATAGAAAAATTGGCTTCCAGGTGGAAAAATCAAAATTAGAAACAGAACTGTTAGAACCCAAAACTAAGATCTTGTCAAGAATGTACAACTTGCTGTTGAAATGGAATACACAGGATGAGGAAGTGAAATCTGCAATGATAAAGTGGGCACAAGATGTTGGTCATAATATAATGCTAGCTGACTGGGAACGGTTATGGACCACTGGTATGAAATTCACGGCATGTAATGCCCTAAGAAAATATTATGAAAATGATATACAGATGGTACATGACACCAGTCAAGCTGGCAAAGATCTATCATTTACCTGATAATAAATGCTGGAAATGTAAACAGGTTGATGGTACATTCTTTCACCTTTGGTGGACGTGCCCAAGGATTAAGACCTTCTGGGAGATGATTTATAATGAACTGAAAAAAGTGTTTAAATACACCTTCCCGAAGAAACCAGAGGCCTTTCTCCTGGGCATGGTCGGCCAACAGGTGCATAAGAAGGACAGGACTTTTTTTATGTACGCTACAACAGGAGCAAGAATACTCATCGCACAGTATTGGAAGACACAGGAGCTACCCACGCTGGAAGAATGGCAGATGAAAGTCATTGACTACATGGAATTGGCAGAAATGACGGGCAGAATCAGAGACCAGGGAGAAGAGACGGTGAAGGAAGATTGGAGGAAATTTAAAGACTATTTACAGAGACACTATAAGATAATGAATGCTTGATGACATCAGATTGAATGTAAAAGGTTACTAGTAAAAAAAGTGTAAAGAAAAAGATCTATTATTTTAAGATATAAGGAAATGTAATTATATTAAGACATTAAGATTATGATAAAATCAAAATATGACAGAGGGAAGGAATTTGCTGACAGAATATATGATCTGGAATACAGAGAAGGGAGGTCTGGGGAAGTCGCAGAAATAAGTTAATGCAAAGAATATAAGGAGACAATAATTGTTTTTAATATCTTTATTTTTTCTCTTTTATATATTTTGTTGTTTGATGTTTGTATGTTGTTGTATTTTCTTTCTTGTTTTTTCGGTTTGTTGTGATGTGTTCTATTTTTTGTTTACTTATTGTAAAATCCAATAAAATATTATATATATATAAAAAACAGAACGTAGTGATCAGACCATGGCACCTTCATCGAAGGAAGCATGATCACATCTATAACGACGCCAAAGATCAAATCCAGTGTGTGGCCTGCTTGATGTGTGGGGCCCAAAACAAACTGGGAGAGCCCTAGTGTCGCCATGGAAGACACCAGGTCCAGAGCCTGTGAGGAGGGAGTGGCATCAGCATGGATGTTGAAGTCCCCTGTCAGAGAACTGCCATTGGAGCAGGAGGAGGTGAGAGGGCTCCCGGACGATGGTGGAGAGGGTCCCAGTAGGAGGAGGGATAGCCCATACGCTGGGGAAGGAAATCAGCGTAACACCAGTGGAGAAGGGGAGGAGATAGAGGAAGCGGAGAGGTGGCTCCAGGACTCTTCGCAGGAGACAAGCGGGGTGGGGACCAGTGCTCCTTTGCCCACACCCACCTTGCGCAGAAAGCTTTCGCGCAGGCAATGGGGGAGGAGACTGGGCTTCAAGCAGCTTTTATGTTGGAAGCGGTTTAAGAAACGCCCACTGATGGATTCTGCCAGCGACTGAGGCAGCCACGGAATAGAGGGCTGTCTAGTCAGAAAGGGTTCCACCATGCAACCTAGCCAGGAGTAAAGGCTACTTACGCACAAGCAATCCCTAGAACCATTACAGCAATCCGTCAGTCCCTTACATTGCTTGTGCGCAGTGTTGGAGGAAAGACAGCATGAGCGTCACCAGGGGATCCGGAGGTCAAGAGCAGGCAGCTGGAGCAGAGAGTCTGGTTGAGAGGAACCGAGACTTGGAACAGCATGTGGCTCTCCTATCGGCGAGGCTGGAGGAAAGGCGAGCTCTGGATGCACAGGTCAGACCCACCCCCATCGCCAGGAAGGTACCGGGGCTGGTGCAGAAGTTTGGGGGGGACCCCCAGGACTATAATGCGTTCCGAACGGAAATATAATATGCCTTAGAACTGCAACATAATGACTTTGTAGACGACTCAGAGAGAGTAGCCTACGTGTTGGGGCACCTTCAGGGCGGGGCTGGGGACTGGATTAGGCCCCTCATGGCCGCGCAGAATACTGCCCTGAAGGACCTTAAGAAATTCTTCCAAGCGATGGACGCTATGTACTCAAGCGAAGTGGCACAGAGTGTGACCAGGCGGGAGCTGATGGGATGCAAGCAGGGGAGCCAATCAGTTCGAGAATACTGGTCACGTTTTGCCATGCTTATTCACCGGCTTGGGTGGAATCTGGACTCGGGACCAGTGCAGATGCTATTCGAGGAAGGGCTTTCTCCTGCTGTGAAAGACGAACTGTCAAGGGCGCCCCGTCCCCAGAACATGGATCAGCTAACCAAAGCTGTGATTGCTATTGGAGTACGTCAGGAAGCGCGCGCTCAGGAGAAGCGCGAGGGAAAGGGAGGGGAACGTTGCCTTGACTACCGCATTCCTGAAATACCAGGGCAGCTTTCCCAGGCTGCGGAGCCGATGGAAGTGGACGGGGGCAGGGCCAGCAGCGTTTTGAAATCCAGTGAAGGTCGCAAAAGGGAGGGAAAGGATTGGAAAACAATTAAAAAATGCTTTCTCTGCCAACGGCCAGGACACTTTGCCAGGGTCTGCCCTCAGAGAAAGGCGTGGCAAGGGATGGCGGGAACTGCTGCCAGTGGGGAGGAAAAGCAAGAGCAAGAACAGACGCAAGGAAACGACGGGGCCTGGCTGCCAATCAAAAGGGACAGCAGCCAGGCAAACAACCAATAAATGTTCCCCAGCCTGAGCGCCTCAGAGCAGCTATAGCTGTAGAGGTGGTGCTAGAACTCCCAAACGGGTACCCAGTCAAGGTTGAGGGGTTGCTGGATTCAGGCAGCTCCTGCAATTTCTTCAGCAGAGACTTTGCCCTAGAGCATCAACTCCACTTAATACCTTTGGATTTTCCCTTGCAAGTGAACACCATAGATGGCAGGGAACTGCTGAGAGGAGAAGTGACACACCAGACCCCACCCATGCGAATGAGGGTTTCCAGGCACACTGAAACCATCGCCTTTCACGTGGCCACAGTGGCTGGACCTCCAATAATACTGGGAATGAGCTGGTTGGCTCTACATGACCCAGTAGTGTCCTGGCACCAGCAGTCAGTCACCTTTGGGTCAACGTACTGTTTGGAGCACTGTCTGGGGGGGGGGAGGGAAACTCCCAGAATGACAGTGGCCAGGGTGGCTGGGCTGGCAGTGGGGACGAAAGGAGAAGTGCCAACACAGTATGCGGACCTAAGGGAAGTTTTCAGCGAGAAAGAGGCAGACAAACTACCCCCCCACCGTCCCTTTGACTGCCAAATCAACTTGCTCCCAGGGGCGCAATTACCAATGGGTAAGTTGTATGCCATGTCTGACAAGGAGATGCAGGAGTTGAGGCAGTTTATTGACAAGAATCTTAAGAGAGGGTTCATAAGGGAATCCAAGGCGGTGGGGGGCAGTCCAGTGTTCTTTGTGGACAAGAAAGAGACAAACCAGCCCAGATTGGTCGTAGACTATAGGTTGTTGAACTTGATTTCAGAACCAGTGACCTTCCCTATGCCCAGGATTGACGACATTTTAACACAAGTGAGGCGGGGATTTTTTTTTACTAAACTGGATCTCCGGGGGGCGTACAATGTGATTAGAATACGGGAGGGGGACGAATGGAAAACCACCATGTTCACCCCCCTGGGGGCGTTTGAGTACTTAGTTATGCCCTTTGGATTACAATCAGGCTCTGCCTGCTTTCAAGCTTTCATGCACCACGTGTTGGGGCCACTGCTGTACAAGAACTGTGTGGCCTTTTTGGACGATGTCTTAATCTATTCGGACAATGAGGAGCAACATGTCAGTGACGTCAGGGAAGTGCTAAAAAGACTGCAGAAGCACCAGTTGTGGGTCAAGCTGGGAAAATGGCAGTTCCACGCCCGAGAAGTCGAATTTCTGGGGTACAGGTTGTCGGACAAGGGTCTAGCCATGGACCCGAGCAAGGTGCAGGCGGTACTGGAGTGGAAGGCACCCAAGACCCGGAAGGATGTGCAGAGGTTCCTAGGGTTCAGCAACCTCTACAGGAAGTTCATCAAGAACTTCGCACACTTGACAGCGCACATCACCGATTGTCTCAGCAGCAAGAAGAAGTTCGCCTGGACAGAAAGTGCCCAGCAATCCTTTGAAAGGCTGAAGAAGGCGTTCGCTTCGGAAGAGCAGCTCCTGCATGTGGATCTGACAAAGCCCATGAGGTTGGAAACCGACGCGTCTGACCGAGCCATCGGGGAAGTCCTTCTCTTGCAGGGGGGGGGGCGAAGGCGACTGGAGACCGTGTGCCTTTTTCTCGTGGAAGCTGAGCAAATCTGAGCAGAACTATACCGTGTACGACCGCGAACTGCTTGCGATCTATGCGGCGTTTCGACGGTGGAGACATCTGTTGGTAGGGGCGCAACACAAGATTCAGGTCTGCACTGACCACAAGAACCTAGAATACTGGAGAACCACGCGAGTACTCAACCAGAGGCAGATTTGATGGGCGCAGGAATTCTCCAAGTTTTCCTTCGAGATCCGGTACGTACCGGGAAAAGAAAACGTAAGAGCCGATGCGCTCTCCCGTAAGCCGGAGTACATGGAAGGAGAGGGACCACCTGAGATACGACATGTGATCCCCGAGGACCGATGGGTGTGCGGGGGAGCGTTGGTTGGTAAACGGGAGCTGGGGGAACTTACTCGAAATGACGAGTTCGCTCAAACAAAAATCAGAGAACTCCGAGAAGGAAGGGAGAACCACGGAGGGTTTGAAAAAAGGGGAGGGTTGTTGTACTACAAGGGGGCACTGTATGTACCAGGGGAAACCCTAAGGGGAAGGGTGCTCAGGCAACTCCACGACAACCCCACAGCGGGTCACTTTGGACAACACAAGACCATGCTACTGGTCGCCCGGCAATTCTGGTGGCCAAAGGTAAGGGAAGACGTACGAGAATATGTACGGGGGTGCGACCGCTGCCAAAGGGCCAAGGGGGAGAGGGCGGCTCCGGCGGGGTTACTGGAACCCTTACCCACGCCGGGAAGACCCTGGGAGGTGGTGTCCATTGATTTTATGACTGATTTGCCCAGGTCTAGGGGGAAAACAGCAGTCATGGTGGTAGTCGAACTACTGACCAAGATGTGCCCTTTCATCGCCTGCTCCCATGCAGTAACGGCAGAGGAAACAGCCAGGTTGTTTGTGGAGCACATCTTCAGACTGCATGGGATCCCCGCGAGGGTCATCTCAGATCGCGGGAAACAATTTACTTCCAGGTTCTGGAGGAAGCTCATGAGCTTGTTGCAGGTCGAGGTGGGGTTCTCAACGGCGCGGCACCCAAAAACCAACGGGCAAGCAGAAAGAACAAACGGGATACTCCAACAATACCTACGATGCTACGTAGGAGAGAGGGAGAACGATTGGGTAGAGAAGTTGGCGCTGGCTGAGTTTGCGTATAACAACGCCGAACATGTGTCCACGGGTATGAGCCCGTTCATGGCCAATTATGGGTGTCACCCCAGGGCCTTCCTGGGGAGGGGGGAGGAAGGATGGAGTGTACCAGCGGCAGAGCAGTTTGTGGAAGAAATGGAGGCCTTGCACCAACAACTCAGGTGGAATTTGGAGCGGGCGAAGGAAGTCTACAAGCGGCAGGCCGATAAGCACTGTAGGGAGGGAGAAGCCATACGGGTAGGAGACCGGGTGTGGTTGTCAACCCAAGGGTTACCCCTAAAGGGAGGGTGCAAGAAATTGCAACCGAGGAGACTGGGACCTTTTGAGGTAACACAGCAGGTGAACCCGGTGGCATTCAAGCTTAAACTGCCCAACAGCATGAAGATACATCCGGTGTTCCATAGGTCCCTACTTTCACCGTACAGGGAGGGGCGGGAGTTTCCAGAGCAGGGGGGAAGAGGCACCACCCACCCGCAGGTGGAGGAGAGGGAACACCAAATGCGAGCCACGGAAATACTCGATTCAAGGTGGCGAGGGCGCCAGGTGGAGTACTTGGTAGCCTAGGAAGGGGAACCCGAGTCAGAGAACACGTGGGTCCCGGCTGAGGCGGTCGAGGACGGGTACCTTGTGGAAGAGTTCCACCACCTGTTCCCGAGGAAACCCAAACCACCAGTGAGATTCTGGGAGGAGGAGTTTGGCACTACAGATGACGAGGAGGACTTTGTCGGTTTCCCTGCCTCCGAAGAGGAGGGAGAGGAGGTATCCGAGGAAGAAGAGGCAAACTGGGGGACCCACCCCACAGAAAGGTGTCGAGGTGGGTGGGAAGCAGGTTTTGAATCATCGGAGGTTGACGACAGCTCCTTCTGGGGATTCCCTGCATTGTTGGCCGAGGATAGGGACGAAGGTAGGTCAGAAGGTCGGGCCGGGGGTGGAAGGGGTCCTGGGGGGGAGGTGGATGTCAGGGAACTGCCATTGGAGCAGGAGGAGGTGAGAGGGCTCCCGGACGATGGTGGAGAGGGTCCCAGTAGGAGGAGGGATAGCCCATACGCTGGGGAAGGAAATCAGCGTAACACCAGTGGAGAAGGGGAGGAGATAGAGGAAGCGGAGAGGTGGCTCCAGGACTCTTCGCAGGAGACCAGCGGGGAGGGGACAAGTGCTCCTTTGCCCACACCCACCGTGCGCAGAAAGCTTTCGCGCAGTCAACGGGGGAGGAGACTGGGCTTCAAGCAGCTTTTATGTTGGAAGCGGTTTAAGAAACGCCCACTGACAGATTCTGCCAGCGACTGAGGCAGCCACGGAATAGAGGGCTGTCTAGTCAGAAAGGGTTCCACCATGCAACCTAGCCAGGAGTAAAGGCTACTTACGCACAAGCAATCCCTAGAACCATTACATCCCCCAATACCAATAGGTTAGGGAACTCCAAGGCCCAGCCGGCCACCGCCTCCAGCAGGCCTGACAGGGTGGCTGCTGGTGCGCTAGGTGGCCGGTACACCAGCCAGACAGCCAAGGTCTCCTCGGAGCCCCACACTAGGCCAACACATTCAATGCCGGGGATCGATGGCGATGGTAGAGCCCTGAAAGAACAATCTTCCCGGATTAATAATGCCACCCCTCCCCCCCCCCGGCCCACAGTCCGCGACTGGTGGAGGACGGAGAAACCCGGGGGCGCCATCTCTCTTAAGGTAACAGTATCCCCTTCGCGCACCCAGGTCTCCGTCACACAAGCCAGGTTGACCCCCTGCGAGATGAAGAAATCTTGGAGGGTGGCGGTTTTGTTGCCTATAGACCTGGCATTGCACAACACCAGTGACGGTTGTGAGTAAGCCTTGCTCACCCTACCCTCGTCTCTCGGGATGGGGCGCAGATTGGAAGGGGTACGAGCATATCCGTATCTCGATCCCCTTGGCCTATGACATCTGCCCCCACCGCCATACCTCCCTCGCCCCTCCACATACTGATAAACATATCATAAAAGGAGACATGAAAAACAAATGGCCACTGGGTACTACTAACAGTGGGACACGGGTGGCGCTGTGGGTTAAACCAGAGAGCCTAGGACTTGCAGATCAGAAGGTCGGCGGTTCAAATTCCCACGACGGGGTGAGCTCCCGTTGCTCGGTCCCTGCTCCTGCCAACCTAGCAGTTCGAAAGCACGTCCAAGTGCAAGTAGATCAATAGATGCCGCTCTGGTGGGAAGGTAAACGGTGTTTCCGTGTGCTGCTCTGGTTCGCCAGAAGCGGCTTAGTCCTGTTGGCCACATGACCCGGAAGCTGCATGCCGGCTCCCTCAGCCAATAAAGCGAGATGAGCGCCGCAACCCCAGAGTCGGCCATGACTGGACCTAATGGTCAGGGGTCCCTTTACCTTTACCTTACTACCAACAGTATGAGGAAATAACCAAAGCAAAATCTCAAAAACTTTGTTTGAAGTAGTTAGCTTAGCATTATAAGGATGACCCACACCGAGTGTTGGGGGGGTGTCACACCTCCCTGTCCTCCAGCACAGCTTTTAGGAGGAGTTCCAAAGGTTTTGCTTCAGTTTTGGATTAACTGCATCTTGTCACAATGTCTGAAGCTGCACAAACCGCTTCATTTGAACCATGGTTCATTGAAACAAGCCAACTTCCAATCGTGGGTTTACAAAGCTGGTAAAATGAACCACCATAGGATCTGGACACACCAAACTGTGGTTAATTTAAAATCCAAGTGGAAGTTTCCCAATAGGCTTGGGGTGGGGGAGAGGTGTGCAAACCTGGAGGAGAGGCTGCCGTCCTGCTCATAATATGAAGCCACGGTTCAGTATGTGGCACCAAGGGAAATTGCCCACCCCAACTAATACTTTCAAGTACCCACCCATGTGGCAGGTTTCTTTCCTTCTCCATGAAGTCATCCTCGAATCCCAGAATTCCGGAGAGAGGAAAAGACTTCTGAGGTTAGAAAATGTTCCTGCCTCCCCACAGCACCACATTTGCCGGACAATTGCCTCTCAGCTTATGCACGTTTAGGAAGGATTGTGGAGGCAACAGGTCCTCCCCTCAAGGCCTTTTCCTCTAAAGGAGGTAGACTGGTCTTCTCCAATCCTCTGGCCACTGCTGAGTTTTCCAAACTTGCTGGCATATTGCGTGTAGCACCTTAACAGCATCATCTTTAACAAAATTTAATAGTTCAGCTGGAATATCATCACTTCCACTGGCCTTGTTATTAGCAGTGCTTTCTAAGGCCCATGTGACTTTGCTCTCCAGGATGTCAGGCTCAAGGTCAGCAACCACACTACCTGGGGTGTATGAGACACCCATATCTTTCTGGTATAATTCCTCTGTGTATACTTGCCACCTCTTCTTGACGTCTTCTGCTTCTGTTAGGTTCTTTCCACCTTTGTCCTTTATTATGGTACTCTTTGTATGAAATGTTCCTTTCATAGCTCCAGTTTTCTTGAACAGATCTCTGCTTCTTCCCATTCTGTTGTTTTCCTCTATTTCTTTGCATTGCTCGTTTAAGAAGGCCCTCTTGTCTCTCCTTGCTATTTTTTGGAAATCTGCATTCAATTTCCTGTATCTTTCACTATCTCCCTCACATTTTGCTTGCCTTCTCCAAGTCCACCTTTCATTTTGAAGCAAAATGTCCTTGAAATGGGGGAGAAATGCCCTGCATGAAGTCTTGGGTTTGCAATTTGGGGAGAGGGAAGACTGTCTGCGGCGCTGGGGAGCGGGCAGGCTGGCGAGGCCCCCTAGATCTATTTTTTAAAAAAATAATATTTTATTAAGGTTTTCCATAACATCACAAAAAGAAAAATACAAAAATAAAAAAACAATTAAAAAGAATTCAATTTTTCATAACATATCTTGCATTTGCTTGTTTCCCGAACCTCCCCACACCTCCCCTCTTTGTATTCCAGTTCAGTTTATTTATTCAGCAAATCCTTTCCCTCTTTGCTTTATCCTTATCTTGATCTTAATATAGTATAACTTTAAATTTTCACCTGTTAACATTCCATTTTTACATATTCCTTCATACCGTTGTTACTAAAAACCCCTTAACCTCAATCCAACATCATTCTAACATTCATTAATTTTATAATATTTCTGTAGATAGTCTTTAAATTTCTTCCAATCTTCTTCCACCAACTCTTCTCCCTGGTCTCAGATTCTGCCGGTCATTTCCGCCGATTCCATGTAGTCCATCACCTTCATCTGCCATTCTTCCAGAGTGGGTAGTTCTTGTGTCTTCCAATACTTCGCGATGAGTATTCTTGCTGCTGTTGTAGCATACATAAAGAAAGTTCTGTCCCTCTTTAACACAAATTGGCCGACCATGCCCAGGAGAAAGGCCCATTAGAAAGGCCCTGCATGAAGTCTTGGGTTTGCAATTTGGGGAGAGGGAAGACTGTCTGCGGCGCTGGGGAGCGGGCAGGCTGGCAAGGCCCCCTAGATCTATTTTTTAAAAAAATAATATTTTATTAAGGTTTTCCATAACATCACAAAAAGAAAAATACAAAAAGAAAAAAACGATTAAAAACAATTCAATTTTTCATAACATATCTTGCATTTGCTTGTTTCCCGAACCTCCCCACACCTCCCCTCTTTGTATTCCAGTTCAATTTACCGTATTTTTCGCACCATAGGGCGCACCGGACCATAGGGCGCACCCAGTTTTTAGGGGGGGAAATCAAGAAAAAAAATATCCCCCCCCCAGCCCCAAAGAGCAGCGTACAGGCTGCGCACAACCTCTCCCTGCCGGAGGGGTTGCGCGCGGCTATGGAGGAAGCCAAGGCAGAGAGCAGGATGGATCCCGCTCGCTGTTTTGGCTTCCTCTTTAGCCCAGCGCAACCTCTCCTTGCCAGGAGACGCTGCGCAGGGCTAAAGAATCCATAGCCCCGTGCAGCCTTTCCTTGCCGGAGGGGTTGCGCGCGGCTATGGAGGAAGCCAAGGCAGAGAGCGGGATGGATCCCGCTCGCTGTTTTGGCTTCCTCTTTAGCCCAGCGCAACCTCTCCTTGCCAGGAGACGCTGCGCAGGGCTAAAGAATCCATAGCCCCGTGCAGCCTCTCCTTGCCGGAGGGGTTGCGCGTGGCTATGGAGGAAGCCAAGGCAGAGAGCGGGATGGATCCAGCTCGCTGTTTTGGCTTCCCCTTTAGCCCCGTGCAGCCTCTCCGTGCCGGGAGACGCTGTGCAGGGCTTTCCTGGGAGGCGGGGGGATTCCCTCACCTCTCGCAAAAGCCTGCTTTAGCCCCGCGCACGCTCTCCCGACTGGAGAGGTGGCGCGCGGCTAAAGAGGCTCCTGCCATAGCCGCGTGTCACCTCTCCAGCCGGGAGAGGGTCGCGGGGGGCTGCTTTCAGGACAGACATACTCCGACCCTTCCAACCAGTGCCCCCTAACTTCCAGCTGAAACCAGGTACCTTTTTCATACCACAAATGTTCTTCAGTGGTGAACCATGGCATCTCAAATTCCAGGGGAGCCCTGTACGATGCCAAAATTCAGTGCCCCCACGCCTCTCAACGTCTATTCAACATCATAGTTGCGGTGTCCCCTGTGGGGCCCGCAAGGCTTCACGCCAGGGTGACCAAACCAGTTGCACTCCCCTAAATCCATCTAAATGTAATTGGGGGGGGGGTCCCACTTAAGTTGCACTTTATAGCTCAAGAGGGCCCCTCTGGCTGATAATAATATAGTAGCACAGGGGACGCATCACAGAACAAAATGACATGTAGTTGGTCCACCACAATTGCAAGATTATTGCATCCTTCAGGAATGGTGTGTCCAGCTCCATCTGAGTCATCATCCAGGCACGCTGTGGAGCTGCATGGATGAGAAATGAGCATCTTCGGCCAGTCAGGGGTGAAGAGCTGGCAAGATGCCCTGTACTGAGCAGAAAAGCAAACTCTTTGGCCTCCGAGATCTCTCCCAACTCTCAGCAGCCCTCACTGTGAGCCATACTAGAGGAATTTTGTCCTGCTTTTGCTGAGCTACAACACAGGAGCGCACCCCCAGGGAGCCATGATGTGGTAACCCTGGCGAAGCATTGCAGAGCAACTGAGAAAGCAGAATGATGTTTGCGTGGACAGTCCATTAGAAAGCTGCACTATTATTGCATCGATAGCACATTGCAGAATACGGCCCCCCTCCAGACAAAAACATCCGTCTGGAGGCACAGTAGCTCTCATTTCAGAGGTTGTGGTTTTACAGCTTCCTATTTGTTTGTTTGTTTGTTTGAAATTATTTATTTATTTCATAAAATTTATACACTACCAGATGGTAAGAAACCTCAAAGCCGTTTACAGAAAGATAAAACCATAAAATCAGGAAAAACCTACAGTACATTAAACGCTGAAAAAGTGAATACCAGAATAGATGAGAACTCACTCCCAAGGTAAGGGGAAGAGACATGGCTAAGATGGCAGGACAGCTTACTCTATGGTGTTAACCCCTGCATGCACTAATTAGACTGAAGCATGTTGGTTATATGAGACGGGTTATCCCGCACAACATGCTCTCACGCAACCCATGCCCTCCAACTGAAAACCCATTTCCTGGACAATATCAACATTGTGTTTTGTGCCTGTGAACTGCACAGTGAATATTTTTATTAGGGGAAAAAACAGCCCGGTGTTTCAGCTTCTCAGAGTTGTTTTATTCAGTGTGCTGCTACAGCTTGTCACACCCAAATCCTCCAAAGGAATCTGCCAAAGTGCTTTTCCAGGCAAAAGGGGGCAGAGGGAGAGAAATCAAGAACCTCAAATTCACTAGATGGGGAATTGTGTGGCCCTCTAGATGTTGTTGGATTCCATCACCCCTCACCCTCGGCCATGCTGGCTGAGGCAGAAGGCCATTGGATCTGGCAATATCTGGGAGCCCACAAGATTCCCAGCCTCTGCCCTACAGAAACAACCAGGCACTCAGCTGTGAGGCACGCCTCTTACTGGAGGGAGGGTCACTCCAGAGGCAGCTGTGGCATGAGGGTGCTGGTTCATGCCTTTGTGGGCACACCTGAGAATTAAAGAGGACCCCCTAGGAAGTGTGCTTGGAGATCTTCCTTACCACGTGGCTCTTTGGCAAAAGCACAACAGTACTGACAGCCATATGGAACCACACCTCAAAGCTGGATCAGACTTCCCAGATCCTGTAGCCTACATCAGGAGGAAGACTGGGGCAGAGGGGCCTAGAGTGGGAGTCAGAGCTGCTCTTAGGGCTGCATGTCTGAAGCATGGGCAGAAATCTTTGGGTGTGAGGTTGCATGGGGCTGTCTCTTTGTGTTTTGCTGGTGCCAAGCCGCCAGCCAGCCAGAGGCAGGCAACCAACTGGCTTCAGGGGCAAGCTCCTTTGCAAAGCCAGTCTGACTTCACCAAATGCAATGACAGAGTGACCATTCGGCCCGTGTTCTGCTTCGCTGTGAAATGGCGTGTGTTCCACAACGCAGAGAACCTCTTTTTCAACGTCAAGCTGGTCTATGGAAGAAAAGCATAAGAGTTAGTCTTGAATCCCCACACACATGTGCTGGGAGATGCCTGCACACCGCACATGTAAAGCACATCTCCTCCCACCCACACCCAAAACGTCCTGGGAACAATGGTTTGTTAAGGGTGCTGGGAATCGTAGCACTGTGAAAGGAAAACTAAGGTTCTTAGGATGCTTTGGAGGGGGTGGAATGTTGAATACACAGCGGCCACATGGACGGACGGGGACACACACACACACACACCCCAGCATAGGTTCAACTTTTAGCACAAAAAGTCTTCAGCCAGATGTCATGCAACCCTTTGGCAGGGGCAACTTATCATTTTATTGATTTTCCATAACAAACAATTAAAAAGGCGGACAATCTTGCAAAGGAGTGTTGCCATTTAAACTGCTGGTGTGACGTAGGAACCCGAACAAAGAAAAGGAACAAGCTACGAAAAACGAAACATCCCACCTGGGCACGGTTTCCGAGAGAGCAACAGCAGAAGACCCAGACTCTGGCAAGATGAGCATTTGCCCAGTGGATTCTGGCCACTCCATGAGGGCAGACAGGGGATGGCTGCGGTGGCCGCCAGCCCCTTCCCACTCCATCTCAGATACAGAACGCATTTGCTCTGCCACTCCTTGGCTCTGGCGCCACCTACTGTTGGCCTCCTTGCCTTCCACCCTACCAGTCCCAATGAGCACCATCCACCCCTGGTCCAGAGGCGCAGAGCAGTAGTTAGGTGATCTTGCGCCCCGGCAGAACCGCCCAGATTGCGCCCCCTAGCCACGGACAAGTTAGCTCTTCTTTCTGCCTCTCCTCCACCCCCCCCCCACCCATTCAATTCACCCTGGAAGTACAAGTATCGAAAAGTAAAATGTTAGAGATTCCCCCCCACCCCATAGCAATATAATTGGATTCAGCTAGCTGGTCAGTCTACTTTCGGTTTCACGCCTGGCTCCTTGTTAAATTAATACTGCATCAGAAACCTCCCAAGCAGATATCCAAAGTTCTTTGGCATTTCTCCAGTTGTTAATGAGATGTCTCTTCTAGTCCAGGGGAGTCTTTTGATCTTCTTCCAGGAAACCAAGAGTCAAAAAGCTTGATTTTCCTTTTTTCCCTTTTTCCAGTCATTTCCACATAGGCATTATTAGAGTTATTAAAACCTTATTATATCAACAAATGCAAAATTTTTAGCCTCCCTTGCTTTCCTGGTGACTTTCAGGTTAAACACAAACTGCTCTGGAGTGAGAAAAACCCATCACACTCAAAAAGCCCAGCTGGAGGGACCTGGAAGTGTGCGGGGAAGAGCAATTTTGTAGTGGCTTTGTGGCACAGGAGCACCAAGTTCACCAACTGGCTGATTCAGATTGAATCCCATTCAAAAAGAGTGCAATGGTGTGTGTTTCAGCCAGCCATCCGGCTGCTGCAACTATTCCCTGGGTGCCACCACACTGTCCTGTCTGTGTGTTTGGAAGGGAATGGGAGCTATGCTCCCCCCGGAGACACGCCACTCCTTCTTCCTTAGCTGTGCTGCTCAACAGTTGAGGCAACCTTCACAGTTCTGGGATGCCGAGGAAGTGAACCAATAGTCACGTTCATCTGTACTGGCTCAGTATGCCCTATTCTGACAGATGCTGCCTTTCATATTCACGCCCAAGAGCCTTTCCGCTCCAGAGATCTGGGGCTGAACCCGGGATCTGCACGCCAAGGCTGGAGTGCCAGCTGGCCACGTTGGGCGCCTGCCTGGAGAGTGGAAGGCGGGGGTTGGAGGGACACCGTGCTGCTCCTGGCAACCCCCACCCAACCCGACGTCCTCCTCCGCCTGAATCCCGCTTCCCCTGGGACGCACTTCCCATCCTGGAGCGGCTGGGGGGGGGAGTGCTCCCCACCCCCCTTTCCAGACCCCCCTCTCCTCGTTCTTCTTCTTCTTCATGCCTTGGGTGTTTTCCTGAGTGTATCTTCAGAACAACCCTCTGTGAGGGAGGCTAAGCTGGCCCAAGGACTGGCCCAAGGTAGCTCAGCCAAGTTGCCAAGGCCAGCATTTAAGACCCTTTCCCCTCAGATGAGAAAGCCGAGATGAGTCATGCTAGCAGCCTGTGGCCTTGATGGGCTTTGTGGCAGCCCAGCCCAGCTGCTATAGTCCACCTCTGAACCGAGGAAGCGCAACTGGAGAGACAGAGCCCAGCACTTTTCTCACGGGACAGAAGCGCACGACTTCCCCCTCCCACTTGCCGCCCGCCCCAGTCTTTCTCCGGCGGCTCAGTTTAGTGCGCCAAGCGGCTCATCCCAGGTGGGAATTCGGGTGGCGCTGCTTGCAGAAGGAGAAGCGGCTGGCGCTAGCGGACACTCCCATTGTTCTTCTCAGGTAGGACTTCCGGGATCCAGACAAACATTTTACCAAAAAGTATGGCTTGACTACTGATTTCCCATTTAAAGGAAGGCAAAACGACCTACGTTTGGCGGACAGGTGAAAAAAACCACGAATTACATTTAAAGTTCTGTGAGATGCAAAGGAAAGCTTGCATTTTAAACTTGCATTTTACAGCTTGTTGCTTGGTGCGGTTAACGGAATGGGGATATTGAGAAAGAAGAGACTTGGAAGTAGAAGCTTAGGATTTAAGGTAAGGTTACCAGATTTTTTTCAAAGAATCTGTGGACCCTTTTTTTTTTTCAAAAGAGAAAAAAAAATGTTATTTTTTTTAAGTCATTTTTTTTTTAAAAAAAATAAGAAGTAATACCTTCTTTTCTGGGTCTCCTCTGTCGCGTGGCCTTCCTTTGGGCCCCAGCCTGATCTCTTGGAGTGCTATCTGCCGTGAAGTAGGCTCGGGTCGGGCCTGGGCTCGGCCCCGTGTCCTTGCCCTCCTGGTGCTCTCCTACCTCTCTTTCTCAGCAGCCGCAAGGTCGGGGCTCCCCTCTTTTTTCTCCTTACTCTTTCTCTCTCCTCCTTCTCCTTCTCCTTTCCTCCGTCTCCCTGGGTTGGCTCCGGGGTTTTTACTGGCCCTGGAGCGCCGCTGGGCAGTCGGCCACGTGGCCGGGCGCTCTCGCTCCCGCCTCGATTTGGGTCCTGGGGGGTGTGTGTCAGCGGTTCCCCCAGTTGACGCGCCGGGCATCCCTGGTTCCCCCTCGGCAGTGGCAGCTCAGGCGGCAGTCTCAGCAGCCCGGAGCCAGCCTGGTAGTGCACTTGGCTCTGGCTGGCTTCAGGAGCTGCTCATTGCCCTGGCACCCGCCATTTTGCCTCGCCGGAAGTCCCTATATGATGTGTCTTGTGCCGTTGAACCAATCACGCAACATTCCTTCCCTACTAATAAATCTACAACACTTAAAATATAAATCTGGGGGCCTTATATGAAATCCGGGGACATTAAGGGGACAGATTTTGTTGGGGACAGATTTGTAAATCCGGGGACTGTCCCCGGGAGACGGGGACATCTGGTAATCATTCCGTAATAGGGCTTCTCCTGCCTTTGCCAGTATGTCAGCCTTCTCCGCCTCCTTAAAGAGGGCGTTCAGGAGCACTTGTACGTCTGGCCATATGGGATTGTGAGTGGAGAAGGTGGCGCAGTCTGGATGAGTCCCTCTGTCTTGCTCTTTGGTCACTGTGACCGAGCACCATTTTGGGCCGATCAGGATCTATGGGGAAGGGGATCCACCCAGAAGTTGTGGAGGGAACGGGAAGAGAAGCTTGGTCAAGAGACTGGCTCATGTCAGAAGGAGGCCTTGGTGAAGCCCAGGGCAGGGCAGGAAGGCAGCATTGCCCAGCGGGAAGGCATTTGGAGGCAAATCATCAGCAAGGAGCAGAAAATCCCCTCCCCTTCCCTCAAGAAGACTGAAGAATCTCTAGTCGGCCTTCAGGTGAGTTCAGCATCCCAGCTCTCTGGGGTGTTCCTGTCCATTACAAAGCTGACTCGAGGCTCCGTCAACTGAGCCCCTACACTCCTTGCGTACATGAAAGGGGCACAGAAAGGATGGGAGGCAGCCTTTTCCTGGAGCCGTCTTACCTGCAGCAGTTCACTCGCTGGGTGCTGACCCTTTTCCTCCATCACCTGGATGATCCTCTCAAGAGAGGAGAGTTTCCTGCAGAGTCTGGCCAGCTGCTCATCCCTTCTCCCGGCAATCTCCTTCTCCACCTCTTCCACATGATTCAGCAGACGCTTTTCTTCTTCTTCTTCCAGGAACTGGCGCAGTTGTCTCAACTTCTCCACAGTCTTCAGCCTCTCCGTTTCTGAGGAGGTCGGAGTGAGGAAGATGGTCAGCCTTCAAAACATCAGCAAGAGAATTAGGATTTGAGTTGAACTGCTTCCACCCTCTCAGCTCACAAGTCCTCAGGCTTCTCCTTGACTGCATAATAAATGTCCATTAAACTTTAATTAGTTTAATGTTAAGTAAACGTCCAGTGCGCTTCCAACGCCATAAATCTTATCTCAGCAGAGAATTTCGTGCAGCGGAGAAGGCAGGAGAGTCAGTACCTTTCAATGAAGAATCCTGGAGCAAGCACTTTGGAACTAAAAAAAAACTTTATTTACAAAAGAAAAACCCTGGCAATAAAGCACACATGCTTTTATCTCCAGCATGAAGAAAACTTTACTTTAAACTTAACTCATATCAGCAAACACGCACATGGCCACAAACTGAGTCAGGTCAAAAAGAGGGGCGGGGGAAACACACGGGTGAACTGACTATTTATACAAACTAACTCACATTCCTGGATGCTTAATGACTTCCAGCTGCTCAGTGATTAGAGTGACTTGTTACCTCTTAACCCTTTAGTACGAACAATAAACAACAATGGGAAATAAACTCCATTTAGCTGCATTCAAAGGTGAACTTACCTAATTCGCAATTCTTGGGAAAATATGGAGACCAAAACAGCAATCTTTTGAAATTCACACCTCTGAATTTCTCAAGGTTGACCCAGCCAGGTAATGTTCACAAAAAAAAATGTATTTATGAGGGTAAAGCGCGTATCAAAATCTTTATACGAGAAGGTAGCCACCCTAGCATTTGATTCATTTTCAGAATAATAAATAAATAACAAACCGATATGGAAAAAGGAGAAATGGGGAGAAGTCGAAATGGGCAGATTTCCCCATCCCTCCTCAGTCCGGACTTGCCTCTTGAAGTGCTTGTTCCCTCACTAGTAACAATAGGGACACTTCCAAGGAGGTCTTTGCTTTCCTTGTCCAGTTCTGCTTGATAGGCCAGAATTTCCCCTCTCTCTTTCCTCCGAATCTCCAGGGGGCGACAAAGAGAGGAGATGCATATTCGACTGGCTTCTTGGGTCCAGTGGCCTTGCTATAATAGGAAAGTAATTGACTGGAGGAAAGAAAAGTACAGAGGTTTTCAACCTTTTGGGGTCCACGGCTCCCTGGACCAACTCCCTTGTTTCTGCGGCACCCCTGTGGGGCTCAGGAGACCAGTTAGGTCCCCCCTTGCTTGCCTCCCCTCCCCCTTTCTCCAACAGCCTCCCTTGCGGAGTGCTCTCTCAGCCTCCTCTCCTCTCCCCTCTCCTTCGGAGTCCTCCTCTTGGTCTCTGAGCTGCCCCCGCTGCCCCCCAGGGGCCTGGGACTTGCCTGTCCATTCCCAACAGCAAGGGCCCCTCGCCAGTTGGCTGGCTTCCTCTGAGGCCGCCTCAGCTCCTGGCAGTCCCCACCCCCTTGCAGCTGACCCCTTGCTGCTATCTGCTTTGCATACGAGAGCCAGTATGGTGTAGTGGTTAAGAGCGGTAGTCACGTAATCTGGGGAACCGGGTTCGCGTCTCTGCTCCTCCACATGCAGCTGCTGGGTGACCTTGGGCCAGTCACACTTCTCTGAAGTCTCTCAGCCCCGCTCACCTCACAGAGTGTTTGTTGTGGGGGAGGAAGGGAAAGGAGAATGTTAGCCGCTTTGAGACTCCTTAAAGGGAGTGAAAGGCGGGATATCAAATCCAAACTCTTCTTCTTCTTCTTCTTCTTCTTCTTCTTCTTCTTCTTCTTCTTCTTCTTCTTCTTCTTCTGGGTATTGAGGAGGCATCCTGCTAGCCAAAGGAGACATGGACTTAGTTGTGTATGTGCAATTCACATTTGTAGTGTTCTAAATATGTACAAAGCAACCTTGCTAGGGGATGTGGTTGAGGTTAACCCTTTCTCTCCCTGCCATGGTCCCAACCCAAATCTTTGAAGCTGCTGTATTTCAAGGGAAGATCCCTTGGCCCCCCTGGCAGAGAGAAAGACTTTGACTCCCTCGTCCAGCCATCCCAGCAGCCCTCAGGCTTCCCCTTGGCTGCTTCTAAGGTAATAAACAACCACCAATGGATACCATGTCTACTTTGGATCTGAGAATTAAGAAGATAACCTGCCAAGAAGAATACACAGCTATTTCTCCCCCTCAAGGTACCTTGTATTCCTCGACAGCCTCTTCCAGAGGAATCACCTCGTGGTGTTGGTGCCTCTTGGATCTGCCCCAAACCACACAGATGGGGGCTTCATCCTCCTTGCAAAAGAGTTTCAGGGGCTCCTGGTGCTTCTCACAGACTCCTCCTTTCCCTCTGGAAGACTGAGAGTCTTGGCTACTTCGAGAAAGGTAGCCAATTGCCGATTGCGGACGAGGCTCCTTCTCTGGACTCCAACTCGGCCTTGAGGACAGGAAGCCAGCCTCCTTTTTGCCCCGCTGCACTGGATCAGGCCCGACCGGCAGAAGTTGTGCCCACACTCTGGGATGGTCCCTGTGTCGTAAGAGAGTCCGGGTCAGAGAGGGGAATGAAGGAGAAGGACCCTACCAATATCAAATAGATCGTATTCTGCCTTCACACCCTACAAGAAGGTCAACGGTGCCTTGGGGAATGGATCCTTTTTCGCTGTATTGAATCGTATCCTTTTTGCTGTATCTTTCTCATTGACTTTAAGAATGGATCTGAATGTATTTTTCCTCAAAATGCTGTACTTTTCTAAATTTATTCAAATGTATCCGAATGGGTTTTTGTATTTCCCCCCAATCTCATCGCCTAGAGAATGTTCCTTAAATGTAACAATCACTTGTTCCAGATGTATTCGATTCAAATGTATTCAAGTGTATACTTTTATGGGGAAACGTAGCTAGGAAAATGTGGAGATATATATATATATATATATATATATTGCTTATAGTGCCCCACTTTTCACATGGTGTCCTGTTGTGTGGTCGGAAACTACTCTTTATTGTTTGATTTGGGTTAATGTCAGAATAAAAGCGAGTTCCTTCAAAACAACACATTCCTTCTTTTTATCTTACCAATTTCTCATATTGTAAGAAGCGGAAGAAGAAACCATAGAGAGCATTCATATTTCCCTTCTGATCAATGAAGTCAAACGTTACAATTATCCATTTTAGAATGAGCACCTATAGGGAGAAGACAGATCTCAGTAAGCCAAAGCAAGTCCAAGACAACAAACCCCTTCTGGAATATGGTCAGCATGTACAACATCTAGCTGAATCATCACCAGGATAACTAAGTCAGACTGGGGGAAATATCATTCTTCAGAAGCAAGACATCATTACCATGCTTTCCAAGTTACCTGAAAGTCACTAGAACACTTGCGAGCACAGAGCCAAGACGCAGCTGAAAGAAGAGAATCCTCTGTTATTACGGAAATGGGAATCAGAGTCTTCAGTCGCCTAGTGCTTATCACTGTGCCTGCAAGACCTTGAAAGACACTGCTTAACATTCTGAACATCTTCACTCTTGATAATTTCTCACAAGCTCGAAGCAGCCCCGGTTCTTGTTAAGGGGGAAGGCAGGGCAATGCAGCTACTTTGACATACTTTACTGCCAAGGGGAAAGAGAAGCCAAAACATGTTTTCTTTACCAAGCTTGGCACTGAGTGCGATGTTCAGCAAGTTATGAATTTCTTCTGGTGCCAAGCCTCTCTCTTGCGCAATCTTTTCCACAGTCTCCAAAGGACTCTGCAAAGCTCCCTGCTTCCGTGAGGCACGATCTTGAATTAGGAAAAAGTCAAAGTGTGATTCAAATCCATTCGAAAAACCGTCCTCATGCATGATGGCCTGTCCAATGGCTTGCTTTACCATCAATTGGCAAGGGAGTCCCATTGAGATGCCATGGCATTTGGAAAACTCTGGAATGCTGAACTTGCCTTTGGCTTTCTTGCTCCTTCCTTCAGTGGGTAGGTAGGTGTAGGTCGGGGTAGTCGAAAGCTTCCTTGGAATTCCTCAGCCCCAGCCAGCATTGCCAATGGGCAGGATGATGAGAATTGTAGTTCAGCAACGTCTGGAGGGCCAGAGGTTACCCTCACCTGTTTCATCGGTTAGTGTGCTAAGATCTGGGCACAAGCCCAATTCAGCTGACGGTACTTAACAAGGGCTTGCTTTACACAAAACATGAGAGCTAATACACTATTCTGCTCCAATATACAAAACAGCCCCTTCTCTAGAGAAAGCTCAAGAAAATACAAACTTCGGGCTTTGTAGATGGCTGTAAAGGTTTCCAGTTCACTAGTTGGAAACAGCTTCCAGGCTAGGCAGGACCAAGGTTGCTTGGTAACTGTTCCTGTCTGCCTGCTTGCCATCGTGCATATTTGTAAACCATTTCTGCCAAAATATATACATCTGCAATAGTAGTTTCTGGAAGCAGACCCTGCGAGAGTGCACACTCCATGAAGTCCTTTTTTGCTGTATCAAATTGTATCCTTTTTGCTGTATCTTTCTCATTGACTTTAAGAATGGATCTGAATGTATTTTTCGACTCAAATTTATTTTTCCTCAAAATGCTGTACTTTTCTAAATGTATCCAAATGTATCCGAATGGGTTTTTGTATTCCCCCCCATATTGCTTATAGTGCCTTTGAACGGTCAACGTTCCACCCTCTATCCTTTCACGAGCTGCCAAAAACACTCTCCACACCACACTGCCATCTACTGGGTCTACAAATGATACCATGAACACACACAAATACAAGCTCTAAAATATATTAGTTTTATTTTCCCATAAGTATGCAAACCTAAGACTATCACTCCCGAATTGATAGCTATGCAGAACAGGATTCCCCCCCTCCCTCCATCGGATAGCTGCCTGCGCGGCTGTCTTTGAGGGGGGTGGAGGGAGGAACGGGCGGGATCGACATCGGATAGCTGCCTGCCTGAACATGCCGTGCACCCGGGGGGCGCTGCGACCGGCGCCCATTGGGAAGGAACAAGACAGGAAAAGGAAGGAAACGGGAGAGGTATTTTTAAGGCCCCACTTTTCACATGGTGTCCTGTTGTGTGTTCGGAAAGTACTCTTTCTTGTTTGATTTGAGTAAATGTCAGAATGAAAGCGAGTTCCTTCAAAACAACACATTCCTTTTTATCTTACCAATTTCTCATATTGTAAGAAGCGGAAGAAGAAACCATAGAGAGCATTCATATTTTCCTTCTGTTGTTTTTTTTAAATAATATTTATTAAAAGTTTAAAAGTTACACAAAAAAGAAAAAAGAAACGAAAAAAGAAAGAAAAAGAGAAAAAAGAGAAAAATACAAAATTACATAATAAAAAAGCAAAAACAAAATCACAATACATCAAAACACGAAAAAAACACAAAAACATTTAAAAACACCTCCAATCTTTATCCTTATCTTTCAGTAACTTATTTCCTCGACCTCCTCACACCTCCCATTTTTGTATTCCCGTTATTAATTATATCAGCAAATCCTTTCCGTCTTTCACTGCTTTCTATCATTTAGTTATCTTAGTTTATTTTAACCTTATCTTACCATCAAAATCTTAACATTTATTTATACTTAACTCCTTACAATATTTCTACTAAAGTCGTGTAATTTCATTCCACCATTTCCTAACATTCATTAATTATGCAATATGTCTCTAAATAAATTTATATGTATATTTATATATATATATATAAATCGCCTGGCTTGATCAACTCATAAAGGACTTTGGGTTGGTGAGAAAAGGGCCTGTCAGCTTGCTGGAGGACAATCAAAGTTGCCTGAAGCTGACGCAGAGTGAGAAGTTCCTGGCCAGAACAAAACACATTGGGGTTAAATACCACTACATACGCCAGATGATCCAGGATGGACTTGTGGAGCTATCCTACTGCAGCACCCAAAAGATGACTGCTGACATCCTGACGAAACCCCTACCAAGAGAGAGTTTCCAGAATCTACGTGTCAAGCTGGGACTCTGGGTGGTTGAATAAAGTTGTTTATGTTTTGTGTATGTTGTATTGCCTGAGAAGGGGTATGTGGGATGTAAAACACAGGAGCAGTCAATGACAACATTCCTAGAGTATACATGTTAGATTCAGGAATTCAGGAAATCACTCAAGAAATCACTCAAGATATCCCTCAAGTAACAAAAGAAGGACCCAGGAACAAAAGAAGAACAAAAGGAACAAAAGAAGAAAAGGCACACTAGCCTGGGAACCTCCTCTCTGCCCAGAACATTGGAGGCTATACACCACACCTCCTCAACAGTATTTATAAGAACTCAAACACTGAGATCCTGCTCTGTTCCAGTAACAAGAAGCCGAAAGCACCAGCCTGAAGATGACGAGTGAGACCTCGTCGAAACGTCGCCTAGACACCCCAACTTTTACACGGGAAGACACCCGAGGACACCAAAACCTGCATTCCTGTACCCGTGAAAATCTACGAAAGCATATATATATATATATATATATATATATATATATATATATATATATTCAATCTTCTTCCACCATCTCTTCTCCCTGGTCTCGGATTCTGTCAGTTCTTTCTTTCAGTTCTATATGACTTATCAACCTGGTGATCTTCTATCCGAGGCTCTTAACTCTTCTCCCTGTCCCTTCTGCAGATCTTCTTCAGAATTACGCTTACACTTTCCTTTATCTTCTGCTAAGCTTGTTCTTGGTTTCCTTCCTTTGGTGCCGAAGAGTAGGTCTCGGAGGGTTTCCATCTTGACAATTCCTTTATTCCTTCTCAACAAGTCAGCCCTTGCTCCATATTCAGGACTGAAGTCCAAAAAATGTTTCAGGATATGCTCCAAAGTCCCTTTGAGGCTAAAGGCCTCCACATCTCCAATCTCCCCCTGGCCCAGATCCGAATCACGAAGTCCAGAGCCTCCCTTCACAGGGGAGTCTGTCCAACTTTCCTTCTCCGAACCGAGCAGGGCTCTATCTCTCCAAGTCTGACTTTCAAACTCCATCACCCCTGGCATCAACTTATATCCATCAAATTGTTTCTGTGAGGACGAAACCTCCACTTGTATTTCTTGAGATGCAAAAGCAGTTTTTTCCATCGTCTTCTCCACGGCTTGCCATTTCGAGATGGGTTCCTGAGTCAAATCCTGAATATTTTCTGTATAAATGTTCGCTTTTTGTCCAAAATCAGTTATTTTTTGTCCAAAATCAGTTATTTTTTGTCCCAAATTGTCAATTTTCTTAACCGTCACATCCGTCTTCTCATGAAGTTGTTCCAGCAAAGCATTTATTTTGCAAAATGCATTCACTAGAGCTTCTTGTTTTGCTATTCTTATCCAAGGTCACTTTTATTTCTCACGGTCCTTAGTTCTTAGTGGAAAATTCCCTGGTTCCACTTCACTATTGCAACAGTTTCAAAGGCTCCCTCTAGAGGAAACAGTTTCTATTTGTATTGTCCTTTTAAGTCCAAAACCAATAACAAAGTTGCTTTTCAATTTTCAGTTACCTTTTCTCCTTTTTAAATGCAGAGGGAACAGTGGAAACAATGTATATCTCTTATTTAGCTGTCTGTCAGCATATGTTCTAGTCACAGTCAATAGGTTTTCTCAAACCGTCGATCTTACTGACAGCCCGATCCCAGGCTCGAAACAGTGGTAATTTATTTCTCCTCACTCTCTCTCCTGCAGGCTTAAACAGTCCAAAAAGAATTTCCCCCTCTTCTCCTGCTTCCAAGGGGGGGTTGATATTTTAAATGATGAAAATTTAATCATTTACAAAGTACTTTTCCCAGGCTTTAGCTTGCAACGTCTTTGCTTTGATCTATTTACAAAACGGGAGGATTTCCTGTTTAGAACCTTCCCGTTTCAATGCCAAATTACGATGTTTAAAAATCCAATTTTCCGTTCTACTTACAAGTAGTTGTTTAAAGTCCAAATGTCCACAGGAAAAAGTCAACGCTCTCCGGCAACAGCAATGCGGCTTCACTCCTTGAAAAAAGCGGTTGATTCGAATTACCGCGCTGCTCACTCCACGTCGCTCCAGATCCCCGAAACCGGGTTTCTCCGCGAGTAGGGGAGGTGCAAAAAGTGCCAGCCGAATCCCAGGTCCACAGGCTTCTCCCGCCTGTGGTTTTTAGTGGGTCCCCGCCTCGCCGTGGCGGTCCAGACCCTAAATTCCAAGGAGCGGATTCCTCCAGATCAGAGGAAATCCGCCATTGCCGGAGGCGCCAACCCGGAAGACGCCAACCCATATTTTCCTTCTGATCAATGAAGTCAAACGTTACAATTATCCATTTTAGAATGAGCACCTATAGGGAGAAGACAGATCTCAGTAAGCCAAAGCAAGGCCAAGACAACAAACCCCTTCTGGAATATGGTCAGCGTGTACAACATCTAGCTGAATCATCACCAGGATAACGAAGTCAGACTGGGGGAAATATCATTCTTCAGAACCAAGACATCATTACCATGCTTTCCAGGTTACCTGAAAGTCACTAGAACACTTGCGAGCACAGAGCCAAGACGCAGCTGAAAGAAGAGAATCCTCTGTTATTACCGAAATGGGAATCAGAGTCTTCAGTCGCCTAGTGCTTATCACTGTGCCTGCAAGACCTTGAAAGACACTGCTTAACATTCTGAACATCTTCACTCTTGATAATTTCTCACAAGCTCGAAGCAGCCCCGGTTCTTGTTAAGGGAGAAGGCAGGGCAATGCAGCTCCGTTGACATACTTTGCTGCCAAGGGGAAAGAGAAGCCAAAACATGTTTTCTTTACCAAGCTTGGCACTGAGTGCGATGTTCAGCAAGTTATGAATTTCTTCTGGTGCCAAGCCTCTCTCTTGCGCAATCTTTTCCACAGTCTCCAAAGGACTCTGCAAAGCTCCCTGCTTCTGTGAGGCACGATCTTGAATTAGGAAAAAGTCCAAGTGTGATTCAAATCTGTTCGAAAAACCGTCCTCATGCATGATGGCCTGTCCAATGGCTTGCTTTACCATCAATTGGCAAGGGAGTCCCATTGAGATGCCATGGCATTTGGAAAACTCTGGAATGCTGAACTTGCCTTTGGCTTTCTTGCTCCTTCCTTTAGTGGGTAGGTAGGTGTAGGTCGGGGTAGTCGAAAGCTTCCTTGGAATTCCTCAGCCCCAGCCAGCATTGCCAATGGGCAGGATGATGAGAATTGTAGTTCAGCAACGTCTGGAGGGCCAGAGGTTACCCTCACCTGTTTCATCGGTTAGTGTGCTAAGATCTGGGCACAAGCCCAATTCAGCTGACGGTACTTAACAAGGGCTTGCTTTACACAAAACATGAGAGCTAATACACTATTCTGCTCCAATATACAAAACAGCCCCTTCTCTAGAGAAAGCTCAAGAAAATACAAACTTCGGGCTTTGTAGATGGCTGTAAAGGTTTCCAGTTCACTAGTTGGAAACAGCTTCCAGGCTAGGCAGGACCAAGGTTGCTTGGTAACTGTTCCTGTCTGCCTGCTTGCCATCGTGCATATTTGTAAACCATTTCTGCCAAAATATATACATCTGCAATAGTAGTTTCTGGAAGCAGACCCTGCGAGAGTACACACTCCATGAAGTCCATATGAAGAGTGTTACGGAATGGAGGGGGGGGGGGAATAGGAACGAAGTCTTACTCCCGAGTAAGAGACGTAGAGCCCGAGGCGATGACCTCAAGGGAACCCTGCCACACTAGGACTCCCCTCGCCCCATCACAACGTTGCACCAAGCACCGCACAAAAGTCCAAACCCCCGAGAAGAAAGCGCCATTTCTGACCCCATATCCCGATGATGAATGAACAATGTATTTGCATGAGGATGTGGGGAGGGCTCTTTCCCCTGCAAGCCCACTCTCCATCTTGGGCCTGGGGCCGCCCCCATACTCCACCTCAGCACTTAAGGCTCCAAGGAGGCCTCGGGACACTGCTGCTGCCGCTTTGCCGGTGAGTCTTGGGGAGGACCGCTCCCCCTGCAAGCCCATTCTCCATCTTGGGCCTGGGGGCGGGCCCCAGACTCCACCTCAGCATATAAGGCTCCAAGGAGGCCCGGGACACTGCTGCTGCCGCTTTGCCGGTGAGTCTTGGGGAGGACCGCTCCCCCTGCAAGCCCATTCTCCACCTTGGGCCTGGGGGCAGGCCCCATACTCCACCTCAGCATATAAGGCTCCAAGGAGGCCTCGGGACACTGCTGCTGCTGCTTCGCCGTGAGTTGTGGGGAGGGCTCTTTCCCCTGCAAGCCCACTCTCCATCTTGGGCCTGGGGATGGGCCCCATACTCCACCTCAGCACTTAAGGCTCCAAGGAGGCCTCGGGACACTGCTGCTGCCGCTTTGCCGGTGAGTCTTGGGGAGGACCGTTCCCCCTGCAAGCCCATTCTCCATCTTGGGCCTGGGGGCGGGCCCCAGACTCCACCTCAGCATATAAGGCTCCAAGGAGGCCTCGGGACACTGCTGCTGCCGCTTCGCCGTGAGTTGTGGGGAGGGCTCTTTCCCCTGCAAGCCCACTCTCCATCTTGGGCCTGGGGACGGGCCCCATACTCCACCTCAGCACTTAAGGCTCCAAGGAGGCCTCGGGACACTGCTGCTGCCGCTTTGCCGGTGAGTCTTGGGGAGGACCGTTCCCCCTGCAAGCCCATTCTCCATCTTGGGCCTGGGGGCGGGCCCCAGACTCCACCCCAGCATATAAGGCTCCAAGGAGGCCTCGGGACACTGCTGCTGCCACTTCGCCATGAGTTTGTGGGGAGGGCACTTCGCCCTGCAAGCCCACTTTACTAGGCCAGGGGGCGGGGCCCACATTCACCATCGCCACAACTGTAAGGACACTGGTGCTGCAGCAGCAAATGTTTAAAATGTTTTTATATATTTTAAAAGGGTTTTTAGTTTTTTACTTTGTTGTACCACCATAAATGGTGGTTTTTATCCATGTATTTTTACTTTGTTTTCTGTTATTTTGGGGTGGGGTGGGATGGTTGTTGAGTGGGATGGGGATTGGTTTTGTTTCAGTGTAACTGTTTTGCTTGTTTGCTTGCTTTTATATTTTGTAAATCGAGGAGAGTATGAGGCTTGGGATTCCTACTGTGGAGGGGCGAGGGAGGTATGGCGGTGGGGGCAGATGTTATAGGCGAAGGGGATCGAGATATGGATATGCTCGTACCCCTTCCAGTCTGCGCCTCATCCCGAGAGACGAGGGTAGGGTGAGCAAGGATTACTCACCTCCGTCACTGGTGTTGTGCAATGCCAGGTCTATAGGCAACAAAACCGCCACCCTGCGAGATTTCTTCATCTCGCAGGGGGTCGACCTGGCTTGTGTGACGGAGACTTGGGTGCGCGAAGGGGATACTGTTACCTTACGACAGATGGCGCCCCCGGGTTTCTCCGTCCTCCACCAGTCACGGACTGTGGGCCGGGGGGGAGGGGTGGCATTATTAATCCGGGAAAATTGTTCTTTCAGGGCTCTACCATCGCCATCGATCCCCGGCATTGAATGTGTTGGCCTAGTGTGGGGCTCCGAGGTGAGCTTGGCTGTCTGGCTGGTGTACCGGCCACCTAGCGCACCAGCAGCCACCCTGTCAGGCCTGCTGGAGGCTGTGGCCGGCTGGGCCGTGGAGTTTCCTAACCTATTGGTATTGGGGGACTTCAACATCCATGCTGATGCCACTCCCTCCTCACAGGCTCTGGACCTGGTGTCTTCCATGGCGACACTAGGGCTCTCCCAGTTTGTTTCGGGCCCCACACATCAAGCAGGCCATACACTGGATTTGATCTTTGGGGCCGGTATAGATGTGATCATGTTTCCTTCGATGAAGGTGCCATGGTCTGATCACTACGCTCTGAAAGCCAGGATTGACGTTCCACCCCCACCCTGCTTAGGTGGCGAGCTGATTTGGGCTTGCCCACAGAGGCTGATGGACCCTGATAGATTCCGCCAAGCCTTGCGGGACCTTGCTCCCCCTGGCGACTCATTGACTGAGCTTGTTGAGGGCTGGAATACCCAGCTCCTGGCAGCCATCGATGAGATCGCACCTAAGCGCCCTCTGCGACCCCGCAGAAACCGGGCTCCCTGGTTTACCGAGGAGCTCCGGAAAATGAAGCGGGACCTCAGATGGCTAGAGCGAGTATGGCGGGGTGCCCGTGACGGAGCTTCAAGAACATCTTATAGGGTTTTTATGAAAACCTATGAGATGGCAGTGAAGGCCGCTAAGAAGTCCTACTTCTCGGCCTCCATTGCATCCGCTAGCTCTCGCCCGGCGCAATTATTTAGTATAATTCGGTCTTTAACATCCCTTGAAGGACAGCCAAATTTAAATAACAATTTGACACACAGCTGTGAGGCATTTGCGAGCTTCTTTGCGGAGAAGGTCCTGTTGCTCCGCCATGACCTCCCTGCCAATTTGGATACAATAAAGGAACTGGAGGCCCCTCGACTGTCCTCGGGTCCAGTATTGGACCACTTTGACCGGATATCCCCAGCCGATGTGGACAGACTCCTCCAAGCTGGAAAGCCCACTACTTGTCCTCTCGACCCGTGCCCGTCCTGGCTGATTAGAGCGTGTCCAGACGAGGTGCGGGCCCCCCTGGGGGATATCATCAATTTGTCCCTTGGCACCGGGACATTCCCAGGGGAACTGAAGGAGGCAGTGGCGCGCCCGCTCTTAAAGAAAACATCATTAGATCCCTTAGATCTATCCAATTACCCCCCGGTTTCGAATCTTCCATTCCTGGGTAAGGTGATTGAGAGAGCGGTTGCTGAACAGCTTGGTAGGTTTCTGGATGAAACATCGGCTCTGGATCCATTCCAGTCCGGCTTCCGCGCTGGTCATGGGACCGAGACGGCTCTGGTCGCCCTAACAGATGATCTCTGCAGGCAGCTGGATCAAGGCGGGTCGGGGCTGCTGATTCTTCTAGACCTGTCAGCAGCCTTTGACATGGTCGATCACGAACTCCTGGACCACCGCCTTGCCGACGTGGGGATCCAGGGCACAGTCCTTCAATGGCTGCACTCGTTTCTCTCCGGTCGGGGACAGAGGGTGGCGCTTGGGGGGGAATTGTCATCCCACCACTCCTTGGTGTGTGGAGTGCCCCAGGGTGCGATACTCTCCCCAATGCTTTTTAACATCTTTATGCGCCCCCTCGCCCAGCTTGTCCAGAGTTTTGGGCTGGGTTGCCATCAGTATGCTGATGACACCCAACTCTATCTGTTGATGGATGGCCATCCTGACTCGGCCCCAGACACACTGATCAGATGCTTGGAAGCTGTGGCTGGATGGTTACGTGGGAGCCGGTTGAAGTTAAATCCTTCGAAGACAGAGGTCCTCTGGCTGGGACGGGACGATATGGGATTGAGGGGGCAACTCCCATCTCTAGCGGGGGTGCAATTAGTGCCAGCACCGTCCGTTAAGAGTTTGGGTGTAATCTTCGACACCTTCCTCTCCATGGAGGCGCAGATTGCAGCTATAACAAAGGCGGCATTTTTTCATCTCCGCCAAGCTAAGCAGTTGGCTCCTTACCTCTCTCGCCCTGACCTAGCCACTGTGATCCATGCGACGGTCACCTCCAGACTGGATTATTGTAACTCGCTCTATGTGGGGCTCCCCTTGAGACTGACCCAGAAACTCCAGAGGGTGCAGAATGCCGCAGCGAGACTCCTTACAGGGTCTTCACTGCGAGACCACATTCATCCGGTGCTATACCAGCTGCACTGGCTCCCGGTGGAGTACAGGATCAGGTTTAAGGTGCTGGTTTTAACCTTTAAAGCCCTATACGGCCTAGGACCCTCGTACCTACGGGACCGCCTCTCCTGGTATGCCCCACAGAGAAACCTACGCTCGTCAAATAAAAACACTCTGAAGGTCCCAGGCCTCAGAGAGGTTAGGCTGGCCTCAACTAGAGCCAGGGCTTTCTCGGCTGCGGCTCCAATCTGGTGGAACGCTCTGTCACAAGAGACTAGGGCCCTGCGGGACCTGACATCTTTCCGCAGAGCCTGCAAGACAGAGTTGTTCCACCAGGCCTTTGGTCAGGTCCCAGCCTGACCCCCTCCTCTGGCAACCTGCACAGAATTTCCCTCATCGGTTGCCATTAATTTGACTTTAATTAATTTTTATAATGGAATGTTTTTAGAATGTTTGATTATTTGATTGTTTGATTATTTAATTGTTGTTAGCCGCCCTGAGCCCGGCTTCGGCTGGGGAGGGCGGGATATAAATAAAATTTATTATTATTATTATTATTATGAGGATGCGCTCTAGCCAATCAGATGGCGTTGAATGTAGCCCTTCAGCCAATCGCAGCAATGCCATGGCTCTGCAGAGGCAGCTCAGCTCCAGCTGTTTTGCACGCTCCACTGAGCGCTGACAAGGTGATGACAGCTCCCACTGCGAGAACAACGGACTGAGTCTATCGAAACCTCATTACCCTGTTAATCCAATCAAAACTAGATGTTGTTTAGTCGTTTAGTCGTGTCCGACTCTGCGTGACCCCCTGGACCAGAGCATGCCAGGCACTTCTGTCTTCCGCTGCCTCCCGCACTTTGCTCAAACTCATGCTGGTAGCTTCGAGAACACTGTCCCACCATCTCGTCCTCTGTCGTCCCCTTCTCCTTGCGCCCTCCATCTTTCCCAGCATCAGGGTCTTTTCCAGGGAGTCTTCTCTTCTCCTGAGGTGGCCAAAGTCTTGGAGCCTCAGCTTCAGGATCTGTCCTTCCAGTGAGCACTCAGGGCTGATTTCCTTCAGAATGGAGAGGTTTGATCTTCTTGCAGTCCATGGGACTCTCAAGAGTCTCCTCCAGCACCAGAATTCAAAAGCATCCATTCTTCGGCGATCAGCCTTCTTTATAGTCCAGCTAGATACAATGTAGCAATGTCAGGCCAGGCCACTTCCAAAAAGAACCGTCTGTGTTAAAAAAGCCTAAAAACACGTGGAAATTCATAGAAAACCACTGGTTTCACCGATTCTCTTCATTCCACCGCCAGTCTGCTTCGTTGGCCAAGGACCTGGGAACCCCTGGGTCCCCGCCAGAATTCCCCAAGCGGGAGGTCACCTACTCACAGGAAGGTACTTTACCCGTAGGTGACAATCGCTGGGCAAAAGCTCTCCTCCGGACTTACCCAGGCGGCAGGCTATGCAAGCCAAAGTTCTATTGTCCTCTTGCAGTAGGTGCTTAGAATGTACTTGGGTGTTGAGACCCCGCAGCCACCCCCTCGTTGGAAATGACTCACACAAGGACACGGATATTAGGTTTATGTTATTGGGCAAACTTTGGCCACAACTGTATTGAAATTAAAGTATGTGAGTGGTATTGGCTTAGGCCAGGGGTCTGCAACACGCGGCTCCGGAGCCACATGTGGCTCTTTTACCCCTTTACCGCAGCTCCGGGGCGGATACTAGCGAGGGGAGGAGGCACATTGTGAGCCCCGACACTCCCCACTGTGGCGGGCGCTGTACTGGCTGTGATGTCACATGGGGGCGGTGCTGCGTTAGTCACGCACTGTCCCGACGTCATCTTCCCAGCCGCTGTCAGATTGGAGGGCAGCGGCGCGCATGCTTTAAATGTCGCAATGGTTTTGCGGCTCCCAGGTTTTTTTTCTTCAGAAACGGGTCCAAGTGGCTCTTTTTGTCTTAAAGGTTGCAGACCCCTGGCTTAGGCATTGATTGGACCTGACTATATCTGACTCCTGCCCATTGTGCAGGAAGTCCCAGTAAGGGTAAGCCCCCGGTAGGGGGAGCCCTGTCAATGCGAACCAACTCAAGCTCCCCCTGGTGCTCCCGTCGGGGTCGTGTCAAGGCCTTAGCCCCCCAGCCGGGCTTCAGACTAGATCAACACCCCCGGATTCCTTTAACAGAATACCCTTAAGCATGGAGGGGCAGGTGGCGGCCACATCTCCCCTCCCCCACACAAGGTCAAACAATGCCTAACCACAACCCTAACAAAGTTGTGACGATTGCTACGAGGTAGGCGAAAACCAAGTGTCCAGTGCCAATTTGCCAAGTGGTAAAATTCCTACCAGGCCCCTCGGACAACCAAGGCGACCAACCAAAGTCCAATAGCCTAACCTGCAAAATAGGGAGGGAGGGAGGGCGGGTGATTGAGGAAGCGAGCCAAAGAGGAAGTTCTCTGGGGGTTGGCTGGCCGGGCTCTGACGTGGCCGGGATCCCATAGGCAACGGGGACAGAGTTCCCCGCCCCTGGTGGGGAGTGGGTGGCCACGTGGTCCACCGCAACTCCTCCCCACCGGGAAGTGGAGCGGATTTCCCAAGACATATCCTGTATTTGCATGTTACCCCAACACATTCCTCCAATGTTAACCATGTATAACCCTCCCCTTTTCTGATGGAGTGGTGATGTTTAGCGAACTGTCTGCTGGGATAAGATAGGAACTTTTGAAATTCCTTGTCACCCCGTTTTCGGGGTTCAATTCCTCTCTGAACCTGTTGCGCGATAAACTTTGGTCTCCGCTATTTGCTCCGCTTGGTGGCTGGACTCCTTCTTTGTTCCGCAGGGACCCACGGGCTCTGAGCAGCCTCCCACCTGGATTTTTCCGTAAGAACAGAAACTCGACTAACCCTCTTGAGAGAAGAAAGGTGGCTTTTGCTCCCGCTGCAATGTTGTCATCTAAATAAGCACATCTTCCTACAAGGGAATAGTAGCCACCTATCTGGGGGGAAATAAAGTGGTATGCTGAGAGACATGGTTACGGTGGAGCGGAAATCTGTGTTCCACAATCCGAACATCCCGAGAGAAACCAGATGGCAGCTTTTTTTTACTGTGTCCACAGAACTCAATGAAAGCCAACCAATGGTTTGGGTCAGGTAAAGTAGAAGCATGTTGAAATCTGCAGATGGCACAAAGTTCAGCGGCAGTAAATCAGAAAGAGGGGCAGTCCTTAAACAGCTGAAGAGAAGGGGATAAACCTCAACTGAGCATCCAAGTATTAACATCCTGACAGTAAGGACCTTACCCAACCATTTTAAAGTATGGCTTGAGGAGCTAAAAGATGAAGAGGAGTACCCATTCAGAAGCACATCATATTGGAAACAATGCAGTTCGGTACTAACACTCCGATATGCACCAGCTTTATTCCCAGTTCGTGATCCAGCAAGAGACAAACGTACTGGAGCTGATTTACATGTCTTGTTCTTCTCTGCTGGACTGGGGCATAAGCACTGAGCCCTATCTTTCTTCTTACCTTTATTCAAACAGGTCAAGGCTTCTTCAATGGAAAGTCGGTCATCTTCCGTCTCTTCTGGTTTGTTTACTACCAGTAGCCAGCAAAGCTTGTTCTGGCACCTTAGAATTCTCGTGTCTCTTCATTTTTTTCTTATTCCAGGAAAGAAACACAAGACAAGGTCAGCTTTTTCCCCCTTTTCTTTTGCTAGTATTTTCCTGTCCTCCGATAATCAAGTTTGGTGCAGAAAAGGAATGGAGAGCTTTGCTGTTGTTGTTTAGTCGTGTCCGACTCTTCGTGACCCCCTGGACCAGAGCACACCAGGCCCTCCTGTCTTCCACTGCCTCCCGCAGTTTGGTCAAACTCATGCTGGTAGCTTCGAGAACACTGTCCTACCATCTCGTCCTCTGTCATCCCCTTCTCCTAGTGCCCTCCATCTTTCCCAGCATCAGGGTCTTTTATAATTCCTCATAGTAATCCCATCTGATCACTACATCTCTGGATGTTTGCACTCCTACATAGGCTGAGCCTGTGACCTGGCTCAGGAACTAAGTCTTTGTCATTACAACAGACTGGCCAGGCTCCCCAGGGTACCCAATCAAGTGAGCACTAACAGGCAACCTGCCAGACAGGAGGTAAACAACGCACTCAGATGTCTGTTGTAGACCGCCCTTTCTGTGATGTAGGTACGATGTATCTGGGGGGTGGTCTTGAGCTACACCCCTTTCTGTGACGTAGATATGATGTATCTGGGGGGTGGTCTTGAGCTACACCCCTTCTGTGATGTAGGTATGATGTTTCTGGGGGTGGTCTTGGACTCCAAGGCGGGCAATTTAAAATGTCTCTATAAGGGCAGGCACATCTTTGTTGTGGGTCCTCCTCCTTCTCCTGCCTGTGGGGGGAGCACCCTGTTGCAACAGTTCAATAAAGATCAGGCTTACTAGCTGCTTTGCTTCTCAATCTTCTCTGCTTGGCCTCTGTTATTTTCTCTGACCGATGGAGAACCTACAAAGGACTCTTGAAGGACTCTTGTGTTCCCCATAAGGGAATAAGGGCAGATTTTTGTTTATTACAATATGCAGGAGTGGGCTGCACAAGACGGAGTTTGGCCTCATTCGGCCCCCCTACCATGAACTCCTTAGGTGGGCCACCCTGCGTCTGCCTCGGCATCGCGCCTCGCTATTCTGCATCTCGAGATAACACTGAACTGCTCTGCAGGGGTGGGTTTTTTTATATAATATTTTTATTCATTTTCAAATACAGTACAAGTTTATATAACCAATATCAGAATTTATCACATAACCTTCTTTTTTTTTACTTCCCCCAGCTTCTCTGCCAATCTTCCGTTTTGTTTATTTATTCACACATTTTCTAATTTTAACATTGCCTTTGAAATATAAGCTCCCCAATCTTATTCCCTTTTTTTACAATATTCCTCATATTTTCACAGAACATCTTAAAAACCTACAAGCGTTGTCTGTTCATCACATATACTTTTCAGATAATCTGTAAATTTCCCCCAGTCCTCGGTGAACTTCTGGTCTCACAAATATCGAATCTTCCCCATTAGTTTATCCAGCTCTGCAAAGTCCGTCAATTTCAATCTCCATTCTTCGACCGTCGGTAATTCTTCCTGTTTCCATTTTTGGGCCATGAGCATTCTCGCCGCTGTTACTGCGTATTGGAAAAGTTTACCATCTTTTTTACATATTTCATTTCCTACAATTCCTAAAAGTAAGGCCTCGGGTTTCTTAACAAATGTATATTTCAACATCTTTTTCAATTCATTATAAATCATTTCCCAGAAGTCTTTCACCTTTTTACATTCCCACCACATATGGTAAAATGTCCCTTCTTTTTCTTTACACTTCCAACACTTATTACACGTTTTGTACATTTTTGCAAGTTTTATTGGTGTGATATACCATCTATATTTTCATAACGTTTTCCTTTAACGCAGTACATGCCGTAAATCTTAATCTTTCATTCCATAATTTTGTCCAGTCATCAAATTGTATATTATATCCAAAATCTCTGGCCCAATGTACCATCACCGATTTAACTTCTTCGTCTTTTGTATACCATTCCAGCAGCATTTTATACATTTTTGATAAGATTTTATAATCATTACTTAGTATTTCTGCTTGGAATTTTGAATCTTTTTCCACATACCCACACTCTTTAATATCCTTTTTAAACATTTCATTAACCTGATAATAATGCAACCAATCATATACATACTCTTTTACCTCTTCATATGGTTTTATTTTCCATTTCCCTCCTTCTTTAATTATCAACTCTCCATATGTTATCCATCTCCCCCTCATATTGATCTTTCTAACACTCATCACCTCTAATGGAGATAGCCAGTGAGGAAGTTTTGGTTCTAATAGGTTTTTATACCTATCCCATATTTCTATAAGAGATCTACGGAAAATGTAGTTTTCAAAACCTTTATGTATTTTCTTCTTTTCCCACCATAAGTATGCGTGCCAACCAAATCTCTTGTCAAAACCTTCCAAATCTAACAACTCTCCATTTTCTAATTTTATCCACTCTTTTAACCAACAGAGGCATGATGCTTCATAATATAGTTTCAAATCTGGCAGAGCGAAGCCCCCTCTTTCTTTCGCATCCATTAATAACTTAAATTGAATTCTTGGCTTCTTACCCTGCCAGATATACCTTGAGATTACTCTTTGTCATTCTTTAAGTATTGATGCCCCCTTGATTATAGGAATTGTCTGAAACAAAAATAACATCTTTGGCAGCACACTCATCTTTATCGTTGAAATTCTCCCCCAAAATGATAACTTCATCCTTCCCCACACCTCCAGATCTCTATTTATTCCATTCCACACTGGTATATAATTATTCTGAAACAGATCAATACTCTTGGGGGTTAACCATATTCCCAAATATTTGATTTTCTTTACCACTTCTATCTCTATTTGTTGTTGCATTGTTTCTATCATCTCTTGATTCATATTTTTTGCGATTATTTTAGTCTTTTTCTTATTCAGTATAAACCCTGCCACTTGACCGAACTGCTCTATCTCTTCTAATATTTTTTTTTACACTTTTCAATGGTTCTTCCACTGTTAATACCAGATCATCGGCAAAAGCTTTAACCTTATATTCATTTTGACCTACTGTCACCCCTTTTATTTCTCCATTTTTCCTTATTGATTTCAGAAAGACCTCCAGTACCAAGATGAATAACAATGGGGAAAGAGGACATCCCTGCCTTGTACCCTTGGTTATTCTTATGTCTTCTGTAGTAACATTATTTACTATCAGCTTTGCTTTCTGTTCTGTATATATAGCCTTTATTCCATTAAAAAATTCTTTTCCCACATCCATCAATTCCAAATTTTTTAACATAAATTGCCATGATATATTATCGAAGGCCTTTTCTGTGTCCACAAATATTAACATAGCTTGTTTCTCATTCCTGGCAGTCAAATATTCTAAAATATCAATTATATTTCTTATATTGTCTTTCATCTGCCTGCCCGGAAGAAAACCCGCTTGAGGCACAAATACAAGATGGGTGACACCTGGCTTGAGAGCAGTACATGTGAAAAGGATCTAGGAGTCTTGGTTGACCACAAACTTGACATGAGCCAACAGTGTGACGTGGCAGCTAAAAAAGCCAATGCAATTCTGGGCTGCATCAATAGGAGTATAGCATCTAGATCAAGGGAAGTAATAGTGCCACTGTATTCTGCTCTGGTCAGACCTCACCTGGAGTACTGTGTCCAGTTCTGGGCACCACAGTTCAAGAAGGACACTGACAAACTGGAACGTGTCCAGAGGAGGGCAACCCAAATGGTCAAAGGCCTGGAAACGATGCCTTATGAGGAACGGCTAAGGGAGCTGGGCATGTTTAGCCTGGAGAAGAGGAGGTTAAGGGGTGATATGATAGCCATGTTCAAATATATAAAAGGATGTCACATACAGGTGGGAGAAAGGTTGTTTTCTGCTGCTCCAGAGAAGCGGACACGGAACAATGGATCCAAACTACAAGAAAGAAGATTCCACCTAAACATTAGGAAGAACTTCTTGACAGTAAGAGCTGTTTGACAGTGGAATTTGCTGCCAAGGAGTGTGGTGGAGTCTCCTTCTTTGGAGGTCTTTAAGCAGAGGCTTGACAACCATATGTCAGGAGTGCTCTGATGGTGTTTCCTGCTTGGCAGGGGGTTGGACTCGATGGCCCTTGTGGTCTCTTCCATCTCTATGATTCTATGAAATGTCTAGCAGGAAGTGTCTGTCTTCTCCAGGATGTTGAAATACTGAAGAAGGCGCCCAATAGCCCTAAGACGGGGGCGGAAACAGTACTTAAGGATGATCAAGCATTGCGTATGAAGGTCCAGGAGCCTGTAGAAAACCTCCAGCCGTTGCCAGAAATACTCCAGGAGCCGCAAGCAAGAGGTATTTTTGAGAATCCTGTCGTCACAAATTCCGGGGACGTGGCCCTCCCAGTGTTAAGGTGGGGAAATGGGGTTGGGAGTTTGCAGATAAGAGTCAAAAGTTAAAAATGTAAAGGCTAATGGAATTCTATTTAAAAATCAAAAGTCACTGTGGTGGTTCAATTTATAGTGTGAGACAAAAGACAAGATGGAAAAGAAAAGATAAGGAAGAAAGAAAAGAGATAGAGAGAAAAAGAAGAAAGAAACACAAAAAAATCCTATTGAAAATGGTTTGTTTGTTTGTTCAGAAAAGAGAAGGAAAAGAAAAAAGCCATTTTAATAAGTAAATGGAAAAAGGGGGGAGTGGGGATGGAAAAGTAGATATATATCTAGAATTCTTTAATGAGAAATTAAAAAAAAAACTTTTTTAAAAAAAGAGAAAAATGAGTAATAATAATGAAAATGAGTAAATGAGTAAAATGAGTGAATAGAAATGGATGAATAATGAGTAATAATGTATTAATAAAAAAGGGAGGGTTGTGTGTATAACGAAAGAAGAAGGAGGAGAGAGAGAGAGAGAAGGGAACAAGAAAAAGGGGCAGTTTGAATTCTCCCGTGGGACCCCCAGGGCTTGGTGTCGGGTCCCTAGATCGGGGCTGAGGCGGCGGTTCCAGGAAATGGGCTCCAATGGTTCAGGCCGCCTACCTGGGTTCACAGGGTTCTAAAATATTGATAAGAAATGGACTGAAAATAAACTCAATCACATAAAGCATGGTTCTTGCTGTGCCCCCCTGCACTGGCAGGGGAGGGTCCACGCCGCGTTCTTCTAGCCCCCAGCCGGTCCCCGGTGCGCGGCTCCTCTGCTCTTTTGCTCCAGCCGCTGGTGATATTGGCTTGGGGTCGGAGCTGGGCTAGGTGGGGCGTTCCCTCCGGGCTTCCCTGTCTCTCCCGATCCCCTCCTATCCTTACCAATACAGTCGTACCTTGGATCCCAAACGCCTTGCGACTCGAATGTTTTGGCTCCCGAACGCCACAAACCTGGAAGTGAGTGTTCCAGTGTAGCAGGAGACACCCCCCCTTCGTTACACTGTAATGCACAAGCGCCACACATACACACCCCACCATCCCCGAGCCTAGGGGTGTACCTTCTAGAGGGGCATCCCCTAAAAGCCTTCCGTAAATAAGGAAGCGATAGCTTGACAGCTCCGCACGGAACCCCTTTATTTTCATATATTTTCCCTGAGTAGACTGTACAACTCTACCTCGCCCTATCCTTATAATGGGTCGACCAACTGTCTGAACTCAGGGTCAATCGGCTGCCGCTTCAGCCAAACCACAAAGTTTCCGAGTTCAATTGACCGTGACTGATTTAATCAAAAAGTTGCAATCCGCTTCCGGGAAAGTGAAAGTGGTTTTGAACTTCTGGGGCAGTTTCTTCATAAATTCACTATAAATCAGCCGTACATCGGATTTTCACCGGATCACTTTTATTTTGCTCCATGTTACAAGGACTATCAAAGGGGGGTGGATCAATGTCAGTCAGCCATAATCCTTTGACCGAGGAGGCACGTACTCAACAGCCCTTCCCAGTTGGCATGGCAACCTTGATAGTCATCTTGATGGGCTCAGACAGAGGACTATCAGGGACACGACGGACTGCATATGCGAGTGGATTCAACTCGGACTATGACAAAGGGACAGTGATCGGATTCCCCTCAGGGGGTAGGAAACTGTGCCCATCCTTTTGTCTTCTGGAAATGACTCATGGGGAGGGGGAGAAGGGGCTTCGGCCAGGTGTCATGATACTCAGATTACCTGTGCAACCCCTCCCCTGACTCCTCTTGTTTTTAATGTAGTCATGATGTAGTTATGATGTATTTCTAGGGGTGTAACTTAGGGGATTAGGAGATAATAAAAGTTGGGCTTTTCTTTTGTTCTGGGCTTCCATCTTGCTTCACCTCGTGGGTGGTCGGAGTCCTGTCGCGACAGTCTTTCTTCAATAAAGACCGAGCCTACAGGCTGCTGATTTGCTCCAAATTGCTCTGGTTGGTGTCTTGATTTCTGCCCAAGGCGACCGTGCTCAGGGACACTTGGTTCTCCTGTAAAGGTGAGGAGGGAGATAGAGGGGATCGGGCGCCACTGGGCAACCTTAGCCCGGGGATCCCTTTTTCATCTCCCTGCCACCTCTTTGCGGGCGGTAATCAATCGTCACCAAAAGCCCAGCCAGGGGGAGCAAAGGCAAGGTCAAGCCGGCTAAAAAGGAAGGATCCCGGGATCCGCGGGGGACATCTACGAACGTGAGTATGGTTAAAAAATCAATACATTGGGAGGGGGTGGGAAGGCAACGTCTCCACGACAGCTGGACTTTTCTTCCTTCCATCTCTGACGTTTCCCCTCGGAGTCGACCAGGAACGTCCTAAACTTTCTCTTTCTCTCCCCCGATTTCCCTCTCGAAGTTTGACCGGGGAAACCGTGGAACTTTTGTTGTTTTTCTGACGTTTCCCCTTGGAGTCGACCAGGAACGTCCTAATCTCTCTCTCTCTCTTTCCCGTTTTTCCTCTCGGAGTTTGGCCGGGGAAAACGCGGAACTTTGTTGTTTCTCTGACGTCTTCCCTCGGAGTCGCCCGGAAGCGTCCTTACAAGTCTCTCTCTCTGTCTCTCTCTCTGTCTCTCTCTCTCTCTCTCTCTCTCTCCCCCTCCCTCCCCCTCTCCCCCTTTCCATGCAAATGAAGCCGCCCCTCCTGCTCGGCGACCCTTGTTGGGGATGACCCGTGTACGTGAGAACGCAAGGTCATTTGCTTCCTTTCAAAACTTTGTTTTCTCGGACCCCGATCTGGCACTGCACAGGCGTTCAGTAGGGAGTCCCGAATTTAGTCTCAAAGGCTGTCGTGGATGGTAGAATGGGAGGTTCACAAACTGGGGCCCCACACCAGGGTTAGTCTTGTAAGCAGCGCTGAGGTCAGATTCTGGATCCGTGGTTATTTTCCGGGTGAAGAGACCCATGGTTTTCCAGGCTTGCGCCTGTGGTTTTCCGGGTGAAGAGACCCGTGGCTTTCCAGGCTTGCGCCTGTGGTTTCCTAGACAAGTCGTTTATAGTTTACTGATAGGTAGGGATTGTGCTAGTCAAAAATAACCTGAATACTGAAAGAATATTCTTTCTCTACCCCTTCTTCTTCTTGTCCCTTTCCTTGTGTGCCCGTTCTTTCTGTCTCTTAGTGTACTTTCTTAAGGAAAACCCCCACTATACGTATTAAAGGAAATGGGAGCCCACGCTTCCAAACATTCCGACTGGACTCCTCCAGGCGACAAGGCTTCCATGAAGCCTTTATGCCCTAGAGAGGACTCCGATACCCCTCTACAATTCATTCTCTCAAGTTGGAAAGAGCTGAGAGGGAGGAAGGGTCTCTCCAAGTCTAAACTGAGGGACCTCTGCAACATCTCGTGGGTTGCTTTCACCCACCATCTGGAGCCGGCCTCTCAATGGCCACCTCATGGTTCCTTTAATCTTGTGAAGATGCAGGTACTTAAATCTTATCTTGCCGATGAAAAGCCCCGGCAGCTTTATTATCTCAACGCCTTCGTTGAAGCCCGTGAATTGTTCCAACGGCAACAAGCCCAAATTGTTCGACAAATGGCTGTTCTAAAAACAACCAGACCTCTTCCATACGATGAAATTAGAGCCCAAGAGGAGCAGTTGGATAGAACCCTCGTCCCTTTCTATTATCCCGAACCAAGAGGACCCCACCCGCCAGGACCCGGGGCAGGAGCCAGAGCAGGAGCCAGAGGAGGCGGTGGACTTAGGGAAAACGTAATAAATCAATCCGCCGTTGCCCCTTCTCAAAGCTCATCAGTCACATTGCCTCTCAACCCACCCCAAAACTCATCCGAGACAGGGGAAGACCAAACCGATTCGGATACGAGAGCCCTACCCAACGGGGAACCTTTTAATGAAGGAAGGGATGGACCAGTCTCCAGTAGAACTCGGAATAGGGATAACCTACTAAACGGAGAGGCGGAGGGCGCATTTCCCCTCAGGGCATTACCTATTCCCCCGGCCAGGGCAGGAGACCCACCCCGCATGGTCTTCACGCACCAACCCTTCCTTACCTCGGATTTAATGAACTGGTCCGACAAAATGCCATCTCTTCGGGATGACCCCGACAAATGCCACCGCCAAGTGGCCATCATCTTCTCCACCCACAACCCCACGTGGGCGGATGTACATATGTTACTTGGGGCCTTTTTTAATGAGGCAGAAAAAAGAGAGATACTGGCAAAGGCAGGGGAAGCTTTGGCTTGAGCAGAATACCAACTAAACCGACCCGCCTTGATGACCCCACTGACCGCCCAGACTTTAATTAACGATCCTGACTGGGACTATAATACTACGGATGGTTTATGGGGCTTAAAGATTTTCAAGAAAGCCATCTTGGATGGTATCAAGGCTGCAGGACAGTGAACCGTGAATTGGACCAAAGTCCAAGCCGTCCTTCAAGGACCTGATGAACACCCATCTGACTATTATTCTCGCCTGGTTTCTGCAATTAAAACTTCGGGTGGGATAGACCCGGAGAGCCCTCAGCATGAGGTTATTGTCAAAGGGTTCTTTAAACATCAAGCTACGGCTGACATACGGAAAGCATTAAATGCACACCTTGGGTACGATGGAAAAACAATAAACGAAATCCTTTCCATCGCAAAATCCGTTTTCAATTCAAGAGACGAGCGGAAAAGAAAAGACCAAAAGCCCGATTCCCCACGAGTGCTAGCCTATGCGGCCGGGGTTTCTCCCTTCAAGGAAAGACTCAAGGGAAGGGGGCCTGAACAGTCAGAGGACCACGCTTGTTTTAACTGCGGTGAGGTGGGACATATATAGAGACATTGCCCCCTCTTGACGGGAGCCAGAAGGGCCGAATATAGAGACCCAAGACCCTACCGACCGGAGCATAGGGAAACCACCTACCCCAGCTACAGGGATTCAACCCCTCCATACGGACCCTCTCAGTCAGCATCCCAAGCGCCATCTCTAGTGGCACCCCCTCCTCCACAACCACGACCCCGCAATCCTGCCTATGATGCTACCAACCCTTTTAAGCAAGGAAATCGCTCCACAAATCCAACCCATGAGATGGTAATGGAAGAATATCAAGACCATTGACAATTAGAAGCAGATCCCGCCTCTTTCTCCTTTCTTTGCCCAGTCTTTCAACTATCCTCCTCTGACCCCATCTGCACTATGCAAATCGATGGGCAATCTTATGACTGTCTCCTAGACACTGGGGCCACTTACTCCACCCTTACAAATAGCCACTTGGCCCCGGGGGAAGAAACTAGGACTGTGATGGGACTTGATGGAATCCCCCGGAATTGCCCCCTTTCCAAACCTGCAAAGGTCTCAGTCGGACCTCTATCGGTCAAACATACCTTCTTACTTACTTCTAGCCCTGTCAACCTGTTGGGGAGGGATCTGCTTTCAAACTGAACGCTACGATCCAATGTGGCCAAGAAGGAATTTATTTACACATGCCAAATGACTCCATTTTCAATTTCCAAGGGATTCTTCAAGAAGCTAACAGCAAAGCCATTGATCTTCCTCCCGAACTTCTGAATAGTGTTCCCCCTTGGCTATGGGAAACCGAATCAACCTCTGTTGGACTCCTAAAGTCTGCAACCCCAGTAAAAGTAAACTATAGGAAGGACCTACCGTTTCCCTGCACCAAGCAATACCCCCTACCACCGGAAGCAATAGAGGGACTCACTCCAATGATTGACTAGTTTCTGAAGATGGGAGTTCTAGTTCCCTGTGCCTCCCCGTGTAACACCCCTCTCCTTCCTGTCAAGAAGCCTAACACAAACCCCGTCAAATGGCGCTTGGTGCAAGACCTCAGGCTCGTCAATTCCTTCGTTATTCCCAGACATGCTGTAGTGGCTAACCCCCACCACCTTTTGAGCACCATTCCGGAGGGAACTGTAGTTTACTCCATCATCGACTTATGTTCCGCCTTCTTTAGTATCCCCGTGGACCCAGAGAGCCAATTTCTCTTTGCCTTCACCTGGCAAACCGGTCAACTAACATGGACCCGGTTACCTCAAGGATATGGAGAATCTCCGGCAATCTTCTCTTCCATATTACACCAAGACTTATTAGATAATAATAATAATAAATTATAAATTTTATTTATATCCCGCCCTCCCCAGCCGAAGCCGGGCTCAGGGCGGCTAACAACACTAAAATAGTGCAACATTATAAAAACATTATAAAAAATTAATTAAAATCAAATTCAAAATTGATGGCAACCATAAACTAAAGTTTTGTAAAGATCGCCAAAGGAGGGAGTCAGGCTGCACCCTGACCAAAGGCCTGGTGGAACAGCTCTGTCTTGCAGGCCCTGGGGAAAGATGTCAATTCCTGCAGGGCCCTTGTCTCTTGTGACAGAGCGTTCCACCAGGTTGGAGCCGCAGCCGAAAAAGCCCTGGCTCTAGTTGAGGCCAGCCTAACCTCTCTGTGGCCTGGGACCTTCAAGATGTTTTTATTTGAAGACCGTAAGTTCCTCTGTGGGGCATACCAGGAGTGGCGGTCCCGTAGGTACGAGGGTCCTAGGCCGTATAGGGCTTTAAAGGTTAAAACCAGCACCTTAAACCTGATCCTGTACTCCACCGGGAGCCAGTGCAGCTGGTATAGCACCGGATGAATGTGATCTCGCAGCGAAGACCCTGTAAGGAGTCTCGCTGAGGCATTCTGCACCCGCTGGAGTTTCTGGGTAAGTCTCAAGGGCAGCCCCACGTAGAGAGAGTTACAATAATCGAGTCTGGAGGTGACCGTCGCGTGGATCACAGTGGCTAGGTCAGGGCGAGAGAGGTAAGGAGCCAACTGCTTAGCTTGGTGGAGATGAAAAAATGCCGCCTTTCTTGTAGCTGCAATCTGTGCCTCCATGGAGAGGGAGGTATCGAAGATTACACCCAAACTCTTAACGGACGGTGCTGGCACTAATTGCACCCCCGCAAGAGATGGGAGTTGCCCCCTCAATCCCATATCTTCCCATTCCAGCCAGAGGACCTCTGTCTTCGAAGGATTTAACTTCAACCGGCTCCCACGTAACCATCTAGCCACAGCTTCCAAGCATCTGATCAGTGTGTCTGGGGCCGAGTCAGGATGGCCATCCATCAGCAGATAGAGTTGGGTGTCATCAGCATACTGATGGCAGCCCAGCCCAAAACTCCGGACAAGCTGGGCGAGGGGGCGCATAAAGATGTTAAAAAGCATTGGGGAGAGTATCGCACCCTGAGGCACTCCACATACCAAGGAGTGGCGTGATGACAATTCCCCCCGAAGCGCCCCCCTCTGTCCCCGACCAAAGAGAAACGAGCGCAGCCATTGAAGGACTGTGCCCTGGATCCCCACGTCAGAAAGGCGGTGGTCCAGGAGTTCGTGATCGACCATGTCAAAGGCTGCTGACAGGTCTAGAAGAATCAGCAGCCCCGACCCGCCTTGATCCAGCTGCCTGCGGAGATCATCTGTTAGGGCGACCATAGCCGTCTCGGTCCCATGACCAGCGCGGAAGCCGGACTGGAATGGATCCAGAGCCGATGTTTCATCCAGAAACCTACCAAGCTGTTCAGCAACCGCTCTCTCAATCACCTTACCCAGGAATGGAAGATTCGAAACCGGGCGGTAGTTGGATAGATCTTTTATATATATATATATATATAAATATTTTATTAGGTTTTACAATAAGTATAAAGCGACAAAAAATAAAACACAACACAACAAAAAATACAAAAATACAATAACATACAAACACAAAACAACAAAAAATATGAAAAAATAAGAAATATAAAAACAATTTTTTATCCTCATTATATTCTTTGCATTAACTTATTTCTCCGACCTCCCCAGACCTCCCTTCTCTGTATTCCAGATCATATATTCTATCAGCAAATTCCTTCCCTCTGTCTTAATTTGATTTTATCATAATTTTAATATCTTAATATAATTACATTTCCGTATATCTTAAAATATTAGATCTTTTTTAATCTTTAAACTTCTTACTAATAACCTTTTACATTCAATCTGGTGTCATCAAACATTCATTATCTTATAGTGTTTCTGTAGATAGTCTTTAAACTTCCTCCAATCTTCCTTCACCGTCTCTTCTCCCTGGTCTCTGATTCTGCCAGTCATTTCTGCCAATTCCATATAGTCCATGACTTTCATCTGCCATTCTTCCAGTGTGGGGAGTTCCTGTGTCTTCCAGTACTGTGCGATGACTATTCTTGCTGCTGTTGTAGCATACATAAAAAATGTCCTGTCCTTCTTATGCACCTGTTGGCTGACCATGCCCAGGAGAAAGGCCTCTGGTTTCTTCGGGAAGGTGTATTTAAACACTTTTTTCAGTTCATTATAGATCATCTCCCAGAAGGTCTTAATCCTTGGGCACGTCCACCAAAGTTGAAAGAATGTACCTTCAGTTTGTTTACATTTCCAGCATTTATTATCGGGCAAATGATAAATTTTTGCTAGCTTGACTGGTGTCATGTACCATCTGTATATCATTTTCATAATATTCTCTCTTAAGGCATTACATGCCGTAAATTTCATTTCCAATTTTGATTTTTCCACCTGGAAACCAATTTTTCTATCCAATTTATAAGCCTCCATTATCTGATGGTAATGTAGCCAATCACGGACTCTACATTTTAATTTTTCAAAACTCTGCAGTTTCAATTTATCTCCATCTTGTTCTAAAATCTCCCAATATTTTGACCAATTGGCCTCCATATTGGGTCTTTTTAAAGCTTTTGCTTCCATTGGTGACAACCACCTTGGGGTCTTATTTTCAAGTAGGTCTTTATATCTAGTCCATACATTAAACAATGCTTTCCTGACAATGTGAATTTTAAACATTCTATGCACTTTAACTTTGTCATACCATAGATATGCATGCCAACCAAACACATTATTAAATCCTTCTAGATCCAATATATCTGTGTTTTCAAGAAGTAGCCATTCCTTCAACCAGCAGAAAGCTGCTGCTTCATAGTAAAGTTTTAAGTCTGGCAGGGCAAAGCCTCCTCTTTCCTTTACATCCGTTAATATTTTAAATTTTATCCTTGGCTTTTTGCCCTGCCAGACAAATCTGGATATGTCTTTCTGCCACTTCTTGAAACAGTCTGTTTTGTCAATAATCTGCAACGTCTGGAAAAAGAACAACATTCCTGGCAATACATTCATCTTTATCACAGCAATGCGACCCAATAGTGAGAGTTTCAAATTTGACCATATTTCTAAATCTTTCTTTATCTCCATCCAACATTTATCATAATTATCTTTATATAAATTCCCGTTTTTTGCAGTCATAGTAATTCCCAAATATTTTACTTTTTTCACCACTGTCAAGCCTGTCTCATTCTGAAACCTTTCTTTCTCAATTTCTGTTAAGTTCTTTTCCAAAACCTTTGTTTTTGTCTTATTCAATTTAAAACCTGCCAATCGACCAAACTCCTGAATCAATTCTAAAACTCTTTTCACACTAGATTCTGGCTCCTGTAACGTCAAAACTAGGTCATCTGCAAATGCTCTTAATTTATACTGTTTAGCTCCGACCTGTATCCCTCTGACCAATTGGTCCTTTCTTATCATGTTCAGCAACACCTCCAGGACTGATATAAAAAGCAATGGGGAAATTGGACAACCTTGTCGTGTTCCTTTTTCTATTCTGAACTCCTCTGTCACAACGTTATTAACAATTAGTCTAGCTTTTTGTTCAGAATAGATTGCACCTATACCATTTTCAAATTCTTGGCCTACCCCCATTCCTTGCAGATTCTGCTTCATAAAACTCCAAGAAATATTGTCAAAGGCTTTCTCCGCGTCCACAAATATCAAAACTGCTTTTGTATTTATCTTTTCCTGTAAAAGTTCCAAATGTCTATTATATTCCTCACATTGTCAGATAAATGCCTTCCTGGAAGAAAGCCTGCTTGGTCCTTGTGAATCTCCTCTACTAACACTTTCTTTAATCTTCTAGCCAAAATATCTGCAAAAATTTTATAATCCACGTTAAGTAAATACTAAATAATTGCGCCGGGCGAGAGCTAGCGGATGCAATGGAAGCCGAGAAGTAGGACTTCTTAGCGGCCTTCACTGCCATCTCGTAGGTTTTCATAAAAACCCTATAAGATGTTCTTGAAGCTCCATCATGGGCACCCCGCCATACTCGCTCTAGCCGTCTGAGGTCCCGCTTCATTTTCCGGAGCTCCTCGGTAAACCAGGGAGCCCGGTTTCTGCGGGGTCGCAGAGGGCGCTTAGGTGCGATCTCATTGATGGCTGCCAGGAGCTGGGTATTCCAGCCCTCAACAAGCTCAGTCAATGAGTCGCCAGGGGGAGCAAGGTCCCGCAAGGCTTGGCGGAATCTATCAGGGTCCATCAGCCTCTGTGGGCAAGCCCAAATTGGCTCGCCACCTAAGCAGGGTGGGGGTGGAACATCAATCCTGGCTTTCAGAGCATAGTGATCAGACCATGGCACCTTCATCGAAGGAAACATGATCACATCTATACCGACGCCAAAGATCAAATCCAGCGTGTGGCCTGCTTGATGTGTGGGACCCCAAACAAACTGGGAGAGCCCTAGTGTCGCCATGGAAGACACCAGGTCCAGAGCCTGTGAGGAGGGAGTGGCATCAGCATGGATGTTGACGTCCCCCAATACCAATAGGTTAGGGAACTCCAAGGCCCAGCCGGCCACAGCCTCCAGCAGGCCTGACAGGCTGGCTGCTGGTGCGCTAGGTGGCCGGTACACCAGCCAGACAGCCAAGCTCACCTTGGAGCCCCACACTAGGCCAACACATTCAATGCCGGGGATCGATGGCGATGGTAGAGCCCTGAAAGAACAATCTTCCCGGATTAATAATGCCACCCCTCCCCCCCGGCCCACAGTCCGTGACTGGTGGAGGACGGAGAAACCCGGGGGTGCCATCTCTCGTAAGGTAACAGTATCCCCTTTACGCACCCAGGTCTCCGTCACACAAGCCAGGTCGACCCCCTGCGAGATGAAGAAATCTTGCAGGGTGGCGGTTTTGTTGCCTATAGACCTGGCATTGCACACCACCAGTGACGGAGGTGAGTAAGCCTTGCTCACCCTACCCTCGTCTCTCAGGATGGGGCGCAGATTGGAAGGGGTACGAGCATATCCGTATCTCGATCCCCTTCGCCTATGACATGTGACCCTTCCAGGAGGCTCCGCCCTCAGGCTGTACGTGGATGACATCTTGCACTGTGGGCGGGACTTAGAATCCTGTAGATCAGACACTATAACTCTCCTGACGATACTAGCACATAAGGGACACAAAGTGTCTCCCAAAAAGATACAGTACTGCCAAAAGGAAGTGAAATATCTTGGCCACATCCTCGGAGAAGGCACCCGTGCCCTAACCACAGATAGGATCGAGTCCATAACTAAGCTACCCCTTCCTAAAACAAAAAGGCAGCTCAGGGGTTTCATCGGGATGAGCGGATTCTGTCGAGCATGGATCCCCCGCTACGAAGAATTCACCCGTCCCCTTACCGCCATGACCCATGACAATGCCCCAGACCAACTACAATGGACTGCAGAGGCGCTTGAAGCCTTCAAATCTATCAAACGGGAGTTGAGATCTTCACCCACCCTCAGACTCCCTGACTGTAGGCTACCTTTCTCTTTATTCGTCCATGAGAATAAAGGGGTAGCTTCTGGTGTCCTCACGCAACCTTTCCAGGGAAGGAACAGACCTGTCGCCTATTACAGCCTCCAGTTGGACACCACTGTAATGGGGAATCTGGGGTGCCTTAGAGCAGTAGCAGCGGCAGCATTACTCCTAGAAAAGGCGCAAGAGACTGTTTTGGGACATGATCCAACTGTAAACGTCCCTCATGCTGTGGCCACCCTTCTCAGCCTGTAAGGGTGCCAACGGTTCACTATACAAAGGCTGAACAGGTATGAGGCTATCCTCCTCAGCCCATCCAATGTCACCATAAAAAGAGTAAACTCCCTCAACCCTGCGACCCTCCTGCCCCTCCCTGATGATGGCACCCCACATCACAACTGTTCCCAAGTGGTTCGCCATGCCGAAAAACCACAGGAAGACCTGGACTATCTCCCCTTAGTGGACCCCGACCTCATCTTGTACACTGATGGGAGCTCGAAGATAGTGGGAGGGGAACGGAAAAGCGGATACGCTGTCGTCAGCAACACCGACATCTTAGAAGCACGCCCTGTCCATGCCAAGTACAGCACACAGGCTGCTGAACTTATTGCCCTAATCCGAGCCTGCGAACTGGGGGCGGGACAAAGAATTACCATTTACACAAATTCAAAATATTGCTTTGGGTTGGTTCATGCCACCGGACAGATCTGGCTGCAGAGGGGCTTTCTGACCGCTGCAGGCACCCAAATAGCCCATGCGCCCCTAGTACAACGTCTCATGGATTCCATACATCTTCCCGAAGCTATAGCGGTAGTCCATTGTAAAGCTCACACCAAGGGGAAGGACCCGATCTCAATAGGGAACCGTTGTGCCGATCGCGTAGCGCAAGAAGCAGCCCTGCAGCCGCTGTCTGCATACAATGAATTCCAGGGAGCTCAGGTTCCTTCAGATGTGGACTTTGAGCAGATGTATAAAACAGCGACCCCAGAGGAGATAAAGGGATGGGAAGAACAAGGAGCTCTCTTAGAAAATGGCATTTGGTACCTCCCCGATAAGAGATGCTTGATGCCCAGACTCTGGGTACCCAAACACTTAAGAGTCCTACATCAGTGTACTCACTGGGGAAGAGACAAGCTCATAGACGCGGTACAACGCTGTTGGTATGCCTCAGGACTAGCTCTCACTGCGAAAGCGGCAGTGAAAAATTGTCACACCTGTCAAACCTTTAATCCAAAGCATACCGTCAGATGTCCACCAGGAGCCAGACCATGGGCTTTCGTCCCATTTGAGAGTCTACAAGTCGATTTCATAGACCTACCCCCTTGTCAGGGCTACAAACATGCCCTTGTCATCATTGATCAATTGACTGGATGGGTGGAATGCTTCCCAACTCGCCGAGCTACTGCCCAAATAGTCGCTAAAATTCTACTGCATGAAATAATACCACGATTTGGGGTTCCGAGACACATAGACAGCGACAGGGGCTCACACTTCACATCCGACATAGTCCAACAAGTAGCTAGAGCTCTAGGGGTTAAATGGAAGTTTCACACCCCATATCACCCCCCCTCCTCAGGGCAGGTTGAAAGAATGAACCAGCAGCTTACGTCTCAGCTGGGAAAACTCTGCAAAGACTCTGGAATCAAATGGGTCAATGCCCTCCCCTTGGTCTTACATAATCTCAGGGCATGCCCCTGTGGGAACCTGAATTTATCTCCTTATGAATTACTTTTTGGGAGACCCTCCCCCATGTACAACACCCAATTTCCCCCATCTGAATTAGAAGTGGGTGAGTCAGAATTAACCCAATATACAATACAGCTCCAGAAGCAACTGATTGTTCTCCACATATACGCGGCCGGGAGCCAAAATATACCTCTAGACGAGAACATCCACCCGTTCCAACCAGGAGACTGGGTACTGGCAAAGACTTATCAGAAGGTACCCCTACAGCCCACCTGGGAAGGACCCTACCAGGTACTTCTAACTACCCCAACCTCTATTAAGGTAGCAGAGAAGTCGGCCTGCCTATATCATACCCGCTGCAAACCAGCTTCTCCACCCAACGCCGCCACTGACAATGCACCATACTCCACTCCACCACAACCGGCAGACGGCGACACCGACTCCGAGGAGAACCAGCAGGCTGGACCAGATCGGGGCACGAATCGAGCCCAACAGACCAGACCAGATCGGGGCACGAATCGGGCCCAACAGACCGGACCAGATCGGGGCACGAATCGGGCCCTACAGACCAGACCTGCCTCAACACCAGCACCGACCCAATGGACCTCTGAAATCCTCCCTACAACGGACAACTGGGAGCAACCCCTGATCTGCCTCCGACTCCGTAAGGCACCGCTTCACGCCGTTTGACAGCTCGCCTTTTGACACCTCGCCTTTTGACACCTCGCCTCTTTAACAGCTCGCCTTTTGACACCTCGCCTTTTGACAACTTGCCTCTTTGACAGCTCGCCTCTTTGACAGCTCACCTTCTGGCAGCTCGCCCTTTGACATCTTCGCCTCTTGGCAGCTTCCCCGTTTGACAGTTTGCCTTTCACAGCCTGCCGCCTACCGCCACCCTGTTCCCGACCACCATGCCCTCCACTGGATGTACCCCACCTCCTTCCTCCTCCATCCTACTCATGCTCTCCATTTTTGCCACTACCATGACCTGCTCAAAGACCATCAGGACCACGCATGTTTCATGCCCAGGATTACAAATCGAGTACCAATATCTTGATTTCGGGATTGTGGACATTGTAAAAAGAGGAGCATTGGATCTCTTAGGGGATTTCGACTTCTGCGTACCAGAAACCCGCGTTCTCCTTCGCGACTCCATACTACCTACCCTCACCACACACCAAACCTGGGAACTGTTCATCCGTTCGCCAACTTACACACCACTCGGCAAACTCATACTGAGCCGAGATGGCCCCTGGAACTGAGCCCGCTGCATAAATGGCTCCTACACACTATTCACTGACGGTGTGCCCCAACAATCGCTGAATTGGACACTATTGGACAATGGTGGCGGGGAATCAGTCTACACAGATCGAAACCACCCAACCAACCATCTGATCCATGGATTTTACTGCCAGAGAGTGGACTCCGTACCTCGCCCCACCACCCTCCAGGGAGCTTGCCTCCGAAGGTACTGCTGCGTCTGGGACATCGGCCTCGTCTCCACCTGGGATGGCAGAGTGTACCTTGAGGGCTGGCATCACTCCACCACCCCACCCGCAGAGTGGGATACTACTGGGCCCCAAAGATGTGGAGGTGTGGCTACTAACCTCACCTACCTACATCGACAGGACCCCCTCCACCCCGCGGGCACAGCACCTCGACAAAGGGGGGAACTGTCGATATCCGAACCCCCTACCAATGACGACCTGTTATCCACCTGGCATTCCAACACCTACGTGAAGCTGGTCTCCGAAATTGCAAAGCAAGCGACCACTGACGACTGTTGGATCTGCGCCAATGCCCCGGCTCACCTCCGCAGTGGCATTCCTTTTCTTGGAGTACCCCTCACCTTACAACAACACCTCTCTGCTGATGTACAGTCCTGGAACCTGACTGCTGTGAACTTAACTCACCAGTACATCTACCTAACTGGACCTACGAAAAGTGACCTCTGTCGGAAGTTCAGCGGCAATGACAGGATGATTGGAGAAAGCACCTGTAAGTACATCATTGACATCACCCTGACTGGTAAAATCACTTTGTGGTGACAGGGCACCCCCTCTACCCATCCAGATCTGTTGTCTGCTTGGAAGCAAGTGATGAATTTGCCTAATTCTTGGGACCCCTCCCCCGTTTCCCAGTGCTTTTTCCGTACCTTCCTCACGGGACGCATAGACTCCTGTCTACAGGGATTGTTTTGGGTGTGCGGCCATCGTGGCTATGTATGGGCCAGCCCCCACTCCCGAGGCACCTGCTACCTTGGACTAATCTTGCCTGGGATCAGGGTCACCCCAGACCTTCCCCCTGGAAGGAGACGCAACAAGAGGGCAAAGGACTTGTCAGAACTTTCCGACGTGTCAGCCAATGGGGAAACCTATGGGCGAGCCCTCTTCCCCGCCTATGGAGCAGGATCCAACCATGTAGACATTCTTAAACTGACGGACATTCTATTAACTTTTATGGAAGAATCTAACGCGGCAACCCAATCTATCCTAACGGAGCTGACAGAGGTCAGACAGATGGCGATTCAGAATCGTCTTGCTTTGGACTATATTCTGGCTTCGACCGGAGGCGTATGTGCCCTCGTAGGAACCGAGTGCTGTACGTACGTCTCTGATCAGACCTTGAACATTACAGGTCATCTCAACAATATCCACAAACTGACCGACGAACTTAGAGATATCCGACATGAAGGTTGATCCAATGCTCAATTTTGGAGCTCGCTACCGGGATCCGGATGGATAAAACAACTCTTGGGGAACGGACTCCTGATTCTGATCACCGTAGCTATTTGCATTGCTTTCTTCTGCTGTGCTATCCATTGCTCCCCACTTTGCTGTCAAACGTGCGACTCCTGCGTTCCGCTTCTCCGATCCCGCACGCCTGCCTCTCACAGGATGTTCCCACCAGGAACCCCTTCGACTTCCATTGAGATGGGACCCCTAGGAGCTCGGCGAAATCCGGATTCTGGGTATGGCGTGTCAGACTTTTACTAGCTTGTGCGGAGAAAAGGATTGTGCGGTGTCCACCTTCGCAATCTTATCTCCAAAGGGGGGAACTGTAGCAGGAGACCCACCCCCCCTTCGTTACACTGTAATGCACAAGCACCACACATACACACCCCACCTTCCCCGAGCCTAGGGATGTCCCTTCTAGAGGGGCATCCCCTAAAAGCCTTCCGTAAATAAGGAAGCGCTAGCTTGACAGCTCCGCACGGAACCCCTTTATTTTCATATATTTTCCCTGAGTACAACTCTACCTCGCCCTATCCTTATAATGGGTCGACCAACTGTCTGAACTCAGGGTCAATTGGCTGCCGCTTCAGCCAATCAGCGTTACCGAACAGCGCCCCATGTGGCGGCCACGCAGGTACTGCAGGCAGCAGGCACGCGCTTCTCTATACTTTGACAGCTCTCAAATACAAAGTTTCCGAGTTCAATTGACTGTGACTGATTTAATCAAAATGTTGCAATCCGCTTCCGGGAAAGTGAAAGTGGTTTTGAACTTCTGGGGCAGTTTCTTCATAAATTCGCTATAAATCAGCTGTACATCGGATTTTCACCAGATCACTTTTATTTTGCTCCATGTTACAAGGACTATCAAAGGGGGGTGGATCAATGTCAGCCAGCCATAATCCTTTGACCGAGGAGGCACGTACTCAACAGCCCTTCCCAGTTGGCATGGCAACCTTGATAGTCATCTTGATGGGCTCAGACAGAGGACTATCAGGGACACGACGGACTGCATATGCGAGTGGATTCAACTCGGACTATGACAAAGGGACAGTGATCAAATTCCCCTCAGGGGGTAGGAAACTGTGCCCATCCTTTTGTCTTCTGGAAATGACTCATGGGGAGGGGGAGAAGGGGCTCCGGCCAGGTGTCATGATACTCAGATTACCTGTGCAACCCCTCCCCTGACTCCTCCTGTTTTTAATGTAGTCATGATGTAGTTATGATGTATTTCTAGGGGTGTAACTTAGGGGATTAGGAGCTAATAAAAGTTGGGGTCTTCTTTTGTTCTGGGCTTCCATCTTGCTTCACCTCGTGGGCGGTGGGAGTCCTGTCGTGACAGTTTTTCTTCAATAAAGACCGAGCCTACAGGCTGCTGATTTGCTCCAAATTGCTCTGCTTGGTGTCTTGATTTCTGCCCAAGGGAGCCCTCGGATTCTCCGGTAACACCGGTTTGTGAATGTTCTTTGGAGCCCAAATGTCCGACGGGGCTTCTGCGGCTTCCGAATGTTTTGGAAGTCAAACGGACTTCTGGAATGGATTTCGTTTGACTTCCGAGGTACCACTGTATATCTTCTCGGAGCAGGGGCAATCCCATTGCCACCGTCAGTTCTGGTAAAGCTAAGAATTGCTTGTGCAGATCTTGATGCCTTCAAGGCCGAGGCTATCATCTGATGTGACCCAGTACTCCTATCAGAGAAGCAAATCCTCAAATACAGTCATTCCTCTTGTTCCGCTTGGTTCAGGTTACGTCTTTTCAGGTTGCGTCCCGCAGCGACCCGGAAGTAACGGAATGGGTTACTTCCAGGTTTCGCTGCTTGCGCATGTGCAGACGCTCAGAATGATGTGCAGACGCTCAGAATGTTTGTGCTAACAACACCGTATCATTGGCATGTAGCAAAATGGATACATTCTGGGATAAAACTGAAACAGGGAAATATCTGGCCATTTGGGTTCCTTTATTACATCATTTACATAAATGTTAAACAGCAGAATTTTAGAAAGTATTTCAAAGTGTTTAAAATGATTTAGGAATTACAAGGTTAACTTTTTAAAAAAGATATTCAATAAGTTTTACAAGCCTGTATGTGTAACTGCTGATGATGTTGGGGGGTGGGGGGTGGCGGCAGCTGTGGTTGTAAGACTCCCTTAAAACTGATTTACAGTGCTGGCTCTTGGGGATTGAAAGGGCACATAAAAAGGCCTTGTCCCAAATTAAAGAAAAACCAACAAACAACCCCAATTAGAAAAACCTGCCTGTGGAGCTCAGATGAACAAGTCCCACTTTGGTGCAACTTGACCGGAATGACATGCCCCCTTCTTTTTCTCAGTGATAGCAGCTCTTTTGGCTGAGGTGTGGCATGCAGCTGAAACAGTATTTAAGGAAGCTCAAGTATTCCGTGTGAAGCTCCGGGAGCTTGAAGAGAAACTCCAGGCGTTGCCAGCAACACTCCAGGAGCCGCAAGCCAGAGGTATTTTTGAGAATCCTGTCTTCACATGGCCCTCCCTCCCAATGGGTTTCAAGTCCCATCATCCCTGATGAGCGCTGGCCATGTTGGCTGGGGCTTAGGGGCGTCCCACCACAGTCTGGAGCCCAGTTCAGTGTGCCTTTGTGGGCAGCTGGTAGCCATGCCAGGGTCGCCTTCGCTGCCTGGAAGGGGTGGCCTCCCCCCCACCCCCACCCCATGTGCAGGAGACCAGAGGCCAGTAGCAGACTGCGCATGTGCTGCCTTGGAAGGGCACGAAGGTTTGCTGCCTCCTTGTGTGCCCATTTTCTTGCCAAAAAGAATAAAAATACAGCATATGGTTGCACATACCAGGCACCAATGTTAATGGTGGTTCTTTGGCTTTTCCTTCAGGTGAGGAACACGAGGAGGAGCAGCAGCAGGAGGAGGAGAAGGGAAAATAAAGGAAATGGGGGGGGGTATATATTTCCCTATATATTTCTATGATTAGTTCTATGTATTGCTTCTTTATTTAATAAAATTTATTTTAAAAAGCCTGCAAAGTGGTTTACCAAAACAAAAAACAAAAATACCACCACAGCAGTAAAATCAAGGAAAATTAACAATCCTACTTTAAAACATACAAAAGCTAAAATATTAAAAGAGATGAAAATTACTTCAACTTCCTAAGCTTCTAGGTATGCTTGCCTCAACAAGAATGCTTTTAGCAGGTGCCTGAAAAGCATCTAGCAAAGACATGTGCTTTGTTGCAAGAGGCGGGGAGTTCCAAAGGGCAGGTGCTGCCATACTAAACCATGCAGTAGAAATATTCTACGGAACCTGTAGGAGTGCTTGAAAGTTTTAGAATTCCTTTTTTCCAAGTGAATTTTTATTGTTTTCCTTGCATATTCTTTCCCAACAAATTGTAATAGCACCATACATTCCCTTTGACTCTTCCGAGTCGCGACCCCCCTCCCTCCCCACAACTGGTATATTTATCCTCTCTCCATCACGCACATCATTCTCATATTAGTACTATTATACATTGGAGGTATTATGTCAATCCTGCTAGTGTCTTGACCTCTTTACAATTCTTCTTTAAATATTCAATAAATTTACTCCAGTTATTTTGGTATCTTTGATCTCCCTGGTCCCGGATCCTCCCTGACAGTTTGGCAAGTTCTGCATATTCTGTCAACTTCGCCTGCCACTCCTGAATAGTTGGTATATCTTGTACTTTCCATCTTTGGGCCAGAAGGGTCCTCGCAGCAGCTGTAGCATACATGAACAAATTTTGATCTTCTATTTTAATTTCTCTTCCTATTAAGCCTAATAGACACGCTTCCGGTCTTTTGTGGAAAGTATATCTAAATATTTTTTTGAGTTCATTATAAATTGATTCCCAATTTTTTTTTACCTTATCACAGGTCCACCACATATGGAAATATTCCCCATCTGCCTTTTTACATTTCCAACATTTCCTTTCTTTTTTCCTATACATTTTAGCTAATTTTACTGGCGTCAAATGCCATCTATACATCATTTTTAGCGAGTTTTCCTTTAAAGCCATGCATCCTGTAAATCTCAAACCCTCCTTCCATAATCTTTTCCACGCATCCAATTCAATGTTATGCCCAATATCAATTGCCCATTTTATCATTGATTCCTTTACTTCTTCGTCTTTTGTATACCATTCTAGCAATAAACTATACATTCTTGATAAAATTTTATCTTTACAGTCTATTAACTCGATTTGGAATTTTGATTTTTTATCTTCGAACCCATTTCTCTTTTTATCTTCCTTTAATAAGTCACTGATCTGGTGGTATTGCAGCCACCCTGTTAACATCTTTTCAATTTGGTCATATGGTTTGAGCTTTATCCCTTGGTCTGTTTTCCTAGTAATATCCTCATATGTTACTCTTTCCCCTTCCATGTTTACTTTTTTTGTTGTCAACAACTCAATTGGTGATATCCACCACGGTGTCTTTCTTTCCAGGAGGTTTTTATTCTGATCCCATACTTCATATAAAGATTTCCTAATCACATGGTTTAGAAAACCTTTATGTACCTTTACTTTGTTGTACCATAGGTACGAATGCCAACCGTATCTATTGCCGTGGCCCTCTAAATCTAATAGGTCAGTGTTTTCTAAAGTCAGCCAATCTTTTAACCATACCAAGCACGAAGCTTCATAATATAAAGTCAGGTCTGGTAAATCAAAACCTCCTCTCTCTTTCTTATCTACTAGTATCTTCATTTTTATCCTTGGCCTTTTCTCCTGCCAGGCAAATTTCGCTAATTTTTTTTTGCCAATCCTTAAATTGTCTTATCCCTTTTACCACTGGTATTGCTTGAAATAGAAATAACAGTCTAGGTAGTATATTCATTTTTATCACAGAGATTCTGCCTAATAATTGTCACGGCTAAAATGGCCGCTGTTTCTTTAATGCGAATAAAGCTGGGTCAGCATGACTCAGTGGTCTGCACCAAGTTGTATATATAAGTGAGAAATGTTAGTTTGTTGCTGAGGCTGGAGGTTGGGTTGGTTGGTTAGTTAGTGCTGGTGTGTATAGTTATTCAGTCGTGTTTTGCACAAAGACTTTTAAGAATAAAACTCTGCAAGGATATTCTTCTGGACTCTTTTATGCTGACAAGGGTCTGAGGACCAGGCTGAGGAGACAAAGGGAGGTCAGAACCCTTTCCTTCTTTTTTTTTGCTTTTTACAAACACTGACAATAATGACGGCGGTTCCGGCGGAACTGCAGACATGATAAGAAGTGTGAGATAACCCTCCGGGGGGTCTCGAGCGGTGTGGGGGCTATTTGAGAGGTTTCACGAAGGCTACGCGGACCTCAGAACCTCGGGAAGAGATCCTGAGGGGCGCTGGTACCCAGCGGTGCCCAGATGTGCTCTCTTGCTCCCTGGGTCTTAATAATAGACTCAGGGATGGGATTGAGCTGCGGGCACGAAGGGGGAGCAACTTTAAACCCACACCGTGAAGCCTCAGACTTCTTATGAAAGCAGTTAGCTTCCAAAACCAACAACGAATTCGGACCTACAGCTGACGGAGCTAATCCGAGCACTGCTTTAAAACTTGAAATCTATTAGAATTCGGCGAGTTACGGGATGCAGAAAGGGAGTCCGTCCCGGACAACTGGGAGAAAATGGCGCACGACGGAAGGTTGGAGGAAGGAGGAGAGAAAAAAAGTTTCCGCTGAGTGAGTGTTGCTTTTTAGCCCTCGAACACGAACTACAAAGTTTTGAGGCAAAGCTACTTTTGAAATGACTACTGGGGGAAAAGTACTGTAGGTGTCTTTTGATCGGCTTGGGACGGGTCTCTGTCGGACGGAGGCAAATCACTAAATAATTCATCGCACTCCTCCATTTTAAGTGAAGAGGCTCTCAGGCATACTGGACTTGCAAAAAGATTTGGACTGCAGACTCAAAGAGAAAGCAAGGAGAAACCCTGACGGTAGGAGAAGCACGTTTCCACACTGACTTTTAACAGTTTCCTGAGGGGGCCAAGACTAATATTAAAGGAACAAAGAAAAACAAGGGGGGTTTAATCTCCCCCCCTCCCTCCCCCCCTCTCCGTCATCGGGAGGAAGAAGAAGCCGGAAATTACGCTTCGGGAACTTGGGAGCCTTACACAACCCGCGTGTGGTTTGAAACAACCTTATGGACTGATAGAAGAAGAGAAGAAAACACACGGGGGATAATAAATAAACTCTTACACTTTTGGAATATCTGCCTGAAGACTCTTGGACTTCCCTGCTGCCTCCTGTGTGTTGGAGGACGTGGGGAGAGGAGGGATAGAAGTGATGGACGTGCTGGGAGTGACGAGACTGTTAGGATATTTCCGTTGCACCTTAAAAGGGAGCAGGCTTTGTGAGTCACGGAGTCTGCGTATTTCCTGTTCACAGGAAGTTTATGTTGTGTCTTTGCTTTCGTTTCTCTCTCTGTGCCGGAGACACTGAAGCAGGCAGTCATGTTTTCTCTTTGTTCTGACCAATGCTGAATAAAGTTGTAAATATGCTCTCCTGAGTGCATCTTTCGCTGTGTGCATTATCTGCTGATAGAGCGTGCATCAGCTCTGGAATGTGGCAAGCTATTTCTAGAGCTTGTGTCGCTAATTGCTGATACTGCGTGTCTACGGGAGATCAATGGACGTCCGGAGACGACGTGGAGTCATGATGGACTTTGTCTCCCTGGCAGTATCCCAACAGAGACAGCGTGTGGATTAGGGACTGCCACCGTGTGGGGAGCTAAAAAATTACATTCTAAAAGCAAAGAAAGCGGGGAAGTGCTCCCCTTGGTGGCTGGCTGAAACATTGTGTGAACTAACTTTGTATGATATATATATATAAGATCTAAATTTTTGTATAATATATATCTAAGATGTCCAGGAAAAATGTGAAAAAGGGAATAGGGACTCCAGCAGAGAGACGCCCATCTAGGCAAGAAAATGGAAAAGAAAACAGGGAATATGAGAGCTTACTGGGGGAAATAAGAAAAGAGTTTAAGCAGAATGAGCAATATATAGAGAGAAAATTATTGGAGGTCCAGGAAGCCTTAGACAAAAAATTGGAAATGGTGGTGGGAGAGTTGACAGGGAAGGTAAAAGACTTGGAAATAAGAACTAAGGTGGTAGAGGATACAACCAAACGCACGCAGAAAGATCTAAAGGAAGTAAAAAGACAGACAGAACAAATTAGAGGAGAAATTACAGAAATGAATAGGGCACAGGAGGAGATGTTGGATAATCTATCTACTCTGGAGATACGTCAAAAAGAGTGAAATCTGAAATTCAGGGGTATTCCGGAGACGCCAAATGAGAATATAAGAGATAAAATAATAAGAGAACTGGCTGGGTGGATGGAACTAAGAGAAGAAGATATTGGCCCAAAGATAATGAATGTCTTTAGAATAAAGGTTAGATCAGTGAAAGCAAGGGCAAAAAAGCTTCCTGGAGATGTTCTAGTCATGTTTAACTCATTGGATATAAGAAATGAAATACTGAGACTGAATTACAACAAAAATCTATGCATAGATGGAGTGAAAATCTTGATTTTTACGGAGATCCCTGCCAGGTTTCTGAAACGAAGGGGAATTTATAAACAAATGGTGAGTCTACTGAAAAGGAATGGAATTCAGCATAGATGGGAATTCCCAGAAGGAATCTCCTTTTACTTTAAAGATAAAAGATTCAAACTAACTATCCCCCAAGAGTTAGAAAAATTCTCCAGAAGATACGACAAAGAGTTAGGGAGGACAGGGAAAATAAAACCAAGACAGGACCAGAAAGAGGAAGGAAAGGAAAAGGAGAAAGAAGAACAACAGGAAGAAGAGGAGGAACAAGAAGAAGAGAGAGAGGAATCAGAAGAAGAAGACAACAACAAAGAACAGTAAACTTAGCGCAACTGAATGAGAACTCTTAGATAAAAGAAATAATGAACCTGAAAGTATTTTCTTGGAATGTCAATGGGATGAACAATTTAAATAAGAGACGAAAAGTTAACCATGTTTTGATTAAACGAAACCTAGATATCATATGCCTGCAAGAAACACATGTAGCAAAAAAGCATAAAAGAATTTTAAGTAATAAAAAACTGGGCCAAGAGTTTATCGCGTCAGATTCGAACAAAAAGAGAGGTGTGGTAATATATGTAAAAGAGAAGCATGATCCAAAATTAATTTTTAAGGAGGATGAGGGAAGAATATTAATTGTACAAATTGGGTTTCAAGGGGGAAAATGGCTGATTGTGGGGATCTATGCACCAAACGATAAGAAAGCTGAATTTTATACAAAGTTGAATGAAATAATGTTAGAGTACTTAGATCAGAAATTGATACTACTGGGAGATTTTAATGGAGTGGTGGTACCGGATTTAGACAGATTAACAAAGAGGCGAAATACATATGAAGGTAAACTGCTGCATGCCTTCTTTGATATGGCCAATACATTGGGAGTAATTGACATCTGGAGATTAAGGAATCCAACAGTAAGACAATTTTCATTTCACTCTGAACCACACCAAAGCTTCAGCAGAATAGATCAGATCTGGGTTTCTAAGATTCTAACACCGAGAGTAACTAGAATTGAAATCCTCCCAAGAACCCTGTCAGATCATAATCCGCTATATATGGAATTAAAAGGAAAGGACCCTTCTACACATAGATGGAGAATGAATGAGAGCTTATTTAATGATCAGAGAGTAGTGGAAACTGCAAAAGAGACAATAACAGACTATTTTAAATGGAACCTAAACAAAGAAACACCAATTGAAACAGTCTGGGACGCGAGCAAAGCAAATCAGGGTTTCCTGATTCAAAAAAACAGCTTCCAGAAAAGAGGGAGAGAGAAGAAGAAAGAAGAGATCCTGTCCCAGCTCATGGAGAACGAAAAACAGCTAATAACAAAACCTAAAGATGAAATAATAAAAGGAAATATAAAAATGTTGCAGTCTCAGTTCTCCATGGTGGTGGGACAGGAGATCGAATGGAAAATAAAAGCCATGAGACAAAAAAAAATTGAGTCGGCCAACAAAGTTGGGAGATTCTTGACGTGGCAAATAAAAGCAAGACAAAAACAGAACACAATTTGTAAAATAAAAGATGGGGATAAAATGATTGAGGACCCGAAAGAAATTAGAAAAGTATTTCAGAGATTCTATAGAGATCTTTATAGGAAAGATAAAGAAGACAGTAAGAGAATAGAAAAGTATATCCATGACCATAAATTGCATCAAATCTCAGAAGAAGAAAAAATAATGCTTAACCAGGAGATAACAGAACAAGAGGTCACAAAGGCAATAAAAAGAATGAAAATAGGGAAGGCCCCAGGAGCGGACGGTATCTCAGCAAAGTATTATAAAACACTATCGCAATACCTGACACCTGTTCTAAGTGAAGTAATGAACAAAGTCTTAAGAGAAGGAAGGATGCCAAACACCTGGAAAGAAGCCTATATTACACTGATCCTGAAGAAAGAGGTGGATATATTAGATGTAAAAAATTTCAGACCAATTTCGTTATTGAATAACGACTATAAGCTATTTGCGGATATACTAGCGAATAGACTAAAAATGGTGTTAAATAAGGTGATACACAAGGACCAAACAGGTTTTCTGCCGGGGAGGCAACTAAGGGACAATGTAAGAAACCTGATAAATATAATTGAATACCTTGAAGTCAGAAATGAGAAACAGGCAGTACTAATGTTTATAGATGCGGAAAAAGCGTTCGATAATGTTTCTTGGCATTTCATGAAAGAAAACTTAAAAGTATTAGGAATTGGTGAAATTTTTTTGAGAGGTATTGACACGATCTATTCGGACCAAAAAGCAAAGATAATAATTAATAATACCTCCACATGTGGTGGGAGTGTCCCAAAATCCAACTATTCTGGACAACAGCCATACAAGAAATATGTAAAATAACTAAGCAAGTCATAGACATCACCCCAGAATTGGCCCTACTAAACATCTTCCAAGACAACAATGCCCATTTACACCACAAAGAACTCATAACCCACCTACTCTCAGCAGCCAGAAGCATCATAGCCAGACACTGGAGAGACCTGTCAGGAGTAAGTATGGACCTGTTACGATATAGAAGCAATGCTGCTGCGAGCTGATTGCTTGAAAACAAGGTCACATGATGTTGGGAGTGTCCGTGGGAAACAGAGGGCACCGGAATTAGCTCAGAGTGTAATATGAGCTGCACAGGAAGTGTTTTCTTTCAGTCGACTGCTGGAGTTTGATGAGAGCAGTCATTTTTGTAACGCTGCAAAGACAGAAATAAAGCCATGTAAATACGTTTCTGTCTATCTCTTTCCCCTGCCGGGGGGGGGGGCAGGAAAGAGGGGTGTGTTCTTCTCACGCTGAGAAGGATCACCTATCGCGACCTCTGCCTGGATCCTGCCAGGAAAGCAGACCGGGAGGTCAACAGGAGACCAAGCCGGGTGCCTGGGAGAGTTGCCAGTTTCTCCTGATAAAGGCTTGGAATCCAACATCTGGTAGCAAGAAGCCGATGGTTTCAATCCATGAAAGCAGCAAGAGAGGTTGATGGATCGTAACTTCATCCTCTGCAAGAAGATAAAGGAAGATATGGTAGCGGGCGGATGGAGGCTACAAGAACGGCAGAGCACCGGAGGAATCCTTTTTGCTGATAAGCTAACGAGCAACGGAACCCCCAAGGTATGCTGATTTTATGGGCTAAAAGGGTGAACGCAGATTGAATTTTCTCTGGTTCACAAAAGCTGGTTTTTTGGATTAAAAACAGCACTGAGAGAGAGCCACATTCTTCGCATTCCTGGGATTGATAAGGAGCTTGTTGCTCAAGCTTGGAATGTCCAGTTGCTAAGCAACGAGACGTCAATCTTTTCAGCTACTTCGGAGATAGTTAGCTTGAAAAGGAAGTGGAAATTTACTAGCCAACGGAAGAGAGGCTGGGACTGTAAAAGGCTGGAAAAACACTGGTAAAAATTCCAGCGTTTGTTTTGTCTATTATCTCACTGCTCTTGGAGGGACTTTCCAGAGCTGCCTGCGTTTAGCTGCCAAAGGCAGTAAACAACCCAACAGACTCTTGGATTTTACAGGCTCGAGAGTGAGAGCTGAGGCTTGGATTCAAAATGGATACCGAGAAGGGGGGAGGCTTACCTTACCCACCTCCACTGACTAATGACAATTATGCATCATGGTCTGTAAAGATGAAAGCCCTGCTACAGAATCAGAGGATTTATGGGGTGATTGATAACCCCATCCCTGCTGCACCAACGCCAGGTTGGAATTCACAGAATGTGAGAGCCAGGACGGCCATAATTCTGTGTATCTCAGATGATCAACTCGTGCATATTCAGGATTTGGAATACGCGCGTGAGATTTGGGAAACGCTGCGTAGAATACATCAAAGAGATGCTGGTTCTTCAGCGTTGCTGCATTTTGAAAAGCTAACCAATCTAAGGCTAGTGCCTGATGGAGATGTTCAAGCGCATCTGACAGAGATGAAATTCTTACGCCATGTTGAGAGCAGTAATGAGTTAAACTGCTATGCCTCGGCTCTGGAGGGGAGGGCTTACCTGGGAAGTGAGCCAGCAGGATGTGATGTAAGCAGACTGGAATGTTCTTTGTGTTCTGTGAGAAACCGAAAGTGTTTGTCAGTGTGTGGAGCTGCGCTCAGAGAGTGAGAGGCTAAAAAATGCAGCTCCAGTCTGGAGGTGTGTGAAACTGTTTTTCCAGTGTTTTTTGGAACAATAAAAGAAGCTACAGAAAGAATCTGCCTTTCTCATTACTCAAGCCTTACCACATGCAGTTGCGCTATTCTGCTGAAGTGTTTTACTGCAGAGATTCACGCAGCAGAGCGTGCCGGACTGGGCAAGGAGCCATAAATCTGTCTGAAGAGATTTATGGGCAGCACTTGGACTCACTAATTATCCTAACACGCCAGCAGATGGCGCAACGCAATTTCCCTCTACAGGAAGAGATATTCTGCTTCATGATTATTAACAGCCTTAATCGGACTTATAAAACAGTTGCAAGTCAGCTGGGTTCTCTACCAGCCAGAGATCTAACGGTGGAGAGAATTTGTTCAGTTGTTTTGAATGAGAGAGACAGACTTGCTGCAATAGATGTCAAAGACAGGGGGAGAGAAGCTCGGAGTTCTGACACCCCCACTGCTATTGCAAGTGAAGAACAGGCTGTTGCTTTGAACGTTGTCCATTGTTACAATTGTGGACAGACTGGGCATCTTCAGCGGAATTGTAAGAAGCCACGTCAACAGAAAGGAGCTAAGGGGGACTTCCGGGTCTGAGCGCCAGCGGTTATGGCTGCTTTCCTCTGATCCTCAGAGGAAGAGCTCAGAGAAGGACGGGGTTTTACCACTTCGATGACGCGGGAACCCCCTGAAACCGTAGGCGGAGGAAGCCTACGGCCGTGGGACTCAGCGGGCACCAAAAGCGCAGCTCCAGAACGTCTCCGGGACGAAAAAATAGCCCCAGAGATCGGAGGGGGGGCCAGCGCGGTGCTGAGAGGCTATCGCTACCTTCTCAGAGCGACGTCGCATTGCCGGACCGGAGAGCGCTCAACCTCTTCTTGATACAATTTGGATTACAAAACAGAATAATCATGAGTAAACTGCAGTAAATTTGAAGGACCTTAATTTGGAAAAAATTGGACTGAAAGAAAATCGGGACTTTAAATTTCGTTATGAAAGATCTGATCTGAAGCGGAAAGGTCTAAACAGGAAGTCAGCCTTCCACTCTGTAAATAGTAAAAAGTAAAAACTGTGTTACTAGTATTTTAAAATAAGAGACTGTAAAAACTATCTTGAAGTCTTAAAGAGGATTAGAATCCCCCCCCCCCCCAAGGATTGAGAGAGGGGGGGAGATCTGGAAAAACCTTAACCTCCGGGTGGCAAGAGGCTGCAGCAAGAGAAGCACCGCTCAGACCCCTAGGTCCTGAGCTGTCAAAATTGAAAGTACAAGCCTCAGAAAGGGGAGTGTGGACGGCGCTTGTAAAGAGAAACATTTATGAGAGCAGAAATTGCTACAAAAGAACTGGAACTTTAAAATATATATACAACATTGCCTTGATAGTAAACTAAAGGACACTTTATTTCTTCCAACTCTGGGATCCTGGGGTCCCCCTAGTGGGCATGGACATTCTTACAAAGTTTTCTGGTAACTTTCCACTGTAACGTTTTAGTGTAACCTCTCAACTGTCTGACTGATAACGTAACAAGTCCAGCTGCAGTCTGATCATGGGAAAGTTTATCTTATGGCTGAGAAAGAAGGATTTTATCAGGAAAAAACGACAAGGTCAGGCAAATCTTTTCTGCAAGGAAGAAGAGGATCTCTAGACCCTACAGGAGGTACCACCTCACAACAGAAAGGGAAAGGAATGTCTAACACAGATGAACTGATCAGCTCTGGCTTTGCAAGGCTGCAAGGAGCCATTGAGAAACTGACAGTGGAAATGGCAGAAACGAAAAGAGAGGTGGCAGAAACAAAAAAACAAGTGGCAGAAACGAATAAGGGGATTGCAGAAGCATCTTCTAAAATAGACCAAAATACGATTAGCATAAGGCAAAATACAGATTCAATTAAAAGATTATTGGACGATTCTGCTAAAACAAGAAAGATTGCCGAGGAAGCCAGACAGGCTGTAGCTGCCACAGAGGAGAAACTACCACCTATGAACAGACAGCTTGAGGATTACAAAGCAAAGTTCTCTCTAATTGAATTAAAGGACAGACAGGCAAATCTGAGGATCAGAGGCTTGCCAGAAATTGAGAAAGAGAAAGAGAGCCTACGGGACTACCTGACACAAGAATTTGAGAAATTTTGGGGATTGGACTCGGAAAAAGAAGAATTCAAAATACTGAGTGCCTTTTGACTGGGAAAAACAAGTAAAAGGATCCAAATCAGAGAATGTTTGGTTGCACTAAGATCCAAAGAGGAAAGGGATAAGATCCTGGGGTTACACTTTCAAAAACCCCTGGAGATCTCTCAGTCAAGAGCTGAAATTTTCAAGGACATCCCCAAACATCTTCTTGACCTTAGAGCTAGATATAAAGATCTGGTCACCTTGCTGAGGAGAAATAGTATCATCTTCAGGTGGGAGTTTCCAGAAGGACTTTCTTTCAACTTTAAAGGACGGAAGATAAAAATAAGATCAGTGGAAGACAGAAACAGCTTCTTGGAGGCCTACAGGGAAGATTTACAGAAAGGAACGGTGGACCTACTAGAGGAAAGAAGAAAAAAGATAGCAGAGGCAATACTGAATTTGAATCCAGAGGAAAAGACACCACCGGGCGCGGAAGAGGACAAATTATCGGAAGCAGCTGGAGGAACAGAATAGTAACAATACAACATGTCTCTGCAACTTTTGAGCTGGAATTGTAACGGTTTGAACTCGGGTCAAAGGAGGAAATCTATCTTTCATATATTAAAAAGAGAGCAATTGGATTCGATCTGCTTGCAAGAAACACATGTGACTAGGCTCCATAGAAAAATCCTAATTAATAAAAAGTTGGGACAAGAATTTATTTCATCGGACAAAGTTAAAAAAAGAGGAGTTGTAATTTATGCAAAAGAAGGCCTGTCACCAAAATTTCTTTTTAAAGATGAGCAAGGAAGATATTTGGCTATTGAAATTCAATACCATGGACAGAAATATTTGATGGTGGGCGTGTATGCGCCTAATGAAGGAAAATCAGAATTCTTTAAAAGACTGCATGAGGCACTGTTGGATTATATGGAGTACAATGTGATTTTAATGGGAGATATGAATGGAGTAGTTTCAACGAACATGGACAAGGCACAAAGACAGGTAGTCACCAAAGATGGGAGACTACCGAAAACCTTTTTTGAAATGACTGATAACCTGGATTTGATTGATATCTGGAGAACGAAGCATCCCTTAGAAAGAGAGGGAACCTTCTTTTCTGAAGCCAAAAAGACTTGGACTAGAATTGACCAAATTTGGACCACTAGAGAGCTGGCACCAAAGATAAAAAAAAGTGGAAATCTGCCCAAAGACTTGCTCCGACCATAATGCTGTTAAGATGATAATGAACCTACAACCAATTGGATCCTTCAGATGGAGGATGAATGACTCTCTGTTTAGAGATGAGGAATTTGTTAAGAAAGCCCAGAAAACTTTGAAAGACTACTTTGAAATAAATCTGAATACCACGGTTGAGAAAAGAATCATTTGGGACGCAAGTAAAGCGGTTATGAGAGGCTTTTTGATCCAACAAAATGCACTCAAGGAAAGATCACAACAGGAAAAAAGAGAAAAGGTTTTAGACAAGATCAAGGAAGGTGAAAAGAGATTGAGAACAAATCCGAAGTCGCAAGAAATATTAAGAGAGATAAAGTTGTACCAAGTACAGTATATGCAATTGATAAACCAAGAGATTGAATGGAAAATTAGACAGATGAGACAAAGAACATTTGAATCGGCAAACAAGTGTGGAAAGCTACTGGCATGGCAAATAAAGAAGAGGCAAAAAATGAACACTATCACAAATCTGGAAGTTGAAGGAAGAATGTTACAATATCCCACTGAGATCAGGAGTGCTTTCCAAAAATATTTTAAAAAGCTCTACTCTCAACAACCACAGAAGGAAACAGAGATAGAAGAATTTTTGAAAGTGAATGGGCTACCAAAAATATCTCAAGAAAATAAACTTAAACTGAGTAGCAGGATAACAGAACAAGAGGTCGAGAGTGCCATTCAAAAGATGCAACTAGGCAAATCTCCGGGACCTGATGGGCTGACTGCAAGATATTACAAATCATTGAAAGACTGGTTAATTCAACCCTTAAAGGAAATATGTAATGAAATACTTCAGGGGGAAAAGGCTCCAGAAACGTGGAAAGAAGCTTTTGTGACTCTTATACCAAAGACAGATTCTGAAAAACATCAACTTAGGAACTACCGACCTATATCATTGCTAAATGTGGATTACAAAATATTTGCAGATATCTTGGCTAGAAGACTGAAGAAGGTATTAATAGAGGAGATTCATAAAGATCAAGCAGGCTTCCTCCCAGGAAGGCACCTATCAGAGAATGTAAGAAATATAATTGACATTTTGGAACTTCTACAGGAAAATATAAATACAAAAGCGGCGCTGATATTTGTGGACGCGGAGAAAGCCTTTGATAATATCTCTTGGAGTTTTATGAAGAAGAATCTTCAGGGCATGGGGGTAGGCCAAGAATTTGAAAATGGTATAGGGGCAATCTATTCTGAACAAAAAGCTAAATTAATCGTAAATAACGTTCTGACAGAGGAGTTCAGAATAGAAAAAGGAACACGACAAGGTTGCCCAATTTCCCCTTTCTTTTTATATCGGTCCTGGAGGTGTTGCTGAATATGATCAGAAAGGACCAATTGGTTAAAGGGATACAGGTCGGAGCCAAACAATATAAACTAAGAGCTTTTGCAGACGACCTGGTTTTGACGTTGCAGGAGCCAGAATCTAGTGGAAAAAAAGTTTTAGAACTGATTCAAGAATTTGGCCAATTGGCAGGTTTTAAATTAAATAAAACAAAAACCAAGGTTTTGACAAAAAATCTGACAGAAATTGAAAATGAAAGGTTTCAGAAAGAAACAGGTTTAACAGTGGTGAAAAAAGTAAAATATTTGGGAATTACTATGACAGCAAAAAATGGGAATTTATATAAAGACAATTATGAGAAATGTTGGACGGAGATAAAAAAGGATCTAGATATATGGTCTAACTTGAAACTCTCACTACTAGGACGCATTGCTGTGATTAAGATGAATGTATTGCCAAGAATGTTATTTTTATTCCAGACATTGCAGATTATTGATAAAATTGAATGTTTCAAGAAGTGGCAAAAAGACATATCCAGATTTGTCTGGCAGGGTAAAAAGCCAAGGATAAAATTTAAAATATTAACAGATGTAAAAGAAAGAGGGGGCTTTGCCCTGCCAGACTTAAAACTCTATTATGAAGCAGCAGCTTTCTGCTGGTTGAAAGAATGGCTACTTCTCGAAAATACAGACATACTGGATTTAGAAGGTTTCAATAATGCATTTGGCTGGCATGCATATTTATGGTACGACAAGGTTAAAGTGCATAGAATGTTTAAAATTCACATTGTCAGAAAAGCATTGTTTAATGTGTGGACTAGATATAAAGATCTTTTGGAAAATAAAACTCCAAGGTGGTTGTCTCCAATGGAAGCTAAAGCTGTAAAGAGACTCAATATGGAGGCCAATTGGCCAAAGTATTGGGAGATCTTAGAACAGGACGGAGACAAATTGAAACTGCAGAGTTTTGACAAATTAAAAAGCAAAGTCCGAGATTGGCTTAACTATTACCAAATAATGGAGGCATTTAAAATGGATAGAAAAATTGGCTTCCAGGTGGAAAAATCAAAACTGGAAACGGAATTGTTAGAACCCAAAACAAAAACACTGTCTAGAATGTATAAGTTGCTGCTGAAATGGAATACACAGGATGAGGAAGTGAAATCAGCTACGATTAAATGGGCACAAGATGTTGGTCATAACATAATGTTTGCTGACTGGGAAAGGTTGTGGACCACTGGAATAAAGTTTACGGCATGTAATGCCTTAAGAGAGAATATAATGAAAATGATTTACAGATGGTACATGACACCAGTCAAGCTAGCAAAAATGTATCATATGCCTGATAATAAATGTTGGAAATGTAAAGAATCTGAAGGTACTTTCTTTCACCTTTGGTGGACGTGCCCAAGGATTAAGGCCTTCTGGGAGATGATTTATAATGAACTGAAAAAAGTGTTTAAATACACATTTAGAAAGAACCCAGAAGCCTTTCTCCTGGGTATGGTAAACCAACAGGTTCAGGTGAAGGACAGAACTTTTTTTATGTACGCTACAACAGCAGCAAGAATACTCATCGCACAACACTAGAAGACGCAAGATCTACCCACGCTGGAAGAATGGCAGATGAAGGTTATCGACTACATGGAATTAGCAGAAATGACTGGCAGAATCAGAGACCAGGGAGAAGAGACGGTGAAGGAAGATTGGAGGAAGTTTAAAGATTGCTTACAGAAGCATTATAAAATGATGAATGTTTAAGGACATCAGATTGAATTTAAAGGAATGTTAGTATAAAAATTTATTGATAAAGAAAGAATAATTTTGAAGTCATTTGGAAATGTAATTATGTTAAGATAGTAAGATTAAGTTGAACCAAAGATACGCCAGAGGGAAAGAATTTACTGTCAGAATATAAGATCTAGAATACAGAGTGGGAAGGTATGGGGAAGTCGCAGACACAAGTTAATGCTGGAAAATATAAAGACACAATAATTGTTTTTACCTTTTTTGTTTTATTTTCTTTACCGGTTTTTTGTATGTATTGTTTTTTTTTTCCTTTTCCTTTTGTTTGTTGTCTTGTATTTGTTTATATTTTTTGTTTATTGATTGTGAAAAATAAAATATCATGATAAAAAAAAAAGAAAGGAGCTAAGGGGAGCTCTGCAAAGCCTGAGGCGTCAGGCAAAAGTCGTACCAAGTCCCAGATGAAACCTGCAAAAGCATTGCTGTCAACAAAAGCCGAATTTTCAACGAAGAACGCTTTTGTTATTGACACGGGTTGCACGCAACACATGACGTCGCGCCGAGGACTGTTTTCAACGTTTAAGAAGCAAAGCTTCACTGTGAAACAGGCCAATGGCCAGGAGCTCGAAGCGATCGGGTTTGGAACTGTGTATCTTGAAAGTCTGAACTTGACTATTAACAATGTGTATTTGGTTCCTGATTTAAAGTACAATCTGCTGAGTGTTTCGCAGATCACAAAGAAAGGACTGATTTTGTCCTATGATGAAGAAAGCTGCAAAATCTTCAAAGATGGAGAGCTGTATCTTTCTGCCAGAGAGAAAGATGGACTGTATTTGTTGACTTTTGATCAAAGTGATTGCATAAATTGTAATGCATCTGAATCTAACATGATTTCTCTTGCAGGTACGACGAAAAACGTCCAGAAGACTACGAATGTAACCAAAGCTTTTCAGCGAGTGTATGCTGATGTGATTGGTCCTCTAGCACCATCTAGAGGCAATGCAAGATATTATCTTGTGTGTGTGGATTATTTCTCTCATTATGTGTGGATTTACATGTTACACAAACCACAAGAAGCCTTAGAAAGGTTTAAAGAGTTTTGTGACAAGGTTAAGAATATTCATGATGCTAACATTGATTGTCTTTTCACAGATGAAAAGCCAGTTTTTCTTTTACAGGATTTTCAGGATTTCCTGGATAAGAAAGGGATAAGGCACAAAATTGCTGTTTCAGCAGATGCATGGAACAAAAGTGTCTGTGTGCAAGTGAACAAAGAGTTGCAAAATGGCATGAAGGTGCAATTGCTGAGTTCACATTTGCCACATGAGTTTTGGGCTGAATCTTTATCATGTTTTTGTTATTCTTGGGTGAGAAAGGTTTCAAAAGGTATGGAATGTTTTCCTTTTGAGAAGCTGTTCCACAGAAAACCTTCTGTTGCGCATTTTAAGGTTTTTGGATCTCAGATCAGGACTGAAACTCCAGATGGGGTGAAGAATGCCAGAGGCATTTTTGTGGGTTATGAAAAAGGTCTCTACAGAGTAATTTTGTCTGAATCTGGTCAGGTGATTCTCACAAAATTTCTAGAGAGTGCTCCTGAACAGGAGAGAGTAATTGTTCACACATTTCCCACTGAGGACAGTTCTGATGATGATGATGATTTTACTGATTACTGTGGTACTGAGAGTGATAGTGCTGGCTCGAAGAGCTCAGTTGACACAGTCATTGAGAGGAAATCTCACACAATGGCTAGACCTTCACAAGTGAAGGGTGAACCACTGTTTACTATTGGAACTGGTTCTCCAAAGAGTCCTGAGACTGAACCAGTGAGCAGAGAGGATCAGCAACTTAAAGGCAGGTCCGAGAGAGTTACAAAGGGTGTACCACCCAAGAGGTACTCAAAAGAGTTTGCTAACTCAGCTGTAGCGTGTGTTACTATTGTTGACAACTCAAGACAGGTTAAAGCTGTGTCTAAGTCAGAGACAGAGACACAACAGGGAGTTGCTAAGCGTAACACTACATTCCCTAGCCAAGGAAATGCAGATGCACTCATTCCTTGGAAGTCAGACAACCAGAGAGGTACACTGGGGAAACCAGTGGCGGGTGGTTCCAAGGGTGAAACTGAAACAATAGGGGAGTGTTATATGTATAACAACTGTTTGTTTTCTTCTCTGGATCAAGCTTTGCTCGCAGCACACATTGATTCATATGAGGAAGTATGTTACGATATAGAAGCAATGCTGCTGCGAGCTGATTGCTTGAAAACAAGGTCACATGATGTTGGGAGTGTCCGTGGGAAACAGAGGGCACCGGAATTAGCTCAGAGTGTAATATGAGCTGCACAGGAAGTGTTTTCTTTCAGTCGACTGCTGGAGTTTGATGAGAGCAGTCATGTTTTTTTTGTAACGCTGCAAAGACAGAAATAAAGCCATGTAAATACGTTTCTGTCTATCTCTTTCCCCTGCCGGGGGGGGGGCAGGAAAGAGGGGTGTGTTCTTCTCACGCTGAGAAGGATCGCCTATCGCGACCTCTGCCTGGATCCTGCCAGGAAAGCAGACCGGGAGGTCAACAGGAGACCAAGCCGGGTGCCTGGGAGAGTTGCCAGTTTCTCCTGATAAAGGCTTGGAATCCAACAGGACCAATGGTACCAAATAGTATGGGAAACAGCCCTACTAGAAAAATTAACTAATAAACTGAAACTGACACGGGGACAAAGGGAAGAAGACGCCTTCACCCCGGTATGGCTCCCCTTTATCACATACACAGCCCAACAGGACAATGACAATAATAATATTATATATATAATAATATAACCTGTGCCCGTATGGCGTATATTTCACCATACGGGCGCAGGTTATATTAAAAGAGGCCACGTATGGTGTCAGCAGATCCACGGACAAGGGTGGGCGTTTACGCACTTGGTTACCCCAATTATGATAACCTGAGTAGCCAAGAGTGCGCAGAGAGTCATTTTGAGGTAGGGTCGAATAAAACCAGGTGTCATTTTGCATATCAGAAGGATCATGACAAACAGGGATAAGGCAAGAACCGAGGATTTCACCTACTGATACCTGCTGTGTTAAACAAAAGGAAGAAACATTGAGGGTTTTTGCAAAAGATTCCCACATATTTGTTGTAGTGGAGCCACCGCTAACAGGAGCGGAAGCAGAGATGGGCAGAAACAAAATGCTGAAAATGAGAATTATCATGGAATTCATGTTAAGGCAGGAAATAAGACACAGAAGCAAGTTATCAGGGGTTGCCTCTAGCTGTCTGTCCTTCCTAAGTTGTTCAGCTTGAGAGGAGAGTGATTTTATTTGGCCCCACGTCACTGGTCCATTACGATTTCCGTGCTTGCGATTCCGGGGGGGGGGGGGGGGTTGGTTGGCGCATCCTGGGCGATCTGGAGTTGATGGTTGAACTGCGGTATCGGACTCTCCAGGGTTTGATGCCAAGCCATGGTACAGGCGAATGCAGCGTGATGGCACCCAGCGAGGGCCCTGTGGTGTGTGTACTGCTGCATAACCTTTTCCCCAGGTAATCAGCTTAACTGGTTCACTCCACTCGTTGGAGGGTAATATCTTACAGCGGACCAGGGGGGCTGGAAGTATCTCTTTTTGCTGGAAATGCTTCTGAAGTCGCGTATACGATTGATGATCCTGTATGGAAATATTCAAATGATTGAGAGTAAATAGAACACTAGCCAGCCAGCCTTCCTTTTCGGAAAGGGAGGCTGGGACTCCGGCCTTCTTTTCCTGCCGAATTAAGGCAGTTTTCAAGGTGCGATTGGCACGTTCCACAATAGCTTGGCCTTGAGAATTGTAGGGGATGCCGAATAAATGGTGGATATTCCAAGTTTCACAAAACTGAGCAAAAGTTTTAGCACAGTATGCAGGGGCATTGTCAGTTTTTCATGAATGAGGCTTGCCCATGACTGACATTGCACGAACAAGATGATTGCAAACATGTTTGACCTGTTCTCCCCTTTGAGGGGTGGCCCAAATGAAGCCAGAGAACGTATCAATGCAAACATGTATGAACTTCCAAGGTGAGAAAGGGGCAAATTGAGTGACATCCATCTGCCACAAAGAATTGGATTTCAGCCCGCGCGGATTAACGCCAGGGCTGGGGTGGCCAATCTGGTTAGAGCACTGAGGGCATTGTTGTATGATTGCGCGAGCTGCCTCCAACGGAATTTGGAACTGGCGACTGAGAGCCTTTGCATTCTGATGATGAAAAGCATGGCTCTCAATGGGAGAGACAGGCAAAGCCCTAAGCAAAGAATCTGCCTTTGCATTACCATCAGTGATAAAGCCTGGAAAGGGCTGGTGGGAACGAATGTGCACCACAAATAAAGGGTGAGAGCGTTTGGAGAGCAGCAATTGTAAAGACAGAAAGAGACTCAAAAGATTGTCATCCAATAAGGGGCTTACGTAGCTGCCCTGTAAACGGGTTATGACATTGGCAACGTAAAGGCTATCCACAACCAAATTAATCGGCTGAGAGGAAAAATGATGCAACGCCTTTACAGCAGCAGCCAGCTCAGAACGCTGGGCCGACTTCTGTGGGAGAGTGTAGAGGCTGTGCCATTCCTCATTCTGTTGCCAAGCAACCACCCCCCCTTGAGGGGGCTCCGTCTGTGAAAACAGTTTGGGCTTCTAATGGCACATGAGAGAGAATGGAAGAGAAGGATAAGGAAAATTGTCTGCTCATTTGCAAGCGGGGATCCGCCGAGACGTGGCAGTCCACTGAACCCACAAAATCAGCCAGGGCGCATTGGAGGTCCATGCTAGTGGAGAAAACACTTTCCCATTGCTCTAGAGGTATGGGCACAATAATTTTCTGGCAATCAGTACCAAAGAGGCTTTTACAGCGGCGCCGTCCCTTGCTGATGATTTGAGCAAGGAGATCCACCAAGGGAGTCACTGTGTTTTTTGGTGTATGATGTAAATACAACCATTCTATAATATGAACTTTTTGGGGGTCTGATTGAGTAAGGGCTGTGAAAGGTTGGACAGAATCTGTCATTATGACTACATCGGGCAAGACATTAGGAATTGCTCTATCAACCCAGTGAATCCGCATGATTTCCTTCAACTGGGCAACAGTTTTCTGTTGAAGGGGGGTCAAGGTGATCTGTTCTCCAGGAGATTGATGGCCTTTTAAAGCTGAGAACAGCGGACGTAAAACCTCCAGTGGGATTTTAAAGTATGGTCTTATCCAATTGATATTGCCCAGCAATTGTTGCAGCTGGACATATTTTAATGTTTTTGGAACTTTAAGCTCAGGGACTATTGGAATAGAATAGATAGCTATCATTTTGTGCCCCAAATAGTGAAAAGGAGAGGTTTCTTGCACCTTTTCGGGGGCAATTTTTAAACCATAATTTGACAAACAAGCTGTTATATCATGTTTCCGTTGAGGGGGGAGATGGGGCCCCGAAATTAAAAGGTCATCCGTGTAATGGTAGAGAATGAGATGTGGATATAAAAGGCGAAAGGGCTGGAGAGCTTGATTAACATAATATTGGCACATGGTGGGGGAATTCAACATTCCTTGTGGTAGGACTTTCCATTGATACCGTTCCGTGGGCTGGCTATTATTTAACACTGGAACAGTAAAGGCAAAGAATTTACGATCCTTCTCCTGTAAAGGGATGGAGAAGAAACAATATTGCAAATCTATGATAGCCAGTTGATAGGAATGTGGGATCATATTTGGATTGGGCAGACCCCATAGTTTCAAGGATTTCATTAATTTTCCTTAAATCCTGCAGAAATCTCCATTTCCCACTCTTCTTTTTTATAACGAAGATGGGGGAGTTATAGGGGCTAGTTGAAAATTCTATATGGTCGGCCAATAATTGTTCATTCACCAATTGCTTTAAAGCAAGCAGCTTTTCTCCGGTAACAGGCCATTGTTCCACCCACACGGGGGCGGTAGACTTCCAGTTAAGGGGAAGTGCAAACTTACTCATTTAATTGAATGGTAGCGTCTAGTTGTTGCAATAGGTCTCTGCCCCACAGATTTAGGTGGATTTTTAGCACACAGGGCTGGGTGTATGCAATGGTTTCAGAGCTATTAGGCAGAGAAACAGGCAGCCACTGTACACTTTTTGCGGAGGTTTGAGAGCCTCCCACACCCCAAACTGCGGAAGCAGACTCAAGGGGCCACGTAGGGTCCCAGCAACTGCTAGAAATTACAGAAATGTCTGCTCCTGTGTCAATCAAGCCTTCCAGAATTTTACCATTCATTTTATACTTACGAAGAAGCTTCTGTTCACCAATCCTCTGGATTACAGCTAAAAGCTGTGGAGGGAAAGAAGAGAGCTGGTGCACATTACTATCCATAATTGAAGCAGAAGGATGGGAAGGGAGCATTACGAAACGTGCCCAAGTGTCACCCTTTTTTAACTGCATGGGCATATGGCTCCAAAGTTGAACCATGACTGTGCCTACATAATCTGGGTCTAGGACTGCTGGGATAACCATTATGCCTTCTTTGGCCGCGGAAAGCTTGGGTAAAATTAAACCTGCGACCTTAGATGGCAGTGGACCCGCCAATTGGGTGGGCATAAGCACAATTTCACCAGGTAAAACAGCGTCTTTGTTTTCCTGATTGATTAAGTCAATGATGAAATCAGAGGATGTTTCTTTAGAAAATTTCGCAATAGTGGAATCAGAGGGTGTGCCTTTAGAAAAATTTTCAGTAGTGGAAACTAAAGGCAGAGGGCTCTCTAACTGTCCTGGCCCGAGAGCTGGGCCTCCTTGGAGTTTCCCGAACTCCTGCACTGATTTGCCCAATGGTAGCCTTTTCCGCATTTCGGGCATTTTTTGGAAGGCCTAGTCTTGTTGGTATCAGCATTCTTGTTTGCTCCGCCGCCAGGGGCTCTGCATTGCTTGGCAAAATGGCCTGGGTGTTTGCAATTAAAGCAATTGCCTGTTGGCTTATTGTTAGATTGAATTGCGCTTGCAAGCAAAGACATCGCATGGCTCTGGCTGCCGACCTCTGCACAGGCTTGGATCATATCAGCCAGGTCATATTTAGGGCGATGTATGATAGACTGCAGAGCTTTTTTGCAATCTGTGTTTGCATTTTCAAAAGCCATTTTTTTTGTCAATTCAGTTTGAGCTGTAGTGTTATCAGTCTGCCTGCTGATTGCTTCTTTCAATCTATCTATGAATTGATGGTAAGGCTCAGAATGTTGCTGTTTAATATTAACAAAGGAGCTCATTGGTTGCCCTGAAACAGGGACCTTCTGAAAGGCGCGTTGTACACAGGTCGCGGTGCGACTGAAATGTGTAGGTGTCAACGTTGCCTGTGCTGTTATGTTGTCATATGGACCAGCGCCAAAAAGTTGGTTGGCTGTATGCTGAGGGTCAGCCAGGGCTACTGCGCTATGCTTAAATTCACTTTCAAAAACCACATACTGAGCAGGAGATAAAAGCATGCGCATCAGATCTTTCCAATCCTGAGGTAGCATTGTATAACCATTTGCTATTCCCTCCAACATTCCTGTCACATAGGAAGATCTCAACCCAGAATCAGCAATCGCCCTCCTTAATTCTCTCATTACAGAATAGGGCAGATTTTCATACATGATGCCGCCATTTGATTGGGTAATCGGAAATGCCGATGGCATTTCCCCCGGCCAGTCTGCCTGGTCCTCTAAAGAGAGGTGTCCCTGCTGCCTTGCTTGAGACAGCGTGGAGCGTACAGCTCCTATGGACGCAGGGACTTTCGCAGGCGAAAAAGGGATAGAAGGAGGAGGGGGAGGAGCCAGCACAAAGGATGGGGTGGATTCATGCTGAGGCGTAAGGGGGGGTTGCAATTGAGTTGGGTCGAGTGGAGGCGAAGGAGGTAAGGGAGGTAAAAAGGTCGGGTAAGGGGGGGATTGTCTGCTGCGGCTAAAATGGCAGGGGCTGTCAGAGATGCCTGACATGCCTGACCCAGATCGAGACCCAGGTCGGCGACAGCCTCTACACACTTCTTCCAAGTGAGCAGACAATGAATCGGAGCCCTCGGTTCTGTAAAGAGGGCTGTACCGATCTTCTGCCATGCCTCAGTTCCCAGAGTTCCTGCCTCCGGATAGCAAGGGCATCTGCAGGCAATCTCACACAATAAAAATTCAACATCTTTTAAAGAAATATGAGCACCAACCACCCGCTGCTTAACTAAATAGAGCAGCTCCTTGGCATGCTCTCTCTGCAACTTTGTCAAGTTCTTCCCCATACTCACGAATTAGCGCGCTGAGACTTTTCCAGTCGAGTGAAATATGGAGGTGGCTGGATCACGTCGGGGTCACCAGATGTTGGGTTGAAATAACCGGCAGACGAGTCGTGGGTGTTCATGTGGGAGGCATCTCCTCGACACAGTCTCAGAGAGTCCCTTTTATTGTATATTCCCCAATTGCTGCATATGTGCTTGGTGCTGATTGGTTACACGTGGGGTGCGTACAGGCATTACATATTACATACGAGGGTTACATGCAGATATTACACATCACTAGATAGAGAGAGTACAGGAACATGGTAATCTATGATTGATAGGCTGGTACTCAGAGATTATACAGAGTTCACTTAACATTCCTCTAGTCTGCGGTGATAAACAGGGGATGTATATAGTTAGATAGGAAGGTCATGACATCACTTAGAGACTTGGAGCTATCCGTACCAGGGTGTTTGGAACAACCCTTTGCAAGAACACCATCTACGCAGGACTCTAAGAATTCAAGAGGAAAGCAACACAGGAAGAGAATACAGGAAGGCCATATTCTAGTCACACAGGAAAGGAAACAGGAAAGGAATACTCTACACACCAACAGCATACAAATCAATATGGCTAACCTGATCCAAAACACCCACCCACCTCACTCACACACGTAAACAAAGATCACCACAGCCAATCACAAGCAAACAATCACACCCTAGGCCAACCCCAACCTCTCTCACCACCAAAGGAACACAAGTGAACAACACAAACAACGCTGACCCCAAACTCTACATACATTAAACATAATAGAAACACCGCCACCCGACCCCACCCCCATCCATCTTCCCTCTCTCCACCCCCCCTTTCTTTTTCTTTTTTTTTTCTTTTCTTCTACCCCTAATGCCTCAACAAATGAAATGGATTTGTAAAAATGCCACATGGAAAAAAACAACAACGAGGCATTACACTTACTTCTGTAAAACAAGAAAATCCTTAATAATAAAAATAAATAAATAAATAAAACAACATATAAGATAACTTTGAGATAACTAAAGGTACTAGGCAGGGATGTCCTTTGTCTCCCTTGCTATTTATTACAGTCCTAGAGGTCTTGAACAAGAAGCTAAGAGAATCATCAGAAGTCAGAGGCATTAAGGTGGGACGAAAAGAATTTAAATTAAAAGCCTTCGCAGATGATCTAGTCTTAACGTTGGAAGAACCAAGACAAAGTGTGAAAGAGGCAATAAAAAGAATGGAAGAGTTTGGGAAGGTATCAGGGTTTAAACTCAACAAAAACAAGACGAAAATGCTAGCAAAAAATCTGAAGAAAGAAGAGATGGAAGAATTACAAGTAGACCCAGGAATCGCGATAGCTAAAAAAATAAAATATTTAGGAATTTGGTTGACAACAAACAATATAAACCTGTACAAGGACAACTATGAGGTGGTATGGAAAGAAATTAAGAAAGATATGGATATATGGAGCAGACGAAAGTGTCAGAATTCCAGCTCCATGATTGCAGTCATGGGATTGTTGTCTATGTTTTGACTCCACAGAGTGGGAAGTGACGGCGACAGGATGTTTGTGTTCCTGTGTTCCGTGAAGTGGGACTGTTGTCCTTAGTTCTTTTTCTCTTTGCTGTCTGATGCTCGAGAGAGAGGGAGCCATGTTGCAGTGCTCCGTGTGTGTATTTACATGTAAATCAAGTCGATTAGCCAAAATGCTGAGTTGCTGAGGTCTGTCACGCAGGATGCACAAACTCTGCGGATCCCTAAGTGTGCCGGTGTCGCTTGGCATTAGTCGCTGTGATGTTCGGGCTGAAGAAAGCTTATGAAGCTCCCAAACGATCAACCAGGAGGGAGGGAACATGCCAGTCGGGCACGTGTCTCTGCCAGGGTGCTACTCGAGTGTAGGCTGAACTCCTGACAGAAACTACGGAAGGGGAGGTTTTAGTCATGGGGATTTCACCATGCTCTGAAAAGGAAAACATTGATTTCAACAGCAGGCCTGCACAGCAGCAATCTACTCGCCTGCGAGTCTCATCATGATCAGTGGGACTTCTTCCCGAGCCGGCCGTGCATAAGATGGGCTGCACCCCTTGCACCCAACTTGGACCTAAAACTCTTCACAAGCCTGCACCAGAGAAGAGTGGAGCTGGCAGGGACCCCTGAGGGTCATCAAGCCAACCCCCTGGGGCAATGCAGGAATCTCAAGTAGACTATCCCTGAGCGATGGCCCCCCGTCTTCTGTTTTTCCTCTCAGCCAGGACCCACAACAACGGAGACTGGAGGTGGGGGGAAAGATAAATTTTGAGGAGGGAAAGGCAATGGGGCCGATTTGTCAGGCGCACACAGGCACAGCTTGAGGACTTTACGCAGAGAGGAACCCCACACGGGAGACACAGATACACAAGCACACAGAAGTCAATAACCCAAGAGTGGCTTCTAAGTGGGGGGTTGGCTGAGGACAGGGTGGGGCGGAAACATGTGGAGCTTTGCAGAGGGGAGGCAGAAAGCGTTTGTCAGAGGGAAACTCACTTTCCCTTTTGAGAAACCGGCCAAGATCCCTTCTGCCTTTGCAGCGCTGCCCCCAAAGTGACCCTTTCAATCCACTTGGTAGTCCAGCTGTAGGCGCTGGTCTTCCAGGCAGAATGAAAGGCGCACCCACCCATCCCGCTTCCTTCCTCTCCCCTTCCTGCCCCCCTCCGTTCTTTGCTCACCTGCCTCCTTCCCGTCCTCTCCCCTGCCTGCCTCCTCCAGCCGGGAGCGCCCACCCACGACCCCCAGCTTCCCAAGCCTACAGTGAATGTGTCCCCCCCCCAGGATGACACCCAGTGCGGACCGCCCCCACCCTGCTCCGCCACTGCTCTGGAAGAAGCTGTTCTGCTGAGAGCAGGACATCTCTGAAGACTCGGCTGGGGTTCTGTAATCTCTGGTGATACATCCCACTGGCTGAGGTGTGGTGAGCTGCAGACTGACTCCCACAAGTCACCAGCTGAGAGGTCCATGGTCCAGATGCCACTACACCCCTAGGTGCTGAAAAGTACCAACTTGAATGGCTCTGAAAGGAAATCAGACAAATTCAACCTTGAGATTTCTATGCTGTCCATCGGACTGGGTTGCCCCAGCCATTCTGGGCGCTGCCAGCAAATTGAAACTTCCAAAACAGTAAAACACCCCCAAATCTTTCCTGTACCAAAGCCAATTGGATTGACTGTTGAATCTTCTTCCAAGTACTTTGGAAAGGACAGGAGCTTTCCCTGCACTTGAGAGCAGTCAGCTAGCGTAGGGGTACAGGCCAGGCCACAGGCCACTCCCAGCTCCATCCCCTCACCTCAGCATCGGCCGCCTGAGGCAGCTGCCCCACTCTGGCTCATCAGAGGTCCGGCCCTGCTTGGGAATATGAGTGGGAGAGGGCCATTGCACTCAGGTCCTGCTTATGGGCTTGTTGTGAGCCTCTGCTGGGCAACTATGGGGAACAAGGTGCTGGACTAGATCATCCATTGGTCTAATCCAGAAGGACTGTTCTGACATCCGGGGTGGACTGGAGGCAACTCCAACTTGCAAAAAGCCCTGGAACACCAAGAATTGCAGACTCCCACACTCGCAAGCAAATGAGCTATTGCTTCGCTCCTTAAACCAAAAGAAAAAAACAAACCCACGTCCAGTAGCAAACAGACCAATGAAAGTTGCATTTTTGCGTGGGTAGGAAGGGTGTCATTTTCCTTTGGCTGATTTAGGTCCTCGGCTTTTAGACTCCAGAACTGGCACAAACAGGGATGGAACTCTGCTTCAGTTCAAAGGGAGGTATGATTGGCAGGCAAGGTGACACAGCCAGTTATGTGGAAGGGAGGAGGAGGAGGGTGGGGAGGTCACAAGGGAGGAAAGAGCTCTGCACCTCAGCTCGGAATTCTTTGGAAGAGTGGAGGGGAACAGAGGAAACCTTTCTTCCCTATCAGTCTTTTCTCCACCCCCCCTCCTTTTTCCTTTTCTTTTTTCTTTCTTTTCTAAGAATATGCTATACGGAATTTCCGAGGGGGAAATTCGCTAGGGATCTCGCCTTCCCCAGAAACCCCTCCACATAGTAATAATAATAATAATAATAATAATAATAATAATAATAATAATAATAAATTTTATTTATATCATGACTTCCGGGTTAAGCGCCATCGGTTATGGCGGCTTCCCTCTGAACAGCAGAGGGGAGAGCTCTGAGAAAGAACGGGTTTTACCGCTGCGGCGACGCGGTGAACCCTTAAATTCGTAGGCGGAGGAAGCCTACGACCGTGGGACTCGGCGGGCACCATCAGTGCTCCCCCAAAACGTCTCTGAAGCCCAGCAAGGGTCCCGGAGTGTGGCGGGGGCTGGCGCGGTGATGGGAGTCGATCGCTACTTCCTCGGAGCGACGCCGCACAGCTGTAATCGGAGAGCACTCAGCTTCTCCTTGGGACAATTTGGATTATTAAAAGAAGTACCCATGAGTAGGGGAAATTTAGACATTTTAAAGGACATAAGCATATGAATCTGGGAAAAGAATTGGGACTTAAAGTAAAGATCGCTAATCTGGAACCGAAGCGGTAAGGCATAAACAGGAAGTCAGCCTTCTGCCTGTAAATAGAAGAAAGCAAAGAATCTGTGTGCTAAAACCTGAAAAGGGATTTGAAGGACTAAAATTTGACGTCTGGGGAAGGATCTCTCCCCCCTCGGGAGGCAGGGAAAGAGGGGGGAAGTTCTTTGAAACTTTTATTACCTGCGTGGAAAAGAGGCTTTTGATATCGGAGCCGCCACTCGGACCCCTGGTCCTGAGCTGTCAAATTGGAAGTAAGCCTCGGAAAGAGATCGCGGAAATTGACTAAGGGAATTTTACTGCTGCAATTGGACTAATTTTGTTGTTGAAGGCTCTGGATAATTAAGAAGGGACAATATTGCTGTCAAGTTATTGCGAGGGAGAAGACGGGAGACATTTTAACTTTTTCCTCCTTGCGACTACTGTGTCCCCCTGGTGGGCTTTGAGACTGTTACAAAGCAAACAAAGTAACTGAGGAATTTTCCACTGTTTCTCTTTCGAAGCTGATAATAAGTTGCAGCTGCAAAGTGGCCTTGAGACAATCTGGTATGTTATGGCAGAGGGAAAAGGGAAAATAGAGCAGATTCAAGAGAAAACCACAAGATCTGGCAAATCTTTTCACACGGGAAGGAGAGGATCCTTTCCTGACTCAACAGGAGGTGCCTCTGCACAACCCAAATCAAAAGGGATGTCTTCAACAGAAGAACTTATAAGTGCAGGATTTGCAAAACTTCAAGGATCAATAGATAAATTGACAGAAGAGGTTGCGGAAACAAATAAAAGGGTGGCAGAAGCATCAACTAAAATAGACCAGAACACTGTAAGCATTAAGCAAAATACAGATTCAATTTAACAATTGTTGGAGGAATCTGCCAAAACAAGAAAGATAGCAGAGGAAGCAAGGGAGGCCGTAGCTGCTACACAGGAAAGAATACCACCGATTAACAGACAACTGGAGGACCATAGAGCAAGATTTTCTATGATCGAGCTGAAAGACAAGCAGATTAATCTCAGAATCAGAGGAGTGCCGGAAATTGAAAAAGAGGGTCTAAGTGATTTCCTTACACAAGAATTTGCAAAATTCTGGGAATTGGACTTGGAAAAAGAAGAATTTAAGATAGTAAGTGCCTTTCGACTTGGCAAAACAAGCAGAAGAATAAAAATAAGAGACTGTTTGATAACGTTCAGATCCAAAGAGGAAAGGGATAAGATTTTGGGACTGCACTTCCAAAAACCGCTGGAATTTAATGAATTAAGAGCTGAAAGCTTCAAAGATATTCTGAAACATCTTCTGGACCTTAGGTCCAATTACAGAGACCTGGCCACTCAGTTGAGAAAGAACAGTATTATCTTCAGGTGGGAATTCCCTGAAGGACTCTCTTTCAGCATTAAAGGAAGGAAAATAAAGATAATGTCAGGGGTTCAGGAGCAGAGGCACAGGATAAGGAGGAAATGGAGAGTGAAGGGGAGGAGTCCGAAGGAAATGTCAGCGATAACAGCGATCCGAGGTCTCTGAGTCTTTCCAGTGAATCGGACGATTCACAGAAAGGAGCTCCCATGGTCAGGGCAAGGGGAGTGCCCAGGGGGACACCTCGGGAAGAAGGGGGCAGAGGGGACTCAGAGAGTAGCAGTTGGAAATCCGGGCCCACGTCCCCCCCAGAGTGCAGTAGGGGGGAGGAGTCCCAGGCATCGGGATCAGGTGGAGCGCTGCCAGCGGGAGAACATGAGGCAGGATTGACCACACCTCCGTCGGGGAGTGAGGAAACGGTCATCAGGAAAGTTAAACGCGCGCGCGCGCCAAGTTCAAATGTACAGGAGGGAGGCACAGTGGGCAGCCCGGGAAGAGAGCCAGGTCCTAAAGCCCGCCGAAGAGAGCGGGAGGAGTCAGGGGGGTCATCGTCAGCCTCAGAGGAATCCAGGGAGACAGGGGCCCCGGAGGGCAGCAGGACCCAGAGGAGAAAGAAGAGGTGGAGTAAAGCTAGAGTCTTAAACTGGTGTACAGGGGGCGGAGACTCAGATGGAGCTTCGCCGGTCTAAAGTCGAGACGTAGAGCTGGAGCGCTGCGGCGTGGAAATGGAAACTGTACTTCAATAAAGACTTTTGTACATAAATACCAGCCAGCGTTGGTCCTCTGTGAGCTGGGACCAGGAGCCAGCCCTGACAGTAAGCTCCATCTCACGAAAGATTTTCCACCAAGAACCTCGCAACGTGAGTCTACTTAGCGAGGGGAGAGAAGTGGTGCCTTGCGAGCTCACAAGAATCAGACAAGATGACTACAGAACAGGAATGGACAGACCTGCGAAATGCTGTGGTTCAACTCAACGCAGAGGTGCGTGCCTCCAGAAAAAGGGAAGAGGAAATGGATACAGTCTGCAAGGATCTCCAAGCCAGGTTGGACATGCTTACTAGACAAGGGCAACCGGGACCCAAACCAGAGGGCATAGGGCTGGGGAAAAGGGGAGGCAGCCTGGTATCCCATTTTGACGGGAGTTTACCACAGTACCCTAATTTCCGAGCAGACTTGCTCTTTGCGCTGAATCTGCTGGAAAAGGACTTTAGAGATGAAAGAGAAAAAGTGGGGTTTATCCTATCCCATTTGCATGGGGAAGCCAAAGCGTGGCTGAGAAATTTATGGAGAGATAATGATCCGGCGCTCCAAGATGCGGATGCGTTCATTAAAGCGATGGATTCATGTTTTTTATCAAAGATAGACATCGATATTGCCAGAAGAGACATACATGGTCTCAAACAAGGCAAAGCCAGTGTAAGGCAGTATCATGCCCGCTTTTTTGCATTAGTCCACGCGCTGGGGTGGGAGAAGAATTCTGCTCCAGTCAGAGACCTTTTCTGGGAAGGATTGAATGCAAATGTGAAAGATGAGATTGCAAGGGGAGAGAGACCTAAGACCACTCAACAAGTGGTTCAGAGGGCGCTGGAAATCGGCGTGCGTTTGGAAGAACGTCCATGGAACAGAGACGAAGGGCGTTGGGGACGTACACCAGCGAAAGCACCTCCCCTTTTTCCCAAAGATGCAGCGCGTGCGCAATCCACACCCCCCCAAGGAGGGGGGGAAGAACCGATGGAGATTGGAGGTGCCAGGGCTCAGTCAGCTACCAGAGCCTTACCACCGGGAGCAGCCAAAGCGAAGCTTCCTAGAGGGAACAGGAAGTGCTACATCTGTGACAGTGCCCAGCACATGGCGAAAGAGTGTCCCCAGAGGCTCCATAAGCACACTGCAGCCTCTGCAACAGTATCAAACCCAGCTTACCAGGGAGAACCACTGCAGGGAAACGGCAGAGTCTGGCTGGAGGAAGAAGCACTGGGGTCCAGCCAGACAAGTCAGTGAAGCAATCCCCAGAGATTTTGCAGCCCACAGACCCCCTCCCACCCAAACCAGTGGTGCAGCTTACAGCGTTGCTTCAACTGCCCAATGGACTCACTATGGAAGTGCCAATTACCATTGACTCTGGGAGTAACGCGGACTTTATAGGACTGGATTTCATTCAAAAGCACAAAGTAGCACTACTGCCGGCCACGCTGCCTTTGCAGGTGGTCACGGTGGATGGCAGGGAATTGCTGGGGGGGCAAGTGGTGCACCAAACGCCTCCCATGGTGATGCAAATTGGCAATCACCGAGAAGTCATCAGCTTCAATGTCACTCACCTGTCAGACACGCCTGTAGTATTGGGCATGAGTTGGCTGCACAGGCACAGTCCAGCGCTGGCGTGGTACCAGCGCCAACTGACCTTCGGCTCCTCCTACTGTGCGGAAAACTGCATTCTGCCTGACCAGGAAGGGGGAGAAGATGACCCGCAGCTACAATTAGGAACGCTGCAAGCAGTGCCACTCAAGTATGCAGCGTTTTTGGAGGTTTTCTGCAAGAAAGAAGCGGACAAGCTGCCTCCCCACCGGCCCTATGACTGCAAGATTGACCTCCTGCCTGGGGCGACGCTGCCAACAGGGAAACTGTATTCCATGTCTGAAGACGAGATGCAGGAACTCAGGGAGTTCATAGACCTCAACTTGAAGCGCGGTTTCATCCGGGAGTCGAAGGCAGTGGGGGGCAGTCCTGTATTCTTTGTGAAGAAGAAGGACACGCCCCAAAAAAGACTTGTGGTAGACTTCAGAATTTTAAATTCCAGAACCAAGCCCACGGCCTTTCCCATGCCCAAAATAGACGACCTGCTGGCAACGGTGAGGAAAGGACGCGTTTTCACAAAGTTGGATCTGCGAGGGGCGTACAACTTGATCCGCATACGGGAGGGCGACGAGTGGAAGACGGCCATGTTCACGCCCCTGGGCACCTATGAATACAGAGTTATGCCCTTTGGATTACAAAATGGCTCTCACTGTTTTCAAGCCTTCATGCATCACGTACTGGCGGGTCTCCTCTACAAGAAATGCATCTGCTTCCTGGACGACATCCTGATATTCTCAGAATCGGAGGAGACCCACGAGGGAGACGTCAAGGAAGTTCTGCAGCGACTGCAGGAGCATAGGCTGTACGCCAAGCTGGAGAAGTGCCAGTTCGACAGGAAGGAGGTAGATTTCCTGGGCTACAAGTTGTCGGACAAGGGGCTAGCCATGGACAGCGCCAAGGTTCGAGCAGTGTTGGACTGGAAGAGCCCGCGCAACCGGAAGGAGGTCCAGCGCTTTGTGGGTTTCGCCAACTTTTACCGCAAGTTCATCAAGGGGTTCGCGATGCAGACAGCGGCCATTACAGACACGCTCAGCTCCAAGAAGAAGAAATTCATCTGGACGGAGCAAGCGGAGCAGTCCTTTCAGAACCTCAAGCGCCTCTTCTCCTCCGAAGAGCAGCTACTGCACGTGAATCCCAGCAGACCGATGAGGGTTGAAACGGACGCCTCGGACAGAGCCGTGGGAGCTGTACTGTTGCATCAGGACCCGCAGGGGAACTGGAGACCGTGCGCCTTCTACTCTCGAAAGCTCAGCAAGTCAGAGCAGAACTACACCATCTGGGACAGGGAGTTGCTGGCCATTCATGCAGCATTCAAGGCGTGGCGGCACTTCCTTATCGGAGCCAAACACACAGTGCAGGTTCGCACGGACCATAAGAACCTGGAGTACTGGCGCACGGCAAGGTTCCTGAACCAGCGGCACATACGGTGGGCGGAGTTCTTTGCAGATTTCGACTTCCGGATAGAGTACATCCCAGGCGACAACAACATCATGGCAGATGCACTGTCCAGGAAGCCGCAATACCTCGAGGAGGCGGCACCAGCAGCGGCCAAGCACATTTTCGCACCGGAAGCGTGGGCGTGCGCTTCAGCAACCGTGGACCTGGAAGCTGTACGTCGAGCGCTGCAGGAAGACCCCTTTGCACAAGCCAAGATGGAGGAGGTGCACAAGGGCACGGCGAAGGACGATGAGTTCCAGATACGCGACGGGTTGCTCATCCGCAGAGGGGCCCTCTACGTACCGGGAGACGACCTCCGCGCGAAAGTACTGCAGCAGTTGCACGACGCACCCACCGCCGGGCACTTTGGCAAGGAGAAGACGGCAGAATTAGTTGCCAGAGATTTTTGGTGGCCCAAGATGAGGGTGGAAGTCGCGGAGTACGTCGCGAGGTGCGACACCTGCCAAAGGGCCAAGTCAGTGCACAAACCTCCGGCGGGGCTGCTCGAACCGCTGCAAACCCCGAGTGCACCGTGGGAGAGGGTGGCCCTGGACTTTGTCACGGATTTACCCAGCTCGAGGGGCAAGACGGCAGTGCTAGTGGTGGTGGACATGTTCACCAAAATGGCCCACTTCATTCCGTGCGCGAAGGTGGCCACGGCAGAACAGACCGCCAAACTGTTTATAGACCACGTCTTCCGGGTGCACGGTCTGCCACGGTCTATCTTGTCCGACAGGGGGCGGCAGTTCATCTCGAACTTCTGGCAGAAGCTGATGGGTTTCCTAAACGTCAAGATCAACCTAGCGTCGGCGAGACACCCGCAGACCAGCGGACAAGCGGAGCGAGTCAACGCCATCATGCAGCAGTACCTGAGATGCTATGCAAATCAGCAGCCGGCAACATGGGTGGACTACCTGCCGCTCGCTGAGTTCGCCTACAACAACACGAAGCACGTGTCCACGGGCGTGACACCGTTCTTCGCCAACAACGGGAGACATCCCAGAACCTTCCCGGGATTAGAGAGACTGGGGGAGGGGGAGCCACAGGCAGCGGAAGTCTTAGCGTCAGAATTGCAGGAGGTGCATGAACAGCTTCGGAGGCAGTTAGAATTAGCAAAGCACGCATACAAACTGCAGGCTGATAAGCACAGACGGGTTGGGGAGGACATACAAGTGGGAGACTGGGTTTGGTTAGCAGCCCAGGCAGTGCCGACCAGATCGTTAGCGAAGAAGAAGCTCGGGCATAAGCAGCTAGGACCTTACCAAGTCGAGGCACAGATCAATCCAGTGGCCTTCCGGTTGACACTTCCGGAGGGGTCCAGAATGCACCCAGTGTTCCATAGGTCAGTGCTCACGCCCTACAAAGCACCTCACAGATTTCAGGCGCAGGGCACGGCACCAGACCAGTATAGGGAGACGCACACAAGGAGGGGGTCGCCACGGGGGGAACCCATCAACCAGGTCACAGAGATTTTAGACTCGAGATGGGGGGAAGAGGGAGTAGAATATTTCCTCGCCGAAGAGGGTACCCCGGCCAGCGCCAACAGTTGGGTGCCGGACTATGCCTTGGACGAGCCTCTTCTCAAGGAAGAGTTTCATGCCTTGTTCCCGCACAGACCCATGCCAGCCGAGTATTTCGACGACTGGCTTTTCACACCCACGCTTTCAGCCAGCACGTTCCAGGGGTTCACCTCGGACGAAGAACCGGCACTGGACACACGCTCCCCGGAGGGATCGCCCTCAGGGTCTGCCTCAGGCCAATCTTTGTGGTGGGACGATCGACCAGAGGAGCGGTGGAGTAGGAGGTGGATGGGGGGTCCCTGGCAGGCAACGGCCCCAGAGGTCAACGGGGGAGAGATGGACACGGACGTGCTGGGGGAGGACCTTGGGTTCGAGCACGGCGGCACAGAGATGGAAGCAGAGGAAATCGAGGTCGGCGAGAGCACGGAGGACGAGCTGGACTTATCCGGTTGGATGCACGCCAAGGGGGACGAACTGTATCCGCCAACCACCCCCACAACGACGGAGCACCCGGCACCCGCGCCTGAAGGAGGGGAGGGGGGAAGGGGGGGCTTCGAGGGGGGGATGGATGTCAGGGGTTCAGGAGCAGAGGCACAGGATAAGGAGGAAATGGAGAGTGAAGGGGAGGAGTCCGAAGGAAATGTCAGCGATAACAGCGATCCGAGGTCTCTGAGTCTTTCCAGTGAATCGGACGATTCACAGAAAGGAGCTCCCATGGTCAGGGCAAGGGGAGTGCCCAGGGGGACACCTCGGGAAGAAGGGGGCAGAGGGGACTCAGAGAGTAGCAGTTGGAAATCAGGGCCCACGTCCCCCCCAGAGTGCAGTAGGGGGGAGGAGTCCCAGGCATCGGGATCAGGTGGAGCGCTGCCAGCGGGAGAACATGAGGCAGGATTGACCACACCTCCGTCGGGGAGTGAGGAAACGGTCATCAGGAAAGTTAAACGCGCGCGCGCGCCAAGTTCAAATGTACAGGAGGGAGGCACAGTGGGCAGCCCGGGAAGAGAGCCAGGTCCTAAAGCCCGCCGAAGAGAGCGGGAGGAGTCAGGGGGGTCATTGTCAGCCTCAGAGGAATCCAGGGAGACAGGGGCCCCGGAGGGCAGCAGGACCCAGAGGAGAAAGAAGAGGTGGAGTAAAGCTAGAGTCTTAAACTGGTGTACAGGGGGCGGAGACTCAGATGGAGCTTCGCCGGTCTAAAGTCGAGACGTAGAGCTGGAGCGCTGCGGCGTGGAAATGGAAACTGTACTTCAATAAAGACTTTTGTACATAAATACCAGCCAGCGTTGGTCCTCTGTGAGCTGGGACCAGGAGCCAGCCCTGACAGATAAGATCAGTGGAAGACAAAGACAAATTTTTGAAAGACTACGAGGAGGACCTACAGAAAGAAGCTTTAGAAGGACAAGAGCCGTCGGACCTTTTAGAGAGGAGAAAGAAGGATGTTGCAAAAGCAATATTGAAACTGAATTTGGATAAGAAGACACCACCGGGATCGGAAGATAATGAGGACACTTTGGGAGCGTCTGGAGGGACATAACAGAACAAACGCATCATGTCTCTGCAACTACTAAGCTGGAATTGTAACGGTTTGAACTCAGTTAAGAAAAGGAAATTGATCTTTCATATTTAAAAAAAAGAACAACTGGACTTGATTTGTCTACAGGAAACACATGTGACTAGGCTCCATAGGAGAATTTTAATCAATAAGAGATTGGGCCAAGAATTTATCTCATCGGACAAAGTTAAAAAAAGAGGAGTTGTAATTTATGCAAAAGAGAGCCTGTCACCAAAGTTCATTTTCAAGGATGAACAAGGAAGATATTTGGCAATTGAAATTCAATATCATGGACAGAAATATCTGATAGTAGGCGTATATGCTCCAAACGAAGGAAAATCCGAGTTTTTCAAGAGGTTGCATGAGACATTGATGGACTACCTAGATTACAATGTGACTTTGATGGGAGATATGAATGGAGCAGTTTCTACAAACATGGACAAAGCACAATGGCAGGTAGTCACCAAAGATGGGAGACTACTGAAAACTTTTTTTGAATTAACTGACAATTTGGACTTGGTTGATATCTGGAGAACTAAAAACCCTTTAGGAAGAGAGGGAACCTTCTTCTCTGAAGCCAAAATGACTTGGACACGAATTGACCAAATTTGGATTACTAGAGGACTGGCACCGAAGACAAAAAAAGTGGAAATCTGCCCAAAGACTTGCTCCGACCACAACGCAGTAAAGATGGTGATGAACTTATTACCAACTGGTTCCTTTAGATGGAGGATGAATGACACTCTGTTTAGAGATGAGGAAATAACTAAGAAGGCCCAGAAAACTCTGAAAGATTACTTTGAGATAAACTTGAACACTACTGTGGAGAAAAGAACAGTTTGGGACGCTAGCAAAGCTGTTATGAGAGGGTTCCTGATACAACAGAATGCACTCAAGAAGAGACTACAACAGGAAAAGAGAGACAAGATTTTGGAAAAGATCAAAGAAGGAGAAAAGAGATTGAGAACAAAACCAAAATCACAGGAAATTTTAAGAGAGATAAAGCTATATCAAGTTCAATATATGCAAATGATAAACCAAGAGATTGAATGGAAGATTAGACAAATGAGACAAAGAACTTTCGAGTCAGCAAATAAATGTGGAAAGTTATTGGCATGGCAAATGAAGAGGAGGCAGAAACTAAATACGATTACAAATTTGGAAGTGGAAGGAAGAATTATACAGAACCCAGCTGAAATTAGGAGTGCTTTCCAAAAATACTTTAAACAGCTATATTCTCAACAACCACAGAAGGAAGTGGATATAGAGGAATTTTTGAAAGTGAATGGGCTACCGAAAATATCTCAAGAAAATAGATCTAAATTGAGCTACCAAATTACAGAACAAGAGGTTGAGAGTGCCATTCAGAATATGCATTTGGGCAAATCTCCGGGACCTGATGGATTGACTTCGAGATACTACAAAACATTGAAAGACTGGTTGATTCAACCTTTGAAAGAAGTCTGTAATGACATACTACAGGGGGAAAAGGCACCCGAAACATGGAAAGAAGCCTTTGTGACACTTATATCAAAGATAGAATCTGAAAAGCATCAACTTAAGAACTATCGGCCTATATCACTGCTAAATGTGGATTACAAAATTTTTGCAGACATCTTGGCTAGAAGATTAAAGAAAGTTCTAGTAGAGGAGATTCATAAGGACCAAGCAGGCTTTCTCCTGGGAAGGCACTTATCTGATAATGTGAGGAATGTAATAGACATATTGGAACTTCTACAGGAAAAAATTAATACAAAAGCAGTTTTGATATTCGTGGACGCGGAGAAAGTCTTCGACAATATTTCTTGGAGCTTCATGAAGAAGAATCTCCAAGGAATGGGGGTGGGCCAAGAATTTGAAAATGGTATAGGTGCAATCTATTCTGAACAAAAAGCCAGACTAATTGTTAATAATGTTGTGACTGAGGAGTTCAGAATAGAAAAAGGAACATGACAAGGTTGCCCAATTTCCCCATTGCTTTTTATATCAGTCCTGGAGGTGCTGCTGAACATGATTAGAAAGGACCAATTGGTTAAAGGGATAGAGGTCGGAGCCAAACAGTATAAATTAAGAGCATTTGCAGATGACCTAGTTTTGACATTACAGGAGCCAGAATCTAGTGTGAAAAGAGTCTTAGAACTGATTCAGGAGTTTGGTCGATTGGCAGGTTTTAAATTGAACAAGACTAAAACAAAGGTTTTGGAAAAGAACTTAACAGAAACTGAGAAAGAGAGGTTTCAGAATGAGACAGGGTTGACAGTGGTTAAAAAAGTAAAGTACTTGGGAATTACTATGACAGCTAAAAATGGGAATCTATATAAAGACAATTATGACAAATGCTGGACGGAGATAAAGAAGGATCTAGAAATTTGGTCAAATTTGAAACTCTCATTATTAGGCTGTATTGCTGCGATAAAGATGAATGTATTGCCAAGAATGCTATTTTTATTCCAGACATTGCAGATTATTGATAAAACTGACTGTTTCAAGAAGTGGCAGAAAGACATATCTAGATTTGTCTGGCAGGGCAAAAAGCCAAGGATAAAATCTAAAATACTAACGGATGCAAAGGAAAGAGGAGGCTTTGCCCTGCCAGACTTAAAACTTTACTATGAAGCAGCAGCTTTCTGCTGGCTGAAGGAATGGCTACTTCTTGAAAATACAGACATATTGGACTTAGAAGGATTTAATAATGTGTTTGGTTGGCATGCATATTTATGGTATGATAAAGTTAAAGTGCATAGAATGTTTAAAATTCACATTGTCAGGAAAGCATTGTTTAATGTATGGACTAGATATAAAGACCTTTTTGAAAACAAGACTCCAAGGTGGTTGTCACCAATGGAAGCAAAAGCTTTAAAAAGACCCAATATGGAGGCCAATTGGCCAAAATATTGGGAGATTTTAGAACAAGATGGAGATAAATTGAAACTGCAGAGTTTTGACAAACTAAAAAATAGAGTCCGTGATTGGCTCCATTACCACCAGATAATGGAGGCTTATAAATTGGATAGAAAGATCGGCTTCCAGGTGGAAAAATCAAAATTGGAAACAGAGTTGCTAGAACCCAAAACTAAGATCTTGTCAAGAATGTATAACTTGCTGTTGAAATGGAATACACATGATGAGGAAGTGAAATCCGCAATGATTAAATGGGCACAGGATGTTGGCCATAATATCTTTTATTAATTAGAATTTTTCTATGGAGCCTAGTTACATGTGTTTCCTGTAAACAAATCAAGTCCAATTGTTCTTTTTTTAAAATGTGAAAAATTGATTTTCTCTTAGAAACCACGTTTAGACCGTTGCAGTTCCAGCTTAATAGTTGCAGAGACATCTTGAAATTAGTCTGCTATATTCCTCCAGTAGCTCCCAATGTGTCTTCTTTCTCTTCTGGTCCCGGTGGTGTCGTCTTGTCCAAATCCAAGATTGCTTTAGCTATATCTCTCCTTCTTCTCTCTTGTGTATCGGACGGGTCTTGGTCTTTAAAGAATTCCTTCTGTAAGTCCTCCTCGTAGTCCTTTAAAAATCTGTCTTTATCTTCCACTGATTTTATTTTTATTTTCCTTCCTTTTATACTAAACGAAAGCCCTTCAGGGAACTCCCACCTAAAGATGATGTTGTTCTTTCTCAGCTGTGTGACCAAGTCTCTGTAGCTAGATCTGAGGTCTAAGAGATGTTTGGGGATGTCCCTGAACAATTCCACTCTTGATTCACCAACTTCCAAAGGCCTTTGGAAATGTAGTCCCAAAATTTTATCTCTCTCCTCTTTAGATCCAAAGGTGACCAAACAGTCTCTTGTCTTGATTCTCCTGCTTGTTTTACCCAATCGGAAAGCACTTACTATTTTAATTTCTTCTTTATCCAGATCCAGTTTCCAGAAATCTGCAAATTCCTGTGCAAGAAATTCCTTAAGACCTTCTTTCTCAATTTCTGGCAAGGATCTGATCCTGAGATTCGTTTGTTTATCTTTCAATTCAAGCATGGAAAATCTTGTTCTATAGTCCTCAAGTTGCCTGTTAATCGGTGGTATTTTTTATTCTGTGGCCTCTGCAGCTGCTTTAGCTTCTTCTGCAATTTTCCTTGTTTTTGATGATTCCTGCAATAATTGCTGAATTAAATTCGTATTTTGTTTAATACAAGCTGTATTTTGATCTATTTTAGAAGATGTCTCTGACACCTTTTTGTTTGTTTCTACAACCTCCTCTGTCAATTTATTTAATGATTCTTGAATTTTTGCAAATCCTGTATTAAAAAGGACGAAGAAGAGGAGGAAGAAGAGGAAGGCGAAGAGGAAGAAGAAGTAGAAGAAGAATCAAACACACTATAAAAAGTAATTTACAACAACCCTTACTTCATTTATAATAAGGAAACATAATGGCGTTAAAAATATGGAATTGGAACATTAACGGGATGAACGAAAAAAAAAAAGGAATAAGGTGGAACAATATTTAAAAAAGAAAAATTTGGACATTATCTGCCTACAAGAGACACATGTGGCAAGAAGACACAGGAAAATTCTGATCAACAAAAGACTTGGGAACGAATTTATTTCATCTGATAAAGAAAAGAAAAGAGGAGTAGTTCTGTATATTAAAAATAAAATCGAAGCTCAGCAAATTTTTAAGGACGAAGAAGGAAGAATTATTGCTGTACAGATTATTTGGCAAGGTGAAAAATTGTTAATAGTCGGGATCTATGCACCCAATGGAAATAAAACTGATTTTTATAAAAAGTTGGAAGAGAAATTATTTGAGCATATGGATCAAAAAATAATCGTGATGGGTGATATGAACGGGGTAGTTTCAACAGAAATGGATAGACTAAGAGAGAAAGAGTCGAAAGAAGGTAAACTACCCAAAACTTTTTTTGAAATGTCAAAAAATTGTAATTTGATTGATATCTGGAGACTGAGACATCCACTTGAGAAACAGTTTACGTTTTACTCAGAGCCAAATCAGTCAATGTCCAGAATAGACCAAATCTGGATCTCTAATGAACTAACCCCAAGAATTTCACAAATTGAAATCCAACCTAAAGTGATCTCAGATCACAGTCCAATTAAATTGGAGATAAAAGGTTTAGAAGAAAGAACTTTTAGATGGAGAATGAATGATTACCTCTTAGAGGACCAAAAAATCATACAAGATGCACAAAAGAAATTGATGGAATATTTCGAGGACAATTGTAATAAAGGTACGAAGATGAGTATAGTTTGGGACGCAAGCAAGGCAGTGATGAGAGGGTTTTTTATACAGCGGAATTCAATTAAAAAGAAAAACAGAGAGAAAGAAAAGAAAGAGATTCTTAAACAAATAATGGACAATGAACAAAAACTAATTAAAAAACCAAATAATTCCAAAATTAAACAAAGTATTAAGGTGTTGCAAACACAATTTGCTATGATAATTAATAGAGAAGTGGAGTGGAACATCAAAAGGCTAAGACAGAAAAATTTTGAATTTGCTAATAAATCTGGGAAATGGCTTGCTTGGCAAATTAAGAAAAGAAAAGAACAAAATATAATAAATAAAATTACAGTAGATGGAGAAGATATAACCAACCCAAAAGAAATTAGAAAAGGATTCTTGGACTTCTATAGACAATTGTATAAAAACAAGGAAAAAAACAATATGAGGAAAATAGAGAGATATTTAAAAGAAAAAGAGGTGCAAAAGATCCCGATAGATAAGAAAGACAAACTGAACACCCCAATAGATAACGAAGAGATAAAAGAGATTATAAATGAGTTGAAAAAAGGGAAATCTCCAGGTCCAGACGGATTTACAGCTAGCTATTATAAAGAGATGAGACAGATTCTGACAGCACCATTGAAGGAAGTAATGAACAACATTCTGAAAGAAAAGGAAATACCTGAGACATGGAAGGAGGCCTTTATAACCTTTATCCCAAAGCAAGATGCAGATCCAACACAAGTTAAAAACTATAGACCAATTTCTCTGTTAAATACGGACTATAAAATCTTTACAGGATTATTGGCGAAAAGGTTAAAAAAAGTTTTACAAGAAACTATTCATGAAGACCAAGCGGGCTTCCTTCCAGGCAGGCAGATGAGGGATAACGTTCGGAACATCGTTAATATTCTGGAATATCTGACAGCCAGGAATGAGAAGCAAGCAACTTTGATGTTTGTGGACGCTGAAAAGGCTTTCGATAATGTCTCATGGGACTTTATGTTAAAAAACCTAGAGTATATGGAGGTAGGGAAGGGCTTCTTCAATGGAATAAAAGCAATTTACACGGAACAGAGAGCAAAATTGATAGTGAATAACGTAATTACAGAAGAGGTAGAAATATCGAAAGGTACAAGGCAGGGATGTCCACTCTCGCCTTTGTTATTTATACTGGTCTTGGAGATTCTTCTAAAATCAATTAGGAAAAATGAAATGATAAAAGGGGTGTCAGTGGGTCAAAACAAATATAAAGTTAAAGCCTTTGCTGACGATCTGGTGATAATGACGGAAGACCCGATGGAAAGTGTAATAGAAGTGTTAGAGGAGATTGAGCAATTTGGAAAAGTAGCTGGTTTTAAACTAAATAAGAAAAAAACCAAGATCATAGTAAAAAATATGGATCAAACACTGGTAAAAGAGTTGCAACAACAAACTTGTATTGAAGTGGTGAAAAAGGTAAAATATTTGGGAATATGGCTGACTCCAAAAAATATTGATTTGTACCAGAATAATTACTTACCTGTATGGAACGGAATTAAGAAAGATCTAGAGGTGTGGGGAAGATTAAAACTATCCTTTTGGGGCAGGATTTCAATGATCAAGATGTGTGTACTCCCAAAGATGCTATTTTTATTTCAGATGATTCCAGTACTTAAAGGGACGGGGATATTTAAAGAATGGCAAAGAGGGATTTCGAGATACATCTGGCAGGGCAAAAAACCAAGAATTAAGTATAAATTATTGGCGGATGCAAAAGAAAGAGGGGGCTTTGCCCTGCCGGACTTGAAATTATACTATGAGGCCTCGTGCCTTTGCTGGATAAGAGACTGGATAAAATTAAAGAATACAAAATTGTTAGATCTAGAGGGATTCGATAACAGATTTGGGTGGCACGCGTATTTGTGGCGGGAGAAGAAAAAGGGCCACAAAACTTTTGAAGACCACATCTTTCGGAAACCGTTAAAGGAAGTCTGGGAAAGATATAAAAATATATTGGAACTAGGGATTCCACACTGGTTGTCTCCATTAGAGGCTATGTGTGTTAAAAAAACTAATATGAGAGGAAGTTGGATTACCTATGGAGATTTAGTGATTAAAGATGGAGAAAAATGGAGATTGAGGCCATATGAACAAGTAAAAGAGTACGTGTTTGATTGGTTTAACTATTACCAGATAAATGATATGTTTAAAAAAGATTTGAAAGAAAAGGGTTATAAAGGAAAAGAGTCAAGATTTCAAACGGAAATAGTAAACAGTGATAGTAAAATAATTTCCAAAATGTACAGAATGTTATTAGAATGGCAGACGATGGATGAAGAAGTTAAGTCGGTGATGATCCACTGGGCCAAGGACTTTGGCTATAACATATACTGGGAAGAGTGGGAGAAAATATGGAACAACAATTTGAAATTTACAGCATGCACCACATTAAAAGAAAACACGATGAAAATGGTATACAGATGGTATATCACACCAGTTAAATTAGCAAAGATGTTCAAAATTAACAACAAGTGCTGGAAATGTAAAGAGAAAGAGGGAACTTTTATACATATGTGGTGGGAGTGCAAAAGAGTGAAAGGGTTCTGGGAGAGCATATATAATGAATTAAAAAAGATGTTAAAATATAGTTTTGTAAAAAGACCAGAAACCTTCCTTTTAGGAATAATGAGGAATGATATTGATAAAAAGGACCGTAAACTTTTCCAGTATGCTATAACAGCAGCGAGAGTACTGATGGCCCAGAAATGGAAACAGGAAGAACTGCCGACTGTGGAAGAGTGGAGAATGAAGCTAACAGATTACGCAGAACTGGATAAATTAACCGGGAAAATCAGATATCAACGAGCTCATAAGTTTAACGAGGACTGGGAAAAATTTTCGGGGTATTTGGAAGATGTATGTGATGAGCGAACAACGCTAGTGGGTTTTAAAGAAGTTTTGTGAGTAAGATAAGGAATATTGCAAAGATGTAAACAAATATGGTAAGATAGCTATTTATTCATTTATTTGTTTAATTTAAAAGGGGGAAAAAAAAGGAAAAGGAAAAATGGTGATACGAAATATGAGAAATGTGTAGGAAAAAATTTTCTATTACGGACGATTGGCAGAAAAGTTGAGGGAAGTCCACACAAATTGTAAATATGTTAATGAGAAATCGGTATAATTGTAAATATGTATGAAAAAACTGAATAAAAATGAGATGGGAAAAAAAAAAAAAAAAAAAAGGTCCTCAGTTGAAGACATAGCTTTTGGTTTAGGTTGTACAGATGCACCTCCAATTGGGTCTGGTATAGAGGCTCTTCTTCCTGAGTAAAAGGTTTTCCAGAACTTGTAGTCTTCTCCTGCAGCTGGTCTAGTTTTCCCTTATCACTTGCCATACCACAGCAACTTATTTCAAGGTCACTCTCAGCTGAGGCTAGCTGTCAGGCTTGAAGTCAAAACAGTGGAAAGTCCCCAGTCACTTTCCCAGCTGCAGCAAGCTGTCAGATTTTAAAACCAAACAGTGGAAAATTCCCAGTTGCTTTCTGTTTCTTTGTATCAGTCTTTGTAACAGTCCTTATGTCCACCAGGGGGATACAATAGCCCCTGGGAACAATGTCTCCCGTCTTCTCCTTCTCCTTCTCAGCAACTTTGCAGCTAATTCCTCCCAGTAACAAGACTTAAACAGTCTCAGCTTTTAACAGTATAATCCAGTTTGCAGAGCTTAAAATCTCAGAGTCTCTCTCCGCAGTCCCTCCTTTACCCTGTGTTTTCAGATTGACGGATCAGAGCCGGGCGCGCCGGGCGGTGGTTCCGGGCGCGCCGGGCGGTGGTTCCCCCACAGTCAGCTCTTTCTTACGCAGGCAATATAGTTTCCAGTCCTTCCCCCCCTTTCCCCTGCCACTTAGGGGGGGGGAAAGATCCTTATCAAAACGCCAGATTCCGTTTCTTCAAAAGCACTTTTAAAGGTTTGGCACGCAAAAGTCTTTGTTTCCAGCTATATACAGAGCGGAAGGCTGACTTCCTGGTTAAACCTTACCGCTTCGGTTCTAATTTAGCTTGCTTTTTTAACTTGCCAAATCCAAAAGTTCCTTAATTTGTTTCTTTCCCTTTTAAAATTTGTAATTCTCCTACTCACGGAAAGTTCTTTTATAATCCAATTTGTCCCAAGAAGAAGTTGAGCGCTCCTCCGATCACGGCTGTGCGACGTCTCTCCGAAAAAGAAGCGATTGACTCTCAGCACCGCGTTACCCCCTCCACACTCCGGAGCTCTTCCTGAGCCGCAGAAATGTTTTAGGGGATCGCTGTTGGTGCCCGCCGAGTCCCACGGACGTAGGCTTCCTCCGCCTACGTTTTCAGGGGTTCACCACGTCGCCGTAGCGGTAGAACCCTGTTTTTTTTCGGAGCTCCCCCTCCGGTGCTCAGCAGGGGGCCGCCATGATCGCTGGCGCTCAACTCGGACTAGGTCAAGAGTTTATTTCATCGGACAAAGTTAAAAAAAGAGGAGTGGTGGTATATGCAAAAGAGAGCCTAGCACCAAAATTAATTTTTAAAGATGAACAAGGAAGATATTTGGCAATTGAAATTCAACACCATGGACAGAAATATCTGATTGTTGGCGTATACGCACCGAACGAAGGAAAATCGGAATTTTTCAAAAAGTTACATGAGACATTGATGGACTATCTGGAGTACAATGTGATCTTGATGGGAGATATGAATGGAGTTGTTTCTACAAATATGGACAAGGCACAACGGCAGGTAGTCACCAAAGATGGGAGACTACCGAAAACCTTTTTTGAACTGACTGATAACCTGGACTTGGTGGATATCTGGAGAACCAAAAATCCTTTAGAAAGAGAAGGAACCTTCTTTTCTGAAGCCAAAAAGACATGGACAAGAATTGACCAAATCTGGATCACAAGAGGACTGGCACCAAAGACAAAAAAAGTAGAAATCTGCCCAAAGACTTACTCCGACCATAATGCTGTAAAGATGGTAATGAACTTACAACCAACTGGTTCTTTCAGATGGAGGATGAATGACTCTCTGTTTAGAGATGAGGAAATAACCAAGAAGGCCCAGAAAACTCTGAAAGACTATTTTGAGATAAATTTAAACACTACAGTGGAAAAAAGAACTGTATGGGACGCAAGTAAAGCTGTTATGAGAGGATTTTTGATACAACAGAACGCACTCAAGAAGAGATTACAACAGGAAAAAAGAGAAAAGATATTGGAAAAGATTAAGGAAGGTGAAAAAAGACTGAGATCAAATCCAAAATCACAACAAATCTTGAGAGAGATAAAGTTATATCAAGTACAATACATGCAAATGATAAATCAAGAGATTGAATGGAAGGTCAGACAAATGAGACAAAGAACTTTCGAATCAGCAAACAAATGTGGAAAGTTATTGGCATGGCAAATAAAGAAGAGACAGAAAATGAATACAATAACAAATTTAGAAGAGGAAGGAAGAATTATTCAGAACCCAGTGGAAATTAGGAGTGCCTTTCATAGATACTTTAAACAGCTTTATTCACAACAACCACAGAAGGAAGCAGATATGGAGGAATTCTTGAAAGAAAATGGGCTACCGGAAATATCTCAAGAAAGTAAATTTAAATTGAGCTGCAGGATAACAGAACAAGAGGTAGAGAGCGCCATCCAAAATATGAAACTTGGCAAGTCCCCAGGACCTGATGGGTTGACGGCAAGATATTATAAATCAATGAAAGACTGGCTAATTCAACCCTTGAAGGATATATGTAATGACATATTACAGGGGAAAAGGACACCAGAAACGTGGAAAGAAGCTTTTGTGACTCTCATACCAAAGACAGAATCGGAAAAACACCAACTTAAGAACTATCGGCCTATATCATTACTTAATGTGGATTATAAAATTTTTGCTGACATTTTGGCTAGAAGATTAAAGAGGGTTTTAGCAGAGGAGATTCACAAGGACCAAGCAGGCTTTCTCCCAGGAAGGCACCTATCTGATAATGTAAGGAATATAATTGACATTTTGGAACTTTTACAGGAAAGAATAAACACAAAAGCAGCTTTAGTATTTGTGGACGCGGAGAAAGCCTTTGATAACATTTCTTGGGGTTTTATGAAAAAGAATCTCCATAGTATGGGGGTAGGCCAAGAGTTCGAAAATGGTATAGGTGCAATCTATTCTGAACAAAAAGCAAAATTAATTGTTAACAATGTTTTGACTGAAGAGTTCAGAATAGAAAAAGGAACACGACAAGGTTGTCCTATTTCCCCTCTGCTTTTTATATCGGTCCTGGAGGTGTTGCTGAATATGATTAGAAAGGACCAGATGGTAAGAGGGATACAGGTCGGACTTAAACAATTTAAATTAAGAGCATTTGCAGATGACTTGGTTTTGACATTGCAGGAGCCAGAGTCCAGTGTGAAGAGGGTTTTAGAACTGATTCAAGAGTTTGGTCGATTAGCAGGTTTTAAACTCAACAAAACAAAAACTAAGGTTTTGACAAAGAATCTAACAGAAAAAGAGAAAGAAAGGTTTCAGAATGAGACAGGTTTGACAGTGGTGAAAAAAGTGAAATATCTGGGAATTATTATGACTTCAAAAAATGGGAACTTATATAAGGATAACTACGAAAAATGTTGGATGGAGAACTCTCACTGTTAGGTCGTATTGCTGTGATAAAGATGAATGTATTGCCAAAAATGTTATTTTTATTCCAGACACTGCAGATTATTGATAAAATGGACTGTTTCAAGAAGTGGCAGAAAGATATATCCAGATTTGTCTGGCAGGGCAAAAAGCCAAGAATAAAATTTAAAATATTAACAGATGCAAAGGAAAGAGGAGGCTTTGCCCTGCCAGACTTGAAACTTTACTATGAAGCAGCAGCTTTTTGCTGGCTGAAAGAATGGCTACTTCTTGAAAATACAGATATACTGGATTTAGAAGGATTCAATAATGCGTTTGGGTGGCATGCTTACTTATGGTATGACAAGGTTAAAGTTCACAGAATGTTTAAGATTCACATTGTCAGGAAAGCATTGTTTAATGTATGGATTAGATATAAGGATTTCTTTGAAAACAAGACTCCAAGGTGGTTATCTCCGATGGAAGCAAATAGCAGTCAAAAAACTCAATATGGAGGCCAATTGGCCAAAATATTGGGAAATACTAGAACAAGATGGAGATAAATTGAAACTGCAGAGTTTTGACAAATTAAAAAGTAAAGTCCGTGATTGGCTCCACTATCATCAGATAATGGAGGCATATAAATTGGATAGAAAAATTGGCTTCCAGGTGGAAAAATCAAAATTGGAAACAGAATTGCTAGAACCCAAAACTAAGATATTGTCAAGAATGTATAATCTGCTGCTGAAATGGAATACACAGGATGAGGAAGTGAAATCAGTAATGATTAAATGGGCACAAGATGTGGGTCACAACATAATGCTAGCCGACTGGGAACGGTTATGGACCACTGGGCTAAAGTTTACGGCATGTAATGCCCTAAGAGAAAATATTATGAAAATGATATACAGATGGTACATAACACCAGTCAAACTAGCAAAAATTTATCATATGCCCGATAACAAATGTTGGAAATGTAAAGAAACTGAAGGTACCTTTTTTCATCTCTGGTGGACATGCCCAAGGATTAAGACCTTTTGGGAGATGATCTATAATGAACTGAAGAAAGTATTTAAATACACATTCCCGAAGAAACCGGAGGCCTTTCTCCTGGGCATGGTCAACCAAGAGGTACGTATGAAAGACAGGATATTTTTTATGTACGCCACAACAGCAGCAAGAATACTTATTGCAAAGTATTGGAAGACACAAGAATTACCCACGCTGGAGGAATGGCAGATGAAAGTCATGGACTATATGGAATCCGCAGAAATGACTGGCAGAATCAGAGACCAGGGTGAAGAGACGGTGGAGGAAGATTGGAAGAAATTTAAAGACTATTTACAGAAACACTACAAGATTAATGAATTTTAAAATAACATCAGATTGAATGTATAAGGTTATTGGAGTAAAATTTTAAGGATCAGAAGACCCAACATTCTAAGTTCTAAGCATTGAATAAGCTATATTAAGACATTCAAATCAGAAAGGAGGTTAAATATGACAGAGGGAAGGGATTTGTTGTTTAATTGTATGAATTGGAATACAGGGAAGGGAGACTCGGGGAAGTCAGAGAAACAAGTTAATGCAAGATCAATATGAAGATAAGATTGTTTTTATTTCTGTTGTTGGTAGTATGTTATGTTTGTGTAATTCTGTATGTTTTTGGTGTATTGTTTGTTGCTTTTGTTTTGCTTTGTTGTCTTTTATGCAAAAACGAATAAAATACTTATAAAAAAAAAAAAAAAGGATGTTGGCCATAATATAATGCTGGCTGACTAGGAACGGTTATGGACCACTGGTATGAAATTTATGGCATGTAATGCCCTCAAAGAGAACATTATGAAAATGATATACAGATGGTACATGACCCCAGTCAGGTTAGCAAAAATGTATCACTTGCCTGATAATAAATGTTGGAAATGTAAAGAAACTGAAGGTACTTTTTTCCACCTTTGGTGGACGTGCCCGAGGATTAAGACCTTTTGGGAAATGATTTATAATGAAATGGAAAAAGTGTTTAAGTACACATTTGTGAAGAAACCAGAGGCCTTTCTCCTGGGCATGGTCGGCCAACAGGTACAAAAGAAGGATAGGACTTTCTTTATGTACGCTACAACAGCAGCAAGAATACTCATCGCACAGTATTGGAAGACACAAGAGCTACCCACCCTGGAAGAATGGCAGATGAAGGTAATGGACTACATGGAACTGGCTGAAATGACTGGCAGAATCAGAGACCAGGGAGAAGAGACGGTGAAAGAAGATTGGAGGAAGTTTAAAGACTATTTACAGAAGTATTATAAGATTAATGAATGTTAGAATGACATCAGATTGAATATAAAAGGTTATTAGCAAAAAGCTCTAAAATCAAAAGATCTAATATTTTAAGATACAAGAGGATTAAATTATATTAAGTGTCAGGGGTTCAGGAGCAGAGGCACAGGAAAGGGAGGAAATAGAGAGCGAGGGGGAGGAGTCCGAAGGAAATGTTAGTGATGACAGCGGTCCGAGGTCTCTGAGTCTTTCCAGCGAATCGGAAGATTCACAGAAAGGGGCCCCCATGGTCAGGGCAAGGGGGGTGCCGAGGGGGACATCCCAGGAAGAAGGGGCCAGGGGGGACTCAGAGAGCAGCAGTTGGAAATCAGGACCAGCGTGCACACCTTCGCCAACAACGGGAGGCATCCCAGAACCTTCCCGGGATTAGAGAGACTGGGGGAGGGGGAGCCACAGGCAGCGGAAGCCTTAGCGTCAGAGTTGCAGGAGGTTCACGAACAGCTTCGGAGGCAGTTAGAACTAGCAAAGCACGCATACAAACTGCAGGCTGACAAGCACAGAAGGCTTGGGGAAGACATACAGGTGGGAGACTGGGTTTGGTTAGCAGCCCAGGCAGTGCCGACCAGATCGTTAGCGAAGAAGCTCGGACATAAGCAGCTAGGACCTTACCAAGTCGAGGCACAGATCAATCCAGTGGCCTTCCGGTTGACACTTCCGGAGGGATCCAGAATGCACCCAGTGTTCCATAGATCAGTGCTCACGCCCTACAAAGCACCTCACAGATTTCAGGAGCCGGGCACGGCACCAGACCCGCTCAGGGAGACGCCCACAAGGAGGGGGTCGCCACGAGGGGAACCAATCAACCAGGTCACAGAGATTTTAGACTCGAGATGGGGGGAAGAGGGAGTAGAATATTTCCTCGCCAGAGAAGGTACCCCGGCCGGCGACAACCGTTGGGTGCCGGACTATGCCTTGGACGAGCCTCTTCTCAAGGAAGAGTTTCATGCCATTTTCCCACACAGGCCCATGCCAGCCGCGTATTTCGACGACTGGCTTTTCACACCCACATTGTCAGCCAGCACGTTCCAGGGATTCACCTCGGACGAAGAACCGGCACTAGAAACACGTTCCCCGGAGGGGTCACCCTCGGGGTCTGCCTCAGACCGTTCTTATTGGTGGGACGATCGAACAGAGGAGCAGTGGCGCAGGAAGTGGCTGAGGGGTCCTTGGCAGGCAACGTTCCCAGAGGAGACCGGGGGAGAGACGGACATGGACGTTTTGGGGGAGGACCTTGGGTTCGAGCACGGCGGCAAGGAAATGGAAGCAGAGGAAATCGAGGTCGGCGAGAGCACGGAGGACGTGCCGGACTTATCCGGCTGGATGCACGCCACGGGGGACGAACTGTATCCGGCATTCACCCCCACAACGACGGAGCACCCAGCACCCACACCTGAAGGAGGGGAGGGGGGAAGGGGGGGCTTCGAGGGGGGATGGATGTCAGGGGTTCAGGAGCAGAGGCACAGGAAAGGGAGGAAATAGAGAGCGAGGGGGAGGAGTCCGAAGGAAATGTTAGTGATGACAGCGGTCCGAGGTCTCTGAGTCTTTCCAGCGAATCGGAAGATTCACAGAAAGGGGCCCCCATGGTCAGGGCAAGGGGGGTGCCGAGGGGGACATCCCAGGAAGAAGGGGCCAGGGGGGACTCAGAGAGCAGCAGTTGGAAATCAGGACCAGCGTGCACACCAGAGTGCAGCAGGGGGGAGGAGTCCCAGACATCGGGATCAGGCGGCGCACTGGCAGCGGGAGAACATGAGGCAGGATTGACCACGCCTCCGTCGGGGAGCGAGGAAACGGTCAAGAGGAAGGTTGAAGGCTGGGCGCGCGCGCCAAGTTCAAATGTACAGGAGGGCGGCACAGTCGGCAGCCCGGATAGGGAGCCAGGTCCCAAAGCCCGCCGGAAAGAGCGGGAGGAGTCAGGGGGGTCATCGTCAGCCTCAGAAGAGTCCAGGAAGGAAGGGACCCCGGAGGGTAGCAGGACCCAGAGGAGAAAGGAGAGACGGAAGAGGTGGAGTAAGGCTAGAGTCTTAAACTGGTGTACAGGGGGCGGAGATTCAGATGGAGCTTCGCCGGTCTAAACCCTAGACGTAGAGCTGGGGCGCTCCGGCTTGGAAATGGAAACAGTACTTCAATAAAGACTTTTGTACATTACTACCGGCTAGCGTTGGTCCTCTGTGAGCTGGGACCTGGAGCCAGCTCTGACATTAAGATATTTAAATTAAGATAAAAATCAATTAAGAAAGAGGGAAGGGATTTGCTGTCTGAATATATGACATGGAATACAGGGAAGGGAGGTCTGGGGAAGTTGGAGAAATAAGTTAAAGCAAGAAACAGTATGAAGATAAAACCGTTTTTATTTCTGTTGTTTTTTCTTTGTCCTTTCTCTTTGATACTTTTTGTTGTATGGAGTTTGTGTAACTGTGTATTTTTTCCTGTTTTGATTTGTTCATTATATGTTGTTTTATCTTTTTTTGTAAAACTCAATAAAATATTTATTAAAAAAAAAAAAATTATATCCCGCCCTCCCCAGCTGAAGCCGGGCTCAGGGCGGCTAACAACAATAAAACAGTACAAAAGTACAGCACAAACAACACTCTAAAATCATTCATTATAAAATTAATTAATTCAAGCCACTGGCAACCATTGGGCCAGAGCTCTGCGAAGATTGCCGAGGGAGGGAGTCAGGCTGTGCCCTGGCCAAAGGCCTGGTGGAACAGCTCTGGTTTGCAGGCTCTGCGGAAAGATGTCAAGTTCTGCAGGGCCCTGGTCTCTTGTGACAGAGTGTTCCACCAGATCGGAGCCACGGCCGAAAAAGCCCTGGCTCTAGTTGAGGCCAGCCTAACCTCTCTGTGGCCTGGGACCTTCAAGATGTTTTTATTTGAAGACCGTAAGTTTCTCTGTGGGGCATACCAGGAGAGGCGGTCCCGTAGGTACGAGGGTCCTAGGCCGTATAGGGCTTTAAAGGTTAAAACCAGCACCTTAAACCTGATCCTGTACTCCACCGGGAGCCAGTGCAGCTGGTATAGCACCGGGTGAATGTGATCTCGCAGCGAAGACCCTGTAAGGAGTCTCGCTGCAGCATTCTGCACCCGCTGGAGTTTCTGGGTCAGTCTCAAGGGCAGCCCCACGTAGAGCGAGTTACAATTATCCAGTCTGGAGGTGACCGTCGCGTGGATCACAGTGGCTAGGTCAGGGCGAGAGAGGTAAGGAGCCAACTGCTTAGCTTGGCGGAGATGGAAAAATGCCACCTTTGTTGTAGCTGCAATCTGCGCCTCCATGGAAAGGGAGGTGTCGAAGATTACACCCAAACTCTTAATGGACGGTGCTGGCACTAATTGCGCCCCCGTAAGAGATGGGAGTTGCCCCCCCAATCCCATATCGTCCCGTCCCAGCCACAGGACCTCTGTCTTTGAAGGATTTAGCTTCAACCGGCTCCCACGTAACCATCCAGCCACAGCTTCCAAACATCTGGTCAGTGTGTCTGGGGACGAGTCACGATGGCCATCCATCAACAGATAGAGTTGGGTGTCATCAGCATACTGATGGCAGCCCAGCCCAAAACTCCGGACAAGCTCGGCGAGGGGGCGCATAAAGATGTTGAAAAGCATCAGGGAGAGTATCGCACCCTGAGGTACTCCACACACCAAGGAGTGGCGCGATGACAATTCCCCCCCCCCCAAGCGCCACCCTCTGTCCCCAACCAGAGAGAAACGAGCGCAGGCATTGAAGGACTGTGCCCTGGATCCCCACGTCGGCAAGGCGGTGGTCCAGAAGTTTGTGATTGACCATGTTGAAAGCTGCTGACAGATCTAGAAGAATCAGCAGCCCCGACCCACCTCGATCCAGCTGTCTACGAAGATCATCTGTTAGGGCAACCAGAGCCGTCTCGGTCCCATGACCAGCGCGGAAGCCGGACTGGAATGGATCGAGAGCCGATGTTTCATCCAGAAACCCACCAAGCTGTTCAGCAACCGCTCTCTCAATCACCTTACCCAGGAACGGAAGATTCGAAACCGGGCGGTAATTGGATAGATCTAAAGGATCTAAAGGGTGGTAATTGGATAGATCTAAAGGGACGTGGGTGGCGCTGTGGGTTAAAGCCTCAGCGCCTAGGACTTGCCGATCGAAAGGTCGGCGGTTCGAATCCCCGTGGCGGGTTGCGCTCCCGTCGTTCGGTCCCAGCGCCTGCCAACCTAGCAGTTCGAAAGCACCTTCGGGTGCAAGTAGATAAATAGGGACCGCTTACCAGCGGGAAGGTAAACGGCGTTCCGTGTGCTGCGCTGGCTCGCCAGATGCAGCTTGTCACGCTGGCCATGTGACCTGGAAGTGTCTTCGGACAACGCTGGCCCCCGGCCTCTTAAGTGAGATGGGCGCACAACCCTAGAGTCTGGCAAGACTGGCCCGTATGGGCAGGGGTACCTTTACCTTTACTTTAAAGGATCTAATGATGTTTTCTTTAAGAGCGGGTGCACCACTGCCTCCTTCAATTCCCCTGGGAATGTCCCCGTGCCAAGGGACAAATTGATGATATCCCCCAGGAGGGCCCGCACCTCGGCTGGACACGCTCTAATCAGCCAAGACGGGCACGGGTCAAGAGGACAGGTGGTGGGCTTTCCAGCTTGGAGGAGTCTGTCCACATCGACTGGGGATATCCGGTTGAAATGGTCCAATACTGGACCCAAGGACAGTCGAGGGGCCTCCAGTTCCTTTATTGTATCCAAATTGGCAGGGAGGTCATGGCGGAGCAACAAGATCTTCTCCGCAAAAAAGCTCGCAAATGCCTCACAGCTGTGTGTCAAATTGTTATTTAAATTTGGCTGTCCCTCAAAGGACGTTAAAAACCTGATTATACTAAATAATTGCACCGGGCAAGAGCTAGCGGATGCAATGGAGGCCGAGAAGTAAGACTTCTTAGCAGCCTTCACCGCCATCTCGTAGGTTTTCATAAAAGCCTTATAAGATATTCTTGAGGCTCCGTCACGGGCACCCCGCCATACTCGCTCTAGCCATCTGAGGTCCCGCTTCATTTTCCGGAGCTCCTCGGTAAACCAGGGAGCCCGGTTTCTGCGGGGTCGCAGAGGGCGTTTAAGGTGCGATCTCATCGATGGCTGCCAGGAGCTGGATATTCCAGCCCTCAACAAGCTCAGTCAATGAGTCGCCAGGGGGAGCAAGGTCCCGCAAGGCTTGGCGGAATCTATCAGGGTCCATCAGCCTCTGCGGGCGAGCCCAAATCGGCTCGCCACCTAAGCAGGGTGGGGGTGGAAAGTCAATCCTGGCTTTCAGAGCGTAGTGATCAGACCATGGTACCTTCATCGAAGGAGACATGATCACATCTATACCTACGCCAAAGATCAAATCCAGCGTGTGGCCTGCTTGATGCGTGGGGCCCGAAACAAACTGGGAGAGCCCTAGTGTCGCCATGGAAGACACCAGGTCCAGAGCCTGTGAGGAGGGAGTGGCATCAGCATGGATGTTGACGTCCCCCAATACCAATAGGCTAGGGAACTCCAAGGCCCAGCCGGCCACCGCCTCCAATAGGCCTGACAGGGTGGCTGCTGGTACGCTAGGTGGCCGGTACACCAGCCAGACAGCCAAGCTCACCTCGGAGCCCCACACTAGGCCAACACATTCAATGCCGGGGATCGATGGCGATGGTAGAGCCCTGAAAGGACAATCTTCCCGGATTAATAATGCCACCCCTCCCCCCCGGCCCACAGTCCGCGACTGGTGGAGGACGGAGAAACCCGGGGGCGCCATCTCTCTTAAGGTAACAGTATCCCCTTCGCGCACCCAGGTCTCCGTCACACAAGCCAGGTCGACCCCCTGCGAGATAAAGAAATCTCGCAGGGTGGCGGTTTTGTTGCCTATAGACCTGGCATTGCACAACACCAGTGACGGAGGTGAGTACCCTCGTCCCTCGGGATGGGGCGCAGATTGGAAGGGGTACGAGCATATCCATATCTCGATCCCCTTCGCCTATAACATCTGCCCCCACCGCCATACCTCCCTCGCCCCTCCACGGTAGCAATCCCAAGCCTTGTAGTAGCCTCCATTGATGGCAATTAATGTTATTCTTCCGCAGCCTAAAACAAAAAGACCTTAAAACAATAAAAACAAAAAACAAAAACAGCCCAGAAAACAACAAAACAATACAAATAAAAACTGCCAAAATTACAAATTCATCAAAATCTAACAAATTCCCAAGCCCACCCAAACATCCATCCCACCCCCATATATAAAAAATCTAAAGGGAAAGGGAGATTTTAAAACATGTTACAATGAGCTCGAGAAAGCCCTTTCCTTCCCATGTCGCACCAAGCACCACATCTTTTTTTATGAAGAAAAGACCCTGCTTCCCTCTTTCTGGTATGAAACCGTATCAATATGAACGGGGACTTGGGCATGAACCCTGTATTTACATACTGCTGCGTATAGCCCAATCAAAAGCATCGGATTTGGACAGCTAGCCAATAGCGCTTAGCGGCCTCTAGTGGACAGAATCTGTCTTGTACCGCTGCCTGTTTCAGTTCTGCGGAGCAGCGGAGCTTCGCCAGCTTGACTGAGCTCCTGAGTGGCCGCCTGCTGAGAGAACAATGGACTCAGTCCATCAAAAGCCCATTAACTGGTTTCTATTGCCCAAAGTGATCCTTTGTTGCAAGAAATCTGTCAAGCCACTTCCCTTATGGACTGCCGGCTTAGGAAAAGCCCCTCACTTCAGAAAATCCACCCCCTGCATCAATTTCCTCCATTCCAACGCCATTCTTGCCCTTAAGGAAAGGACTCTTTCCCCCTCTATCTCCCGCCATAATCCCTCAAGCGTGAGGACACGTGTACACCCCGCCCCCGCCCCAGGGAAGTGCCCAAAGGTGACAATTACTGAGCAGTTAGTTGGCCAAAGAAACCAAGAGCCCATCCCCAGACTTGCCCCAGGGTATGGATGTGCAGGAGGGACGCGGGTGGCGCTGCGGTCTAAACCACAGAGCCTAGGGCTTGCCGATGAGAAGGTTGGCGGTTCGAATCCCCACGACAGGCTGAGCTCCCGTTGCTCGGTCCCTGCTCCTGCCAACCTAGCAGTTCGAAAGCACGTCCAAGTGCAAGTAGATCAATAGGTGCCGCTCCGGCGGGAAGGTAAACGGCGTTTCCGTGCGCAGCTCTGGTTCGCCAGAAGCGGCTTAGTCATGCTGGCCACATGACCCGGAAGCTGCACGCCGGCTCCCTCGGCGGCCAATAAGGTGAGATGAGCGCTGCAACCCCGAGTCGGTCACGACTGGACCTAATGGTCAGGGCTCCCTTTACCTTTAGCTTTACTTAAGAGGTGCCTGGATATGCTTGCCTGTGTTAAGCTTGTACTGAGTGAGAAGTCTGGACATGTTTGCCTATGGCCTGTCCACCGTCCCTCAGACCTGTGGGAATGTTCAGGGATGCAGGAGAGGATATATTGTCTGATTATATCCTTATCCAACTTGTGTTCCACAATTTAGCAGAGTAACATTCCCGTCTTCTAAAATTGGCAGCGGATGCGTTTGCTCAGGCTCGCTAAAGCCTCTATAATAACTGTTCTGGTATTTCCCCCTTTTTCCCTCATAAAAGATAAGACACAACACAGTCTTCCATCTGGAGGCCAAGAGGGCATCTTTGGCAAAACAGATGTTGCTTCTTCGATGCATGTGGTGAAAAAGAGAGAGAGATGGCTGCCCTGCCCTGTGCTTTTGTCGTTACCTGCACAGGTGAGGTAACACCTTTAGTCACATGTAAAGGAAGTTTGTCCCAGCCCAGATTCCTATGCCCCACAAATAACCCAGAGATGCATTTTGAGTAAGAGGATACATTCTACTCATGTTAAAACACGCTGATTCCTGGACCATCCGCGGGCTGGATTGAGAAGGCGATTGGGTCTGTATGCAATGTATTCTGGGTGACCGTGGGAAGTTTTAAAAGTCAATGTCACCCCATGTTCGGGGTTCTTACTCCTGTGGGAACCTGTTGCACAACAAAAAAAGATCTTGGTCTACTGACCGCTGTTTTGCTCCAATTTGTGGCTGGAATCTCCTTCATTTCTGACCGCAAGTACCTGCGGGCTCTGCCCAACGAGCTGGCCTGTTGAGTAGCCTCACACCCCGGATTTTTCCTCATCAATGCCAACTCACCCATAGAGGCAGAATAGGAAGCCAGCCCTCCAGGACTTGCTCCTCTGCTGTAAAGATAGTTAAAGTTGAGCTGCCGCTAGTAAGACCAAGCACTGGGCGCCTCTCACAGAATCAAAGGCTAAAATTGGGTCGAGTGCTTCTCTCCAGAATCTCTTTCCAGGATTATGGCTTCACATGCCTCCTTCTAATAGCAAATTCATCTGGGGAGACCCGGCAGACGGCGGCCAAACACATGGGAAGCACATTTGGTGGTGGGGAATAAGAGGGTGCTGCTCCACAAACCTTAAAAAGCACCCTCTCCAATGGCATGGCACTTGGATGACCCTGTGGTTCTACCCCTGGGGCTGAGGGTGATGAAACAATTCCTGAGACAGCTAAAGTGCTGGTGGTGAGAAACCCACTTCAAATGAGACCAAACACGGGTTAGAGCTCAACGCCGAGCCTACCAAGTGGCGATAGCGACGGTGAGGAGGACCATTGTTGCTGGACCTGTTGGTGAAAACAGTACCAGGAGACTCCTACCAGGAGATCCATTACAACCTGTTGCCTCTGAGGATGTGGACAGACTTGAACGAGTGAAACCTACCACCTGAAGAAGTGATTGTTCAACTGCTTATTAAAAAGACATATTTGGACCTGGCCATTATGTCCAATTATTGTCCAGTCTCAAGCTTTCCATTCCTGGGCAAGGTGATTGAACGGATGGTCACTGAACAACTCCAGGCATGTCTGGAGAATAATGCAAAATATAGATGTCTTGGTAAAAATCTCAGGATATACTATAAATAGCTCCAAATCAGAGTTGATGTTATTAGGAAATATGTTTTTTTGTTCAACTGTTTAAACAATACCAATTTCATACTTGTACAGAAAATGTTAATTATCTAGGCACATTACTAGCATGAGGTTTATCAGCAAAGTATTCCCCTCAGCTCTTCCTCCTGACTAGGCGGCTTCTGTGGGAGAGAGAGCTGTCACGTCCCTTGCCCGCTACCTTTCTAACAACCCAGCCGACCTCAGTGCATTTTGTCCTTTCCCTCAGGCAGCAAAATGTCTGAGGCTTGCCTTGGGCATAAGTACTTGCCAAGTTGCAACGATTTGTTTCAGAACCCACTTGCATAAATTAAAAAAGGAAAAGAAGGGAACGCTTTTTTAAAAAAATGATGTGCCCGGAACTCCTTTCTCTGATTCATGGTCAACATGTCAAAGTAAGTGCCACTGAAGTGTAAAAGCGGGTGCAGGCATATATTTTTTTAAGGACCACATTGTTTGGGGCTTGGTGGAGTCACGAAAAGCTTTGGACCTCACAGAATAACAGCAAGGGATCCTCAGGAGAGGTCAGTTATAACAGTATTATTTTCCCCATATGTGGGGTGGAGTGGGGGGGGCAGGGCTTATAAAGTGAAGTTGATCCTCCACTGTGGGTTAAAAAGGTAAAGGTAAAGGTACCCCTGCCCGTATGGACCAGTCTTGACAGACTCTAGGGTTGTGCGCTCATCTCACTCTAGAGGCCGGGAGCCAGTGCTGTCCGCAGACACTTCCGGGTCACGTGGCCAGCGTGACAAAGCTGCTCTGGTGAGCCGGCACCAGCGCAGCACACGGAAACGCCGTTTACCTTCCCACTATAAAGCGGTCCCTATTTATCTACTTGCACTTATGGGTGCTTTCGAACTGCTAGGTGGGCAGGAGCTGGGACCGAACGACGGGAGCTCACCCCGCCATGGGGATTCGAACTGCCGACCATGCGATCGGCAAGTCCTAGGCGCAGAGGTTTTACCCACAGCGCCACCCGCGTCCCGTTCCACTGTGGGTTACTTTTGTTGAAAGCAAGATTCCTCTGGAGGGAGAGGATGTTGCAAAGTAAGTCAGAGGCAAAGCAGCCCAAAGCCAGGTTCTGTGTTTGCACACATGATTTGCAGTGAGCCAAGGGCTGAATTGCTGCTGTTGTTTATAGCCCAGAACAGCAGGTGTAGGCGAAAGGTCTAAAGTAAGACAACCAGGTCTTGGTCAAGGCATCCGCTGACCAGCAGGCCATAGAGAAGAGGAACGTCAGCATTTCAACTCTGAGCCAAAAGTTTGGCTTTTGCTATTTTTGGACACCCTTGGTCATGAGCCAAGTGTGATTCTCGAACTGTGAATGCTGACTTTGCCAAATCCATACAGGCCCTTTTCATCTCTCATGCTCAGGAAGTAGCAGCCACAGCTCAGGAGAGGATTTTTCATTTGCTCCTTTCCCATGGGGTGGGGAAAACTCAACACTTTTAATCTTGTCTTATTTTTATGCAAATTGGGTGGTCCAAAAGAAGGAGACTTATATCTGCACCCTCTCTTTAGCACAGATGGCCTGCAGGAGAATTTCCTGTCCTTAAAAGTAAAACGGAACTTTTTTGGCAGTGCAACTGCAGGGAAGGCAACTGCAGGGAAGAGCAGCCCACTCCCGAGCCACCTGAGCCCGAAACCCCAACAACTCCCTCTCGACCTGGACATTTCCTTTAAAATGTAAGGCATGTTGGTCCCCCAAAAGAGGACATGTCCGGGTTTCCCCAGACATATGGCAACCCTAAATTGTGGTGGAAGATGACCCTGAAAATACTGGCAAAGCCTTGTATGGTACGGCATGGAAAGGGGAACTAGAATAAAGGACTGAAGGGGCTGCATTAGTGAGGTTGTTAGAGCAAGTTTCCTTGGAATGAGGCTCAGCGGAGACTGTGGTGTCTTTATGATATATGGTTTATTCACACACATATACAACCGGAGCCGAAGATGGAGAGGCTCACAGCATTAACGCCCCAGAAGGTCTTGCTTCTTCCAGTTACAGCCTTCGAATCAAGAAGAAATCAGGCATGGCTCTCTCTCTGTGACTTCTGCCAACTTCCAGCCCAGCTCTCTCACACAACTCTGACCTTTTCCTTTCTCATTCCCAGCCAGGCGAGGGAGGAGGCCCACCCTCATTTGCCCTCTGGCACAGAGCAACCACAAGGTACATAGGTGGCAACTATGACCCTTGCTTGGTTAATTCAACAATGGAATCCTCCATGAGATTTTCACCCTTGCAGACTAGCTCCTAAACTCACAAGGCTGAGGGACTAGGCAAGACCAAGGCTATTTCAAAACCAGTTTTTAGGTGCATTTAGCTTTGTGTTCTATAGCTTTTAGCCCAATATTGATTGATGGGGAATGGAGGCTTATTTTGGGATGGTTTGTGGTGCACAGCCCTGTCTTGTCTTGTCCTCGTGTGTGTGTGTGTGTGTGTGTGTGTTTTCAAGGGCTTTTTGCTTGTTCACTGGGATCCTTCAGAAGGAAGAGACAAAAGAGTAGTGGCATTTTAGGACAACATAACAAAAACTTATGCAGGCATAGCCTATTTCATCAGAAGCATATAGGAGACTGAGGAGGTTGATTGATAGTTCGAGGTATTGGTTGAGGCTAAGGCACCTGAAAAATCATATCACCCCTTATATACCCAATGGATGGCTCTGCTCTGCAGATGACGGCTTCCTGCAGGTACCATCTTATCGGGGGTCCCTTCTCTGCTATCTTTTCAATGCCTACTTTCTCTTCCTCTTTCAAGAAGCCTTCTAAGGAGAGATTTTTCTTAGAGATGAGCAGTAAGGTGGACTCTTTCTTCAGAGAGACAAAACCCGACAGAGAAACTCCACAGGCAGGACTAGCCCCAGTTGCCAGAATGGAGGATCTTTTTTTAAAAAAATCATATTTTATTCAGTTTTACAATAAGCATAAGGCAACAAAAGGTAAAACACAATACAACAACAACCAAAATAGAAAAATACAATCACATACAAACACAAAACAACAAAAAAAATGAAAAAGAAAAATAGAAAATAAAAAATAAAAAATAAAAACAGTTTTTATCCTCAGTATATTCTTTGCATTAACTTGTTTCCCCGACCTCCCCAGACCTCCCATCTCTGTATTCCAGATCATATATTCTATCAGCAAATTCCTTCCCTCTGTCTCAATATAATTTTGTCATACTTATAATATCTTAATATAATTACATTTACTTATGTCTTAAAATATTAGATCTTTTTAATCTTTAAACTTTTTTACTAATAACCTTTTACATTCAATCTGGTGTCATCAAACATTCATTATCTTGTAGTGTTTCTGTAGATTGTCTTTAAACTTCCTCCAATCTTCCTTCACCGTCTCTTCTCCCTGGTCTCTGATTCTGCCAGTCATTACTGCCAGTTCCATATAGACCATGACTTTCATCTGCCATTCTTCCAGCATGGGTAGCTCCTGTGTCTTCCAATACTGTGCGATGAGTATTCTTGCTGCTGTTGTAGCATACATAAAGAATGTCCTATCCTTCTTATGCACCTGTTGGCTGACCATGCCCAGGAGAAAGGCCTCTGGTTTCTTCGGGAAGGTGTATTTAAACACTTTTTTCAATTCATTATAGATCATCTCCCAGAAGGTCTTAATCCTTGGGCACGTCCACCAAAGGTGAAAGAATGTACCTTCAGTTTCTTTACATTTCCAGCATTTATTATCGGGCAAATGATATATTTTTGCTAGCTTGACTGGTGTCATGTACCATCTGTATATCATTTTCATAATATTTTCTCTTAAGGCATTACATGCCGTAAATTTCATACCAGTGGTCCATAACCGTTCCCAGTCAGCTAGCATTATATTATGACCAACATCTTGTGCCCACTTAATCATTACTGATTTCACTTCCTCATCCTGTGTATTCCATTTCAACAGCAAGTTATACATTCTTGACAAGATCTTAGTTTTGGGTTCTAACAGTTCTGTTTCCAATTTTGATTTTTCCACCTGGAAACCAATTTTTCTATCCAATTTATAAGCCTCCATTATCTGATGGTAATGAAGCCAATCACGGACTCTGCTTTTTAGTTTATCAAAACTCTGCAATTTCAATTTGTCTCCATCTTGTTCTAGAATCTCCCAATATTTTGGCCAATTGGCCTCCATATTGGGTCTTTTTAGAGCTTTTGCTTCCATTGGAGACAACCCAGAACGGAGGATCTTAGCCTCCTCCTAAGGTAG